>NW_003852576.1:2787302-2820302 GCF_000181295.1 Otolemur garnettii | reverse complement strand
CTCTTTTGGAAGGTTGAAAGACAGCTATCTACCAGGTAGGCTTGTCATATAGCTGCATAATGAATGCATCAAACAGTGTGTTATCTTGGAAAAGCTCATTTTATGTCATTGAAATCGTTTCTTCTCATAACCTTCCACTATACTTCTCACATGCTTTATTCTCAAAACTACCGATGATTTTCAGGGCACTGGGGCTATGCTGTAAATTCAAGTCTGGAACCTATTGAGCGTTACTGAGCTAGGAGTTGTGCAGAATACTGTCACGCATTTAATCCTCCCCCCATGCACCGGGAGGCAGGAGCTGTTGACGCTAGTTGATGAACCAAGGCTTGGATACTGTTCCTAACAGCTGGCAAGAAAGTGATGAAGTTAGGGGTCAAACTCAGTCTTGGAGCAGATCAGGGCCTCTGTTAAAAAATTGTCCCGGCCCCCAGAAGGCAGATTTGCACTCGTGAGCAACACAGGTGGCTTCAGTCCTGTGCGAACCCTGGCTGCTCTATTTCAAATCCAAAGCCTGAGGACATACCCAATCCAGGCCTCAGCCCAACTCTGTGGTGGTGAATTACGGCTAGTCCTACTCTTTTAGAGGATATAAGAGTAAACAATTCAAAAAAACAAATATATATATTATAGAATAGAATTCTATATCTATCAATATAGAATATCTATAGTAAAAAGCACCCCCCCCACATACACTATGAACATTTTATTTCTAATTCTAGCATGTATATTCCACTCCCTTATACCGTAGCCTGGTAATAAAACCAAAGTCATCTACTCGGCTCTATTGTGCTCAGTTACAAGATTTCTTCTTTCTGTCTTGTTTTTTTTCAGAGACAGAATTTTACTTTATTACCCTCGGTAGAATGCCTTGGCGTCATAGCTCACAGCAGCCTCCAACTCCTGGGCTTAGGTGATTCTCTTGCTTCAGCCTCCGGAGTAGCTGGGACTATAGGCGCCTGTCACAACGCCTGACTATTTTTTATTGCAGTTTAGCTGGGGCCAGGTTTGAACCCACCATCCTTGGTATATGGTGCCCTACCCACTGAGCCACAGGAGCCTCCTGAGTTATAAGATTTCATTTGAAATGTTTCTGTAAACTTGAATAGTGCCTCCAAAACTCAATGACATTTTTCTGTATAGACATATGTTAGTTCGATTTTTTTTCAAATTCAAGTAAGGAAAAGAAATTTGCCTTAGCTTTATGCGATGAAGAAACTAAGATGTCCAGAGTAAGGGGGCCAGCGACAGGAGAGGTGTGCCCGGCCTTGACCTTGATCACACAAAACCTTTAAAAAACACCCGCACAAATCTGTTTCAGATTTGGACTGCTTAGTCTCAAAAGTGGGATAAACATAAACTTTTAAGCATGTTCTTAAACATTCCAATGGCTGTGAACCCCACCTATCTTGGTTACTCCTACCACTTCCAACCCCTCATAAATAGGGATTGCAGATGGAGGTTTTATGCTGCAATAGTGGAGCTCTAAGTGCATTAAGAAAATCATTTCAATATAGCTTTTACTAATGCAGACTATTTCTTAAATGAAATGAGGCAGATACAATAGTAGAGGCGCCACAGATTGAATAAATATTACTTAACCAATTACCAATTATCCATGCTAATGAAGGCTGAGGCAGAGCCTGATAAATTAAAACCCCAAATAAACCTAATGTGGGTTTAACCAGTGATTCTCCCCCCTTTGCAAGAATGTCTAAGGAACAGCTATAAAATGACTGATCTGAGTTTGGCTGTCACCCCTGCCTCCACCTGCCCACCCTCTGACTGTGACCCTGATGGGCAGAGAAATGGTCAAAGGGCAGACAGCTGGCGGGAACTCAAAGAGAGCTGGGGACCCAGAGTGGAGAATCTGCCCCGGGATAATTGAGAGTTGATTGGATACACAATGGCCCCGTAGTGTCCCCTTCTCATTTTGGATAAGGGGCCAAAGCCCAGCCCAACGCTGAGTAGCTCTTCCCCGGGCCGTCTTCCCCTGGCCAGCTGTGAGCAGTCAGGAGTGACAGCCACGTCTGGCACGTCCCTCGCTTTGCTCCTTCTGAGCAATCACAAATTGAGCCGGAAAATTCCAGCCGCACTGGAAGTTTGGTTCTTGCCATTTTGTACAACCTCAGTCTAGGTCAGAGAGAAGACAAGGCTGAAGTGGGCTACAGAGAAACATTTTCCTGTCATGAACCTCTGTCTGTTCTCTGACTGGCATGCTGTCTCTCTTCCATCACCCTCGCCTGCGTTTGACTCCCCACGCCCCATTCATGTTTTAGTGCTCGGCCTTGCCACCCCTGTCCTTCACCTCATCTCTACTTCATTGGTGGCCTTGCTCACTTCATTTGCATGTGCCCAGGCTGATAGCTGGCTGTCCATGGGCACCTTGTCCAGGGCTGACATAAAGCCGGCATGCAACTGTGTAGTTTTATCATTTGCTAAAATGTCTGAGCTTGCAGAGTGCACCCCTGTGCACCTGACCTACTCAGCCCAGCCCTGAGGACCCCTCCCCCAGTCTCCCTGGGTTTCAGCAGTTGACAGGTTAGTACAGCACACCGTTCCAGCTGGCATCGGATCGGCATCAGTTCTATTCGTTGTTGTCCTTGCTGTGCAGTGTCAGAAAGACATCCTGCTTCCTCATCCATAGCCAGGGCACACTCCAGACCCCAGGAACTTACAAGGGCAAGTGTTCACAGGCAGTGGTAAGGGGATACGTATAAAATGTTAAGTTTAGTCGTTTGCAGACTGAAAGTTGCTTTAGGTAGTATGTGCTGGACTCTGGTCTGCAGCCTGGTATAATCTGGGGGAAAGATATCTCCTGCGGAGCAAGTTGGATTATGAGCTACTTGGGGTGGTTACTGCATCTCATTCATCTTTATAATCTCTGCATCTGGCACGGTGTGTGGCATACAGTAGGTGCTCATTGAATGATTATATATCTGCATTAATTGGCCTGATCCTAGGAGGTCAGTAAGGGCCCTGCAACAGTGACTGCCCCGATATTCATTCCCCATTCTGTGGAGAAGCACAATTTTTAATTGCAAATGCAGGGCTGCTTAGGAGAAAGATGTATTTTCCAATTCCTTTTGGTTAGGACAGGCCAAGAGAGTATATTTCTGGTTAATGGAGGTGAGCTGTGTAGCCACGGCCCTCTAACCAGGGTGGTGGAGTGAGACTGTCTTAAAAACAAAAACAAAAACAAAAAACGAACCTCTCTTTTGCCCCTAGTGGCTTCCTGTCACTCTTGGGGTAAAGGCCATCCTGTGTGACCTGAACCACAAGGCCCTGCCTGGGCAGGCCACGTCTGCCTCCCCAACTTCCTCCTGCTTTCTCCTCCCCTTGGTCCCTCTGTCTTAGTCTTGGGGGCCTTCCCTTGGTTCCTCGAATGAGTCATGCTGTTTTCTACCCCAAGGTCACTGTCTGAGCTTCTTCCTCATTTGGAATGATCTTGGCCCACGTTTCCACCCGACTAACTCTAACTCATCTGACCATCCAGCAGCTCTCGGGTTGCTCATCACTTCGTCAGGTTTGCCCTGACCTCTGGCTGGGGGACTCCCACATTCTACATCTTGAAACTCTGCATTCGTCAGAATTGCTCCCCACTGACTGGCTCCCCAGGCCTCTCACAGGGTCTAGCAGGGAGTATTTGTTTAATGAACAGATGAATAAATGAGTAAACCCAGGAGGCCACGCTTTCCCTTCCACTGAAGACCAGGCAGAGGCAGGGAAGATGGAACATATGTGGTTAAAATATTAAGAAAGGAGGGACTTTATTTTTTAGACGCTCTTCCAGAGAGCATCCTCCAACCATGGTCTGGCTAGAGGAAAGTTAGCCAAGTGTGATCTCACTAGCCTCAGCCCCAAATGAAGTTGTTCTTGGCACTCTAGCCATCAGATCATAAATAGGTGGACGGGCCCTGTTCTGGGTAACTGTGCGTCTTCCTTGAGCTGTGATGAATGGGGAAGGATTAATAATTTTTCCTCTTCTCTTTGAAGGTTCCGTCTGCTTAAAAGCCCCTGGCCTGAGCTCCCCTGAAAGAGTCATTAGTTCTTATTCAACATGATTCCTCTTGCCTGGCATCACCTCCCTAAGCCCCTTTCAAAGCACCCACATCCTACACTCCCTTCAAGGCCTGGGATGAAAATTAGATGAGCGACTCTAACTTACAGGGCTTTTTCTCCACCCTCAGACTTCAGGAGTTGTGTCAGAAGCCTTCAACAGGCCCTCCTGCTAAGTTGCCTAGCAACATTACTTATATTTTGGTAGCTATGCCTTCTCCTTGAATAGAATATTCATTCACTGAGGGCAGAAACAGGAATCGTTTATTCTTAGACCAACATAGAGGTGCTGCCTTAGTGAGCATCTGATGAAGCGTGCAATGTTTCTGTAAGATGAGGGCGATGATGATGACATGAAGAGGTCTCTTTCCAAAGACCGTTGCTGGCCTGTAACTCTGCACCCAGATACAGGGCAGGAATAGAGTGCGCATGAGTCCGAAGAAGACACGTCACTCTAAGACTGAAAGTTAAGTTGCTTTCAGCATAACACACCGTGAGGGCCCTAATTTACTCCCAGGCAGAGTAAAATAGCCGAGATCTGAATTTCAAAATTGCCCTGGGTGGTGGAAACTCTAAGTGAGTTGAAGATGTCTCTTTAACTTTGGCTGTAGTGAAAGAAAAAAAAAATTAACCAGGTAGGTTAAAAGAGCATCTATCTTGGGTGCTGGGCTTGTATTTTATTGTATTCAACTGGAGCCTCAGACCCACCCACACCTTGATTTATTAATCAGGGAGAAACGTGGTTTCTCAGAACATGGACTTGTGTGTGTGTTTGCTTTTGTCTGTCAACCTACCTATCCATCCACCCATCCACCTATCCATCCATCCATCTCACCTTCCTTCCTTCTATCCCTCCAGGCTGCTCAACAGCAGAGATAAATTGTGAGCTGCCCACATAGCAGGCACTATAGTAGGCCTGAGATGAGGACAGGTATTTGTAATGGCATCAACCACAATGATGGCTGATTTTGTGAGTGTTTACCATGTATTAGATACACATATTGCTGCATTCAATCCTTACAAACACCCTTAATTTACTGAACTGTTGTATGTCTCACCTTATATTTTCATGACTCATCTTTTTGCTCTAGTTGTTGCTATGACAACCAGGTGTCCGTGGCAACAGCTTGCTCTCAGCCATGCTACTTATCTCTTGCATTCTGCCAAGAGTTCTTTCTCTCACTTGTGCTCAGCCACCCTGATAACATGTGAAGGAGTCGCTTACAGGACCACTGAAGACAGGAGATGGTGGTGGATGGATGCTCCCCTCTTCCATCCATCTAAAGGGCAACTCTGAGGTCATTCTACACAACTCCTCAGAGGGTCCCAGCAAGACCCAGCCCCAGCTTCGCAGAGTGACTAGCTCAATAATGCGTGCTTCTATTGACTTTCTTTCCATCCCTGTTTCCCTCTTTCTCTTGTTCCCTGGGATCACTTCTCCCCAAAAGGCTACTTGCACGCAAATTCAGGGGGAGCAGGGAGGAATTCAAGCCCAAACAATGAATATGCACATTTCAACAGTTAAGGAATGTGGTAGACCAAAATGGTAGCCTCCAAGATGTCAGGTCCTAATCTTTGGAATCTGTGAAAGTTGCCTTAATTCTAAAAGGGTCTCTGTAGATGTGATTAAGCTAAGGATGCCAAGATGAGGAGATTTTCCTGGATTATCTGGATGGGCTCTGAATGACACCACATATATCCCCTGATAAGATTCATGTGATGACGTAGAAGGAGACAGGGTACACACAGAATAGGAGGAGGCGATGTGGTCCACAGAGGCAGAGGTTGGAACGACGCAGTCAAGTCAGGGAATGTCTGAAGCCACTAGAAGCTGGAAGAGGCAAGGAGAGAATTCCGCCCTAGAGATTCCAGAGGGAGCATAGCTCTGTTGCCACGTTGAAGTTAGCTATCCGGCACTGATTTCCAACTTCTGGCCTCCAGAAATGGTAGAGAATCAATTTCTGTTGGTTTAAGCCACTAACTTTATCGTACTTTATTAGAACAGCCACAGGAAATCAATGCAAGGAAACTGAGGCACACAGACATTGAGTAATTGGCCTACCGTCTTAGGAGTCAAACTCAGGTCTGTCTGACTCTGGTGCCCAATACTTTGCTTCCTCTCCAAGGGGAGAAGTATTTCTACTCTGGAGAGGAGGTAGATGACTCTACAAGGAGTCATAATTCGTTTCGGTAAGGGCTATGATGGGAGGAGATTTGTTTCTGGAAGCTGGGAGCACAGAAGTCTTCCTTGGGGAGATACCATCGCCCAGTGGCAACCAGGAAACTCTCGTGTGAGATGGATACTACACCGAATGATACACCAGATTCCTGTCAGCCAATTTCAACCCACTAATTTCTTCTTGAACCTCTGATGTTGGCTGAAAGCTAAATCCCCACCAGGTTTGTCCAGAATATATATATTTTTGTTCCCCTGTCCTGTTTTCCAGGGTGGACCGAGATAATTCTCCACAGGAAGGTCCTTTTCAGTTCTGGAGAATTGTTTAGGTACCAACTGAAGCAAGATGTTCTGTCTCCAAAGCCCCAGGGAGGAAATTCATAGCAGACTCAAGGGTTCCTTGAAGGCATACCTTCCATCAGAACACAGCGTCCACCAAGTGGGCCTGGGGACCGGGTAGAAGTCTGTGAAACTCCACTTGTTACTGAAAGTTGGGCACTTGTCCCCAGAAGCTGCATCAGTAAAAGAGAGACAAGCAATTTGAGAAGAAGGAAAGAGAAGTTTATTACTTTGCTGGGAAAGAAGGAAAATGGCAGACAGTGGTCTCAAATTCAAATTCCTGCTCCTGAGCAGAAGCACGGAGCTTTTCAATGTCCTTATGTCATAATTCCATCTTGGGCAAGACAATCTCATGGCCTCTGCAACAGTCTTGTGACCTCCGCCAAGATTCATCCCATCTTTGGCTAAGATCACGAGACGTCTGCTCAATCAATTCCCTCGAGCTGTCTCCTGTGGCACAGAGAACAAGAGACATTCCCTGCCCCTCTGGACCACTGGCCTGAGGCAGGGATGCAGGTTTTAGTCCCCCCAAAAGCTGGGGAGACAGAAAATATTTTTGCCAATTTTTTTTAAGCCATTCCCTCTGCAACATACTTTGGAACAGCAGATGAAAAGGATAATAGAAGTAGGGACAGGCACAGAAACAAACAAGGAGCTTGCTGGGTGTTGTGGTTGAATCTTCAAAGCATTAGTATTAAGAGCTGGGGTTTTTAGGAGGTGATTATGTCATGAAGGGTCTTCCCCTGTGAACAGGATTAAGGGCCCCATGACAAAGGCTTCACCCGGGGTCCAGCTCTTTTGGTCTTCCACCCTTCCACAGTGTCCATCCCCTCCAGAAGACACAGCAACCAGGAGCCATCTTGGAAGCAGAGACGGCCCCTCACCAGCACTCAATCTGGTTGTGCCTCGCCCTTGGATTTCTCAGCCTTTGGAACTGTGAGACAGAAATTTCTTTTATTTATCAATTACCTAGTCTATTATATTTTGTCATAGCAACACAAATGGACTGAGACAGTAGGTTTGTTTGACGGTGATGCTAACCCCCTAACTCTTCCTTCTCTAGTTTGGTCTAAGCCATAATGAAGCCGTAAAAATAATCCCTACCCCTCCCGCTTACCCTGAAATGTTTCATTCCTCCAATACTCCTGGTGTCACTTCCTCCTCTTCCCTAACAGTTTAGCTTTGAAAAAATTCCTCAGGTGATATTATGTGATATCTCTGCTGGATCCTTCTCAGGTACTAGGTTGGTCCTTCTGCTCTTTTATTTTATAAAATTTACCAAGCACCATCTGCCAATCACTGAGTAAAATACTGGGGATACGGAGATGACAGATTCTGTATCATCCCTGACTTCAAGAAGTTCACACTCCAGGTGGAGAGACAGGTGAATATATAAGACACTATAATACTAAAATCACCCACACGGTGATAGGCAGCCCTGGATTCGTGTGGGAACGCTCAGAAAAGGGCACTTAGGATGACTGGAGTTACTGGGAGTCAAGCACAAAAATGTCACAGGCCATGCCAAAGTTAGACTTCACGACAAATGTGATGGTGAGTCATCAAAGCATTTTAAGTCAGAAGAGAGACATGATCAGATTTACCTTTTAAATGACCACTGTGGCATCAGTGTGCAGAAAGTATTGGAGGCCTGACTGGAGACGGAGAGGCCAGTTGGAGAATGATGGCACTGGTCCAGGTGAGAGATGATGAAATGGGGATGACAATAGGGGACAGATGCAAGAGCAATTTAGGATATAGAATCAACAGCAGTTGGCCACAGACGGACTCTGGGAGCTGAAGGAGAAGGAGTGGGGAAGAATAACTTCCAGGCTCTGGCTTGTGCAAGCTGGTGAATGGGGAAGAATATTGGGGGAAACTAGGAAGGGGGAAATAATGAATGGAGTGGGAATATTCTGAGACTATTCCCCGTCACCTGAGTGGAGATGTTTGGTAGGCAGGAGGTTCTGAAATCAGTTCTACACTCTGTTCTCTCTCCAATCAATACTCTCTGATTAGTTTCAAGCATTCACACACTTCAACTGCCACCTAATTACTGATAACTCCTTGGTCTTTAAATTCTTCTGGAACCTCTCTTCTGAGATCCAGCTTCCTGGAATCTTGAGTTCATGTTACTGAGTGAAAGAAGCCAGCCTGAAGAGGCTGCTACGGTATGACCCCCGTAAGACCTTCTGGGAAAACACCATAACTGCGGGATAGCAAAAAGATCAGGGGTTACTAGGGGTTATGGGGGAGAGAGAGAGAAAGAGGTGGAACCCAGAGGATTTGTAGGGCCGTGAAACTTCTCTGTAGGATATTATAACAGAATGCTCAATGCTGAGTGGACCCTGATGTAAACCATGGGCTTCAGGTGATGACGCTGTGTCAAGGCAGGTTTGTCTGTGAAACCACCGGTCCCACTGCAGCCCCGTGGGTGGGGCAGGGAGTATATGGGAAATCTCAGGACCTTCTGCCAAATTTTGTTGTAAGCCTAAAACAGAACTAAAAACCAAAGCCTGCTCTTAAAGAATGTGACTAGTTCAAATTGAGATATGTTATAACTACAATAGAAACCCTGAATTTCAAAGGCAGGTATGAAAAAAAGATGTAAATATTCCATTAGTAATTTTTAGGTCCACCACATGATGAGAAGATAATATTTGGCATAAATTAAGTAAAATATATTATTAAAATGTATTTACTCTTATTTTTTTTTTTTTTTTGAGACAGAGTCTCACTATGTCTCCCTCGGTAGAGTGCCATGGCGTCACAGCTCACAGCAACCTCAAACTCTTGGGCTTAAGAGATTCTCCTGCCTCAACCTCCAAGTAGCTGGGACTACAGGCACCTGCCACAAATGCCTGGCTATTTTTTGATTGTAGTTGTCATTGTTGTTTGGCAGGCCCGGGCTGGATTCAAACCCATCAGCTCCAGTGTATGTGGCTGGTGTCCTAGCCGCTGAGCTACAAGTGCCAAGCCTACTTACTCTTTTCTTAATTTTAAAAAGTATGGTTGTCCATGCTTTTGGTGCAGGACACAACTATAAGAGGGACTGTACCCAACAAATCCAAATATTGTGACCTGGTTGCTCATAACCTCACATTAACCTGAAATTAAAAAGAAAAAAGAAAAGAAATGTGAAAAATAAAAAATATTAAAAGTGTGTTTACTGGAACATTCTAAGTGGTATGTGACTAGCCTTTTCATTCTATTGGGCAGTGCTGGCTTAGATGGTAAACAAGCCAGCCCTAGACATCTGGTCTCCCGGTTTCTAATCCAGGGTGAACCCATTCATTTAATGGAGATATTTAAAGTACCTATTCTGTGATGAATAAGACAGAGATGGTTCCTGCTCTTGAAAAGCTTCTAGAGTTTTTCGGAGTTATTATTGAGATGAGTATAATAAACAGCTTTGAAAAATACCAAGTACTTTAACAATAGAAAAAATAATATGAGTATAATTTCCAGGCTAAAAAAAAGACATGCTTTCATCTTTAGAGATATTAGAGTTTCCCATGTAATCAGTCCAATGACTGACCAAGTAAGTGACCTTGAAGTGGCATTGAGGTTATATCAAAGGATAAAAGGAGGGGGTATGACTTCTATTAACTTCTAGCCAAAGAAGTCCAAGTTGCAAATACTGAACGGTACAAAAAGCAAAGGAGCTGTACAGAGGGAATTTTGCATATCACCTAATCTCTGCCTTGGTAGTAAAAAGAAAGGTTGGATTTTAGTCACCTTTTTCTTAGCCAGTGATATTGGGAAATCATGGTGGGAACTAGTAGGACAGAAGAGTGAAATGAGGCCTTGAGGTGAGTTTGTGTCATGCACAATTGGCAGGAAATGACAGCAGCAGCAATTTACAGTGTGTGGTGAAGGTGACAGGCAGCTCCATTTGACTGAGCCTTTGGGAGGGCCAAGGATGTAGGGACAGGTGACCAGCCCCCTCGGTCTTTAAGGCCTCTAAAGAGATGGGGGCATGGGATGGGTCATGTGAGGGCCAGGACCAAGCTTTAAGGTGTGCCCAGCAAGTGCTTCTCTCAGGGACCACATGCTTGGATGGAGAGCTCTAGGACCCAGCTCCTCATTTCACAGATGAAAAGAGGCAGGAAGGGGAAAACTAGGCACTGGCCCAGCCCCCCCCCCCACCCCCGTGGGATGCCCCTGGGCTATCTGTGGAAGCCCAGAGGAAATAGGACAGCCCCTCCCTCCTGTGCAGTTCCCGACTGGGAGGAGATCCCGCTGGTTTGGCAGAGGTTCTCCAACAGTGGAAATGGTCCGTAAGATGATTAGTTTTAAAAGTACATTGTATTATTTAATTTTGATAAAATTGTCCAAACTTCTTTGTACAATTCTGTAAAATTGGGATGTTAGAAGAAATAATTAGAAGAGAACAATTTGTACTTTAAAACAAAACAAGAAAAGGAACAAAAGGAAAAACCCCGTTTTGCTGCAGTAGACAAGGCTCTTTGTCCATTTCTCCAAAATTCAAGTGCATCCTTATGCCATTCTCTGATGCTCCTATTATCAAGGACTCCAAGAGACTTAAATACATTTCTTACACTTGAGGAAACTATTGCATTGAATATTACTTGAAATGCTGTTGTCATTGGATCTGGATTTGAAACCTTTCCCCCCTCCATTTGACAAATATTTCCTGAGAGTAACTGTGTACCAGGCACAGTTCTGGGCCCTCGGATATACTGATGAGAAGAAAATCCTTACTCTGAGGCTCTTCCATTCTAAGCCAAGCAGTGTGGGGTGAGGCGTCATGTGCTGCAGTGATGGGATGAGGGTAAGGTGACCAGACGTCCTGCTTTTGGCGGGACAGTCCCCGTTTTTAACAATTTGTCCCGCATACTGCAGCGTTTTAAAAAAGTCCCAATTTTTGGAAAGAATGCATGAACAGGTGGGAGAACAGGAAGGGAATACACGGGTTTCGGCTGCCATGTGGCTATTTCGCCAGGATATGAGTTTTATATTAATTTTGTTAATTTTATAATGTTAAACTATAATAATAACAAATAATTGTTGAGAAGTGATTATCGAGAAGAGCTTATCAAAGTTTGCATTGTTGTCAGGCCCTGCCCCTGCCCCGCCCCTGCCCCGCCCCCCATCAATGGTATTCCGCTTTACCAATGTTAAAATCTGGTCACCTTAAATGAGGGGCTAGAGAATGAGAGGGTGGGAGCAATTTTTGAGAGGCCAGGGAAGGCCTCTTTGGGAAATGACATTTATTTTATTTTATTTTAATTAAATAATAGCTGTGTACATTAATGCAGTCATGGGGTACAGTGTACTGGTTTTATATACAATTTGAAATATTTTCACCAAACTGGTTAACATAGCCTTCATGGCATTTTCTTAGTTATTGTGTTAAGACATTTATATTCTACATTTAGGAAGATTCACATGTACCCTTGTAAGATAAACCATAGATGTGGTCCCACAAATCACCCTAGCTCCACCCATTCTCCCCCCTCCTCTCCCCTTCCTCTCCCCTTTCCTCATATTCTTGGGCTATAATTGGGCTATAGCTTTCAAAGCTATAAATTAGTTTCATAGTAAGACTGAGTACATTGGATATTTTTTCTTCCATTCTTGAGATACTTTGCTAAGAAGAATATGTTCCAGCTCCATCCATGTAAAATGAAGGAGGTAAAGTCTCCATCTTTCTTTAAGGCTGCATAATATTCCATGGTGTACATATACCACAATTTGTTGATCCATTTGTGGGTCGATAGGCACTTGGGCTTCTTCCACAACTTAGCAATTATGAATTGGGCTGCAATAAACATTCTGGTACAAATATCTTTGCTGTAGTGTGATTTTTGATCTTCTGGATATATACCTAGTAGAGGAATTATAGAATCAAATGGCAGGTCTATTTTTAGTTCTCTAAGTGTTCTCCAAACATCTTTCCAAAAGGAATGTATTAGTTTGCATTCCCACCAGCAATGTAGAAGTATTCCCTTTTCTCCACATCCATGCCGGCATCTCTGGTTTGGGGATTTTGTGATATGGGCTAATCTTACTGAGTTAGATGATATATCAAAGTAGTTTTGATTTGCATTTCTCTGATGATTAAGGATGATGAGCATTTTTTCATACGTCTGTAGGCTGTGCACCTATGTTCTTCAGAGAAGTTTCTCTTCAAGTCCCTTGCCCACCCCAAGATGGGATCACTTGTTCTTTTCTTGGTAATACGTTTGAGTTCTCTGTGGATTCTGGTTATTAAACCTTTGCCAGAGATATATCCTGAAAATATCTTCTCCCATTCTGAGGGCTGTCTGCTTGCTTTACTTACTGTGTTCTTGGCTGTGCAGAAGCTTTTTAGTTTGATCAAGTCCCAGTAGTGTATTTTTTGATGTTGCTTCAATTGCCTGTGGGGTCCTCCCCATAAAATTTTCACCCAGGCCAATTTCTTCAAGTGTTTTCCCTGCACTTTCTTCTAGTATTTTTATAGTTTCATGTCTTAAGTTTAAATCTTTAATCCAGTGAGAGTCTGTCTTAGTTAATGGTGAAAAGTGTGGGTCCAGTTTCAGTCTTGTATAGGTCGCCGGCCAGTTTGCCCAGCACCATTTGCTAATAGGAAATCTTTTCCCCACTCAATGTTTTTAATTCACTTGTTAAAGATCAAATAATGGTAAGTAGCTGGGTTCATCTCATGGTTCTCTATTCTGTTCCATACATCTACCTCTCTGTTTTTGTGCCAGTACCATGCTGTTTTGATCACTATCGATTTATACTATAGTGTGAGGTCTGGTAGCGTGATTCCTCCTGCTTTGTTTGGGAAATGACATTTAAGAGATGATGTTCACAGCATTAAGTGAAGTTTATAAGCAATCCCTCAAAACCTCTGGGGGAGGAGTCCTCCAGGCAGAGAGATCAGTAGATGTGAAGGTGGGGTAATTCTTGAACTGTATTCGTTGAAGTGAATTTTGCCTCTGTAAACACGGCTGTCTATATATTTCTTAGAGAATTTACCATGTCTGGGGCTTTCAATAAAAGTTGAACTCTAGAGAATGGTTGGGAAAGGCAGGGAGAGAATCTTGGAAAATGGAAGGAAGACCCTTGGATGACAGAAGAGATCTTTAAAAGGCTCCGTGTCTCCATAGTTTCTTTTGGAATGCAGCTATCTCAGAGTGTTTTCCAGAAGGCACTGTGATATTTAGGCAGGTAATTTATGGTTTGAGGTGGGTGGGGAAGCAGTCCTGTGTGTTGTAGGATGTTTAGCAAAATTCCTGGTCTCTGTACCATTCTCTCATTTGTAACAATCCCCGATATTTCCAGGTAATGCCTAATTCTCCTGGAGTACAAAATTGCCCCCAGTTCAAAACCACTGCTTTTCCTGCACGTGGAACAAATATTTGGAATTTCTTCCCTGCAGAAATGTTCCCATGGGAAAAATTTAATCAACACCTTATTCAGATTTGATTGGGAGGAAGCTGTTTGCATCGAGCAGCAATGTACCAAGTGCTTTTCATGTGTCACCTCACTCAATCCTCACGACCACCTGATGAAGGCAGCATCATCAGTGCTATTTTATGTGTGCGGAAACTGAGGCTTCTGAAGATTGAGCGACTTATCCAGGGTTGCACAGCTTGCAAACGACAGAGCCAGGATTCAAATCCAGGTTTGCCTAACTCCAAAGACCATGAAAGCTCTAGATCTAATACAGTAGACACTAGCCACACACGGCTATTTAAATTTAATTGCAATGAATTAAAATAAAAATATAGTTGCTCTAGCCACATTTCAGCAGTGACATGTGACTAGTGAATGACATACTGGACAGTACAGATCTAGCTTGTTTTCATCATTGCAGCGAAATCCATGGCACAGCACTGCTCTGGACCAGCTGGCCCAGGAGGAGGTGGAGATAAGAGGTCAGTGGATAGATAGAGCCTTAATCTCCTGCTGCCATTCTTCAAGTATCAGGACCAAATGCACTTTCCTCATCCTTACTTCACTGGCACCACCACTAGTCTTCCTTGTCCCCAGCTTTTGCCTCCTTGGAGAGCTCCTGCTTAGCACCCATTGCACTTTGAAGCCTCTGCAGAGACAGTAGATGCTGCTGCCACTGCAGTGAGGACAGTGGATGTCCCCACCGGCTGCACAATCTGCTGGTCATGGGCAGCCTTTCTGCAGGAAATGCTGGTCGGGGCACACACCATTCCGATTGTGGTGAGGAGTTTTGCTTTTGTTTTCATAAAAGGCTCTTAGAGCAAGCGATAAGCCTGGCTGGAAGTCATCAGGAAGTCTATTTTTAGTTCTATGTAGGCAGACCACTGCCCTCTGAGCTCGCCAAGGGCTTCTCACTCGTGTGAGCATGAAAAAGGCGGGAAGGAAAGACAAGGCCTTATCAAGTCCAAACAGAGAATTGATGTAAAAAAAATTTTTTTAACAAGGGCATCTTCCCAAATGTGAACTGAGTGGTCCCACAGCTTGGAGATGGTGAGCTCAGTATGGCGCAGTGCACCCCAGGAGACAAGTTCCAGTTCAGTCAAGTTCAAGTACAGTCTCAGCACTAATACCCATCCTGGCTCAGGAGAGCCCCAGGCACTGGCGGGGAAGGACAGTGAGTTACAGGCGCTGCTCCGAGTTTGACTGTATTTCTTATATCTTGTCTCAGAAGAACTCTTACTGTTATTCCCGCCCCCTGTAATTATATCTTCACTACTTGGAAAAACCAACAGCGTAGCTCTATGTTTGCATTTTAAGAGAACGAAAACTGGCCTTCCCAGGACTGATGAGCCTAGTGCAAGAATGAAGCCGAGGTGCTGATGGGGGCAGGATGTGGGGTCATGCGAGAAGCTGGTAACTTCCAAGTAAACTACTAGACAAACTCTCCCAGGGGCCAGGGAACAAGCATTAGGATGTCCAAGTCACACAGTGTATTGAATCAATTTAAAACTCACAAAGAAAGAGATGGGCAAATGTACATATTTAGGACAGAACACAGTGAGCCGGCGGGACCACGCTTGAGTCTGCATCAAGCAGGGCTCACGTCCTCCGCCTTCCTCCCTCCCCTTCCTCTCACTTTGTCTCCTCTCCTCCCTACATCAGTTTTCTCCACCACTGATGTGGCTACCAGGACGACAGCTGAGGTTGAAAAAGGGAGCTCCGCACTCAGAGGTGCCTGGAGGCAGCACAAACACGGGCCTGAGTGCACTGGAGGGACCCAGGGTGCAAACACACCTGGCCGCAGGCCCGTGCTCCCCGTCAGCCTGCTGAGCTAGTGACTTTTTTTGTCCCTATCCTTTTCTACCTAGAAATATCACTCTTGTTTGTTTCATTCGCTTTATGATGGACTCTTTTCTTCCTTTCTATCTGCCCTTGGCATTCCTAACTTACTATCTATAGAAGACATATCTTCTGAATTCTGCTTATGGCTTCCAAGCGACTGGCTCACTCAACTGTTTCTACATTAAACACTTAAGAGTTTTGTTCCACTTACTTGTTTTGCATTAAAAGATAATATTGAATATTCTCAGATAAAACAGCTACACATATTGCAGGCCTTTTTGAAAATGTTAATACCTTTAAATCCACTTAAAAGCATATTTAACAACCTTAGTGTTGCAATTTTTTAAATGTACTAATTCAAAAATTTTTTGGCTGTAGGAATTAGTCTAGTGAACATCATACAAGCCTTTTTTGTTTTTTTTTTTTTGCAGTTTTTGGCTGGGGCTGGGTTTGAACCTGCCACTTCTGATATATGGGTCCAGCGCCCTATTCCTTTGAGCCACAGGCACCACCCAGAAGCCTTTTTTTGTGATTTAATACACTTGTGGTGTCTCAGGGTAATAGCTCTTCCCATGGAGTCAGGTAATTACAAAAGCTTTGATTGGGAAGGGACTTCAGAGTAAATCTAGCCCAATTAATCTGTTTGGAAAAATCAAGTCCCAGAAAGTGAAGTAGTTTGTACCCAGTCATACAGCAAATGCTCTTCATAGGAGGCTGGTGGAGGCAATTGGGCTTGATAGGTCACAAACCAAAGATT
Source organism: Otolemur garnettii (assembly GCF_000181295.1). Taxonomy (NCBI): domain Eukaryota; kingdom Metazoa; phylum Chordata; class Mammalia; order Primates; family Galagidae; genus Otolemur; species Otolemur garnettii. The sequence goes on along the minus strand of NW_003852576.1, from coordinate 2,803,722 downwards.
CCCCTTTAATTTCTCCTTTAATCTAAACAGAGTATTTTACGTATTTATGGGGCACATGTGAGTGTTACATCCATGGAACGTATAACAATCAAGTCAGGGGTTTGGGGTGGCTGTCACCTTGAGTATTTATCAGTTCTGTGTGTCAGTATCATTTCAAGTCTTCTGTTTAGTTAATTTGAAATATGCAGCATGTTGTTAAGTATAGTCAGCGTAGTCTGTTATCAAACATTAGAACTTACTTCTTCCTTCCAAAAATACAGTAGCTTAAAATGACGATGACTCATTTTCTCTTGATTCTTCACTGTGGGCTTCCTCTGCTGGGCAGGACCTCCTGTGAGGCCTCACTCGTGTGACCAGCCGCGGGTATGGCTGTAGGCTGGGAGCTCCACTGGGACTGTGGACCACAGTGCCTTGGTTTTTCTCCACTGGCCTTTTTAGGCAGTCTAGGTTTTCTGTGGCATGGTTGGTGAGTTCTACGCAGAGATGCCCCAAACATATGCACTCACAAGCTGCAGATTGCTTAAGACCCAGTCTTGTAAGTTAAACAGCGTTACCTGTGCTGTGTTTCACTGGAGAAAGTCAGTCCCAAGGCCCCACCAGAATCAAGGAGAGAATAAAGACCCCACCTTTGGCAGGAGTGGTGAAGAATTTGTGGTCATCTTTAGCCCAACATTTTAAACTCAGAAGGGCGATTATTTTTATTTTTATCCTTTATGGATGAAAATATTTCTAAAATTACATTAGTCCAGCAAGGAGATCACTAATAATCCTAGTCTCTTCAATGATTAAGAGCCATTCAGAAACTCAGGGCTGCCAGGCTTCGTTTCCATGTTGAGTGTGGGTTCCAGCCCCCACCCTATCCACAAGCTACCCTAGTTTTGTTATCATAGGAAATCGCATCAACTTTTGGCTTTTGTCTTTTCATCCACAAATGAATGGATAGAGTTGTATGATTTCTCTTCTCATTTCCAGCTCAAGACACTATGACTTTGTAGTTTCATATTAAAAGTAGGCGAGATTATGGCCAGGCACAGTGGCTCACATCTGTAATCCTAGCAGGGAGGCCACAGTGGGAGGATCTCTTGAGGCCAGAAGTTCAAGACCAGCCTGAGCAACCCAGTTTAAAAAAAAAAAAAGAACAAAAGATTAGACTACATCTATAATAAATTCAAGGTGTATCTTTATGCATAAATTTCTTGTATGAACTTGTGTTACTTTAGGATTATTTTTGCATAGAAGGGGAGTGCATAACACTTTTTTAGATAATTGGAAGAATGTAATGGTTACGTTCAGTTAATCAAGGTACGGCTGAGATGGCTAAGTGTTTTCCAAAGCCTGTTTTCTCTTCTTCCTGGACACTCAGCGGACTTGCCTTTCCGGCATCCTTTGCAGTTAGGTGTGGCCGGGAGAACCAGCTCTAACCCCTGGAACTTGAACAGAAGTACTTTGTAGCCTTTTCCCATTTCAGTAGGCTAGAAGGAAGACAAGCCCCAAGACTGACCTTGGAAATGACCCCTGGAAGATGACAGGGCCTTCATCAGCATGTATTCTGGGTGACTGGTGAGCAGGGGCTGACCTGTTCACTGGCACATTACTATAAAATGTGCTTACTTATGTTAGAGTCATTATATTATACATTGCAAGGGTCTATTTATTATAGCAATTAGTATATGATATCCAGGTTTTATGTATATTTCATGATGCTTCTAAATATTTTGTTATTCTAGTGGCTGCAAAAAGGGACTAAGCATGTTTCTGTCTGTTGGGACATTTTCAAGATCAGGACATCCATAGCTTCCTAGTGTCTCCTGAAATCAAGGACAGTGGCCTTAGGGGACCTCCTGGTCAGCTATAGTAACTATCAGTACAGTCTAGAACCCAGCTTGCCACAGACAGTAAATTTGTTCGATAACTAAGTTTATTATATAAGTGAAATATTCCACTGGAAGTTTTTTTTTAATGGGTCACAAATTTCCCTTTCTTTCTAGAGTCAGAGTGCAGAACACGATTAAATCTCATTATCGGTATAACTGTATTGTGCAGTAATATAGTAACGTATCAGGGGCCAATGGAGTGTGGAAAACTATTTGCCCCACATAAAATGGCTTGGAATTGCTATGTCTCTTTTTGGTAATTTTTTTTTTTTTTTTGAGACAGAGTCTCATTTTATCGCCCTAGGTAGAGTGCCGTGGTGTCATCATAGCTCACAGCAACCTCAAATTCTTGGGCTCAAGAGATCTTGCCTCAGCCTCCCGAGTAGTTGGGACTACAGGCATATACCACCATACCTGGCTAGATTTTCCATTTTTAGTACATATAGAGTCTCACTCTTACTCAGGCTGGTCTTGAACTCTTGAGCTCAAGCAATCCACCGAACTCAGCCTCCCAGAGTGCTTGGATTACAGGTGTGAGCCACCTTGCCCTGGCCGGCTATGTCTGTATTTTGAATTACTGTGTGTCTGTGTGGGGTTGTTATTCTCCCACCAGAATCCACTGTCCCCTTGCAGTTCACCCCTTGGAGCTAAGAGAATGAAGAACCTTCATTTTCTTTAATGGAGTTCAAATGAGAGTGACGAAGTGAGAGGGTGGGTGGCCGCGGGCACCTGGACTTTGTGACACTGCTGTGGCTGCTTAGGGACTTCCTGATTATCTGTGGCTCCCTTGCTGAGTTGCAAGTAGCTGAGGTCAAAGGATATTTGGCTTTTGTACCTGAGCCAAAGTCTCGCCTGATGTTTGCTTCATTATTCTGCTTTCATGCTTTTCTAGAAATGTTCAGGCTTTGCAGAGAGGAAAGCAAAGGGATTAATTGCTAGAAATTCTGTCTGATATGTGACTCATTAAACCATGTTTCCGAGAAAGTTAAAGAAAGTTTTATTGTGGGGAAAAGAAAAAGGAGTTCTCGTCCTCCCAGGAGAGTAAAGACCAGACAGTTGGCTTTGAGGTCTGGGGGGAGAAGCCCGGGAGCCGGAGAGCACTCTGGGAAGCTCAGTTTTGCCTTAAAATTTTAAGTCAGCCTGAAGTCCAGACAGAAGATTTTTCCTTCTCCAAGGAAACTGTGATAAATAACTGTGGCATAGACTTAAGGGAAACACAGTTAGTTGAACTATAAGTAGAGCTGTAGTTGACTCTAAAAACCTAATTTATGGATTACCCAGTGCCCAGTCAAAATGACTAATAATTATGGGACTATAATTACCCACCTGTAGGCTTTCTATTTTTCCTTCAACTTTCTACTTTTCTATATTTTACAAATGTTTAATAATGAGCACGCACTCCTTTTATAATAAAAAAATCCAATTAACTTAATTAGAAAAAAATTACCCACCAGGTGACGAGAGGTTTCTCATTAATTCACCATCAGGCGTCATAGTCTGGCCCACAATCTCTGCCCACCGCGGAGGGCGTTTTGTGCTCTCTGTGGTTAACTCTGGTGGGGGGTGAGGTGTTGCAGGGAAGGTGGGACCAGGAAGGATAATGGGGAAGACTGTGTCCCAGAGCCCCGTCTTTGGAAGGGACACTGCAGCAACTCCCTCTCGAGTGAGAGCCATGCACATCCCCACCGGGATTTTGGTGATTTCACAGGGGGAGGGGAGGGAGGGAAGCAGATGGGGGAGGCTCTCTGAGAGTCTGGTTTTGTCACGGTATATCCGTTGTCATTGATAGTGTTATGTTTAAAGTCTGGGTTTGGTCAAAATGGGAACCCAGAAGAAAAGTCTAAAAATGTACCACCTGTCTCTGCGCTATGAGGTTTCTGCAAGGGTCCCTGGACGAAGCCCGCCCAGCCCTCATTTCAAGCAGACCATTTTCTAGGGTGGTGCCTGTGGCTCAAAGGAGTAAGGCCCCGGCCCCATATGCCAGAGGTGGCGGGTTCAAACCCAACCCCGGCTAAAAACTGCAAAACAAACAACGAACAAACAAACCAGACCATCGTCTCTCTTCCACTGATGGCTTGCTTGGTAGGGCTGGTAGGTAGATTAGCTTTGGTACTGGCTGTGTTACTGAATGAATAATGCTAAGCCACCTGTCACTGTGCAGCCAGTATGCAGAGATGGGGATAGATCCAACTAGCTGTATGATCAAAAGGCCAGCAATTCTGGAGAACAGTGAGTACTCTCCCCAGTAGCCTCTTCAAAACTGTTCTGTTCTTCCATTTCCAAAGACGCGGTTTTATACATAAAAGTTAAAAGCAAGAACTATTCTAACCCTTATCTTACACAACAGTAATTGCCACTTATCACCATAACCCATGACCCATAATAAACAATAATTGACATAACCCCTGACCCGTACAGCAACATTCCAGTTCCAAAGTTAAGCTCTTAAATCAATCACCCTAAACTACTCAAAGATACACCTGCAGGTTAAAGCTGAATTTACAAAACCACGAGAATGGGAAACAGGAGGCAAAAGTCACTTGGTGCCTAATGCGACCAGATCATCTGGGGCTGACCGACTCCATCCTACTCTCACCACACGTGCTCTCAGATGAAGTTCACAAAACCATCAGCCTTTCTCTGGGTTTGACCCACTATTGGTGTTTGAGCGTCCTAAATAGAAACTTGGGAAGATCTGGAAGGATGTATTCAAAGTAAACATAATGGTTAATTTTACCTTCATCTAAGGAAGTTAACGTCATGTAAAGAGTGGCTATTATGTGCCTGGGAAGGGAATAAAGAACCCTGTCCAGCTTCTCCAGATGGAAGCATCCTCCATTTCTCTGAAGTGCAATGTAACTCTGGGATCCCGACATCGTACGCCACACGGGAAAAGAGGAATTCAGTCACAGTTTACAGTGAGATCCAGAAGATGGAGGATGGGCATTGAGACAAGGGGAATCAAAATGGAACATCACGAAGGAAAAAAATGTATCAGGAATTTGAAAGAACATCCATGCTCTGAAAAGGCGCTCTGGCAGGAGGCGGGTTAGTGTGTGACATCTTCCTAATAATCGTTTCATTATTGATTAACTTCACTGTTTTGCTTCAGTTAGTTAATTGTAGCCTTTTCCTGTTTCTGGCTCTGGTGTTTAAAGACAAAATAGACCCTTTGTTATGCTCTCAGAAGAACTATTTACACATTTTGATTTGGCAAAGAACAGTACATTTTTGGGGGGCCCTTCTGACTTTTTTATCCCACATGGAATATGCAAACAAAACGGACCGAACTTTCAAACAGTAGCTAAATCCTAATAATCACGTGAACATTTCTTGCCTTGCTTTTCTCAAGTGGCCAAATTATAAACCAAATCAATACCCTGCTGCTACAGAAAGGTCACTGGGTACAGTGCATCTGCCTGCTGTGCCCGTAGTTCCAGAGCCCTCTGGCATTCGCAGCCATGCTGATCTGGAATGCGGTGCTCCCCCCACTCCTCCAAGAGAAGAGTCCCCACTGTAGTGGGCAAGGGGAGGTTGTGAGCAAAGTCCTCAGGCCCTGGGAAGCATCCTGACCTCCTCAGGACTGAACTTTCAACCCCTTGAGCTGATAGTTAGTAGTGGATGTGCAAATTTTGTTTGCAACTAATTGCAGCTTGTAAATGGAGCATTGTGGCCCCAGGAAAGAGCCAGCGGTCTCTCTCTCCAGGGTCACCCACGTGGAATCTGGACACAAGAAAGCCTGTCTCCTAATGGGCCTTGTCTCCAAGCCCTTTCCAACCTCTCAGGCCCTTATCAAGTCAGGAGCAAGAGGGCACAACAGGAGACTCCTCCACGAATCTGCTGGGAAAGCCAGGCTATTCATAGTAACTTGCAGCTCCCTCAGGAATCCCACAGACTGACTTCCAGAGCCCACTATTGTCCCCCTCCTCCCCCATCAGCCTGCAGCCTTTCACAGACCCGGGGACACACACGCCATCTCAAAGTCCAAAATGCTTTGCAAGCCATCTGCAGGATTTCACCAAGGAAACCACTGGAAGTTGACAGGGAGAAATTCAGAGGCAAGTTGGAAGGGTAGAGTAAGATTTTCCAGCAGACTGACTGTCTATTTTTAATGTCGCAAAGCAGATACACTTTGTAACTGACCAACAAGCCCTAGAGTGTGTTACGGAACAGGAAGCCACCTTTCCATTTCTTGAAGGCAGCACTAGGTATGCTCTGAGCGTCTCTTTGATGGAGCAGCTGGTTGCACGTGTGAATCACAAACATTGGGTGGTAAGACAAAAGGGGTAGCCGAGGGTGACTGTCTTTGTCTCCTTTGATGGTTTCACTGGACTGAGGTGGTAGCTAATATCATCTTGTATCCTTAGACCATGAAAAGAACATAAGGAACTCTTTGCAAGTAGAGAGTGAGCTTTCCAGGCAAGCATCATATTGTTCTCAGTTAATCAAATTTGTCAAATTGTTCCCAGTGCCTTAGAGCTAAAGGGTGATACTCAGGACCACGGTAAACAAATCCCTGGCCATCTGCTCCGACAGCTGTTGGACCTTGAGCAAGAACTTGTACTCAGGGAGTATTCTGAGAGCCCTTAGGCATGGGGATTGACTAGATCGGTTCAACCAGCAAATGGCCAAAGGTTAAAACTACTAATAGCTATGGGATATGCACACCCAGCTAGAGGTGTCCCAAGAACAGTAATGAGCGAAATTCTCCCTTTTCTCATCAGCCCTCCAAACACCCTAGGCTCTGTGTCCTCTGGTTATTTTTTCAATACCTTCCACCTAGCCTTAAAAAATCAATGTAGTTAGTGAACTGCTTAGTTGGAACTGAGCACATCTATTGATGCTGAAACACGAGCCGTGCACTTCCAGCCAATTTAAAGAAATCTGCTTGGAGGATCTGTTCGATTCCGTGCCTCTCAAGTACAAGGGCTTGGAGGACCCGTTTGCAGATGCAATAAATTATTTCTATGAAAGTTGTTTGCTTCTAACAAGTTAGTTTTTGTGCACCCATTTCATTAGGCCAATCAGGTTTTGCAAATGATGTTAGGACAGAAGGACCAACCAGGCCAGTTATTTCAAGACTGTCTTGGTTTTAAAACTGAAAATTCTGCATTCTGGGAAAGCGCTTGTTCCCGGACCAACAGGGATGCTCTTGCATTACGCCGATTTCTCTGCCTGCCAAGTCAAATATTCCTACCGAGCATGAGAGTGTAGAAATGGAATAGTTTTGAGTTTCTGAGTTTGAAATCTTACTAAGGTACACATTGAAAGGGACTCCTCCAAAAAGTGGCAAAGGGCTTCCCTGAGGAGGTGTTTGTTTTGAAATTACCCAAGAATAAAGGGGGTCTTCGTGGCGTTCAGTGGGTGAGGGAGCTCAGCTTCCAAGTATGTGACAGTTTGGTCTCAACACGTGTCATTTCTTAGATAGTGCTTTATTTTATTTATTTTATTTTTGAGACAGAGTCTCAAGCTGTCACCCTTGGTAGAGCGCTGTGGCTTCACAGCTCACAGCAACCTCAAACCCTTGGGCTCAAGTGATTCTCTTGCCTCAGCCTCCCAAGCAGCTGGGACTACAGGTGCCCGCCACAACACCTAGCTATTTTTTGTTCCAGTTGTCATTGTTGTTTAGCTGGCCCAGGAAGGGTTCAAATGCGCCAGCCTCGGTGTATGCGGCTGGCACTGTAACCACTGTGCTACGGGCACTGAGCCTGAATAGTGTTTTAATCTTTCTTCCACGTCTTCAATTTCTGAGGCAGAGAAGGAAAATTCCAGGCAGATTTTTTTTTTTCCCAGTTTTTGGCCAGGGCTGGGTTTGAACCCACCACCTCTGGCATATGGGGCCAGCGCTTTACTCTTTTGAGCCACAGGCACCGCCCTCCAGGTAGATTTTTATAAATGTTCTTTTGAGACTTTTTATATTTCTACTTAAACACATACATGCACACGGGAAATGTGAAAAGAAGATAAGATAGGAACCGATATTTAACTTGCGTAAGCCTCTCTTACCGCTTTCATAGGAGACTGAAGTCATTCTGTGTATCTAACCTTCTCCACTGGCTTCATTCATTCCACACCCCTTGACTGAAGCCAGTGCTTTCTAAACTTAAATATGCCTATGAATTGCCCAGGGATCTTGTTAAAGTGCAGATTCTAATGCAGTAGGTCTAAGGGAGAACCTGAGATTCTGCATTTCCAAAAGCTGCAGAGGTGGGGCCGTGGGTGGTACTGATACTGGGGGTCACAAAGGGAGTTACTCAAAGGGCCACACTTGGGTTTTTTTGAGACAGTCTTACTATGTTGCCCTTGGAAGAGTGCCATGGTGTCACAGCTCACGGCAACCTCAAACTCTTGGGCTTAAGCGAGTCCCTTGCTTTAGCCTCCCAAGTAGCTGGGACTATAGGCGCCTGCCATAGTGCCCAGCTATTTTTTTGTTGCAGTTGTTATTGTTGTTTAGCTGGCCTGGGCAGGATTCGAACCTGCCAACCTCAGTGCATGGTGTTGGCACCATAACCACTGTGCTACAGAGGCCGAGCCAGAGGGCCACACTTTGAGTAGCAAGGTTCCAGGTGCCTGTACCTAAACTTTCTTTGCCCTTAAGAAATTTCTAAAAACAAGGGAAGAGGACAGATGCAATGGCTCATGCCTGTAATCTCAGCACTCTGGGAGGCCAAGGTGGGTGGATCGCCTGAGCTCAGGAGTTTGAGACCAGCTTGAGCAAAGTGAGACTCTGTCTTCACTAAAAATAGAAAAACTAGCCAGGTGCTGTAGCAGGTGCCTGTAGTCCCAGCTACTTGGGAGGCTGAGGCAGGGGGATCGCTTGAGCATGAGAGTTTGAAGTTGCTGTGAGCTGTGACACTACAGCACTCTACCCAGGGCAACAGAGTGAGACTCTGTCTCAATAAATAAATAAATAAAAATAAAAAGATAAGAAGAGAAAGTATTTTAAAGGGCATGGAGGGGAAAATGTGCTTTTGTATCCTCAAAAATAATGCCTGTTGAAATAGAGGACAGCAGTGTGCTTTAATGCAAAACACAAATGCAATTAGGATTGGTGCAAAAATGTCAGCGCCCCTGGGAAAAGAAGGCCGAGGGAGGAAGTAGAGGCGGTGAGGGGACGTTGCCCTGGGGGTCTGTGGCCTGTTAGGGAGGCTACTCTGTTTCCAAGCATTGGCACTTACCTTTCCTTCTACCCTCTCTTTCCTGGGTATCAATAACCAGGATTTCCCTTCCCAAGGTTGCTGGAAGTGTGAGCAGTCGTTTTGGTGGGAGGCAAGGAAATGTTTCATTCTCTTTCAATTGGTTGCGAGAACCCTACAAAAAGATCCATTAAAGATGAAAAATGAAACATGCTCTGAAAAGCGGGCCAATCCTTCTCATGCTGGTTCTAGTTTATTGTGTTTCTGAAGACACAAAAACAGATAATGAAATGCCTAAGTAAGTACAAAGGGAAATATCATTAAGTCAAGAGCCTGACAGAAAACGGATAATACTAAATCTCACACGGTTCTGTTAGTGTTTTACAATAAAAATTGCTAATATGGTTCAAGGAATTTATGTTGCTCTCACGGCACTGGTTAATGAGCTGACAGACTGAGGGGCAGAAAAAGAATACTGGGGTGAAACTTTTTACTGATTTAAGAATAAAACGTATGCAGCTTGGCGCCTATAGCTCAACCGACTAAGGCGTCAGCCACGTACACCTAAGGTGGCGGGTTCGAATCCCCAGCCCGGACCCGCCAAACCAACAATGACGGCTGCAACCAAAAAATAGCCGGGCGTTGTGGCGGGCGCCTGTGGTCCCAGCTACTTGGGAGGCGGAGGCAGGAGACTCGCTTGAGCCCAGGAGTTGGAGGTTGCTGTGAGCTGTAATGCCACGGCACTCTGCCCAGGGGGACAGCTTGAGGCTCCGTCTCAAAAAAAAAAAAAGAAAAAAAAGAATAAAACATATGCGTCTCAGAAATGAATGACATGCTGTTCCCCAGATTACATCCGTCATGACCTGGGGAGAATTTACATCCTTTCCCTGAACTGGAGCATCAAATGCCGATGATTATATAATCACTAAATCCCCCCCCCCAAAAATTGCCCAGGGTGTGTTTCTGTTCCATGGAAAATGTGTAGCTACAGCTGTAACCAATATGACTTGTCTGCCCGGATAGGGGTTTCAGGCTGAAACAGAAAATCTCACATTTTTTTCCCAGCTGGTTATCCCAAATGATGCTCTGTGTTCCTTGGTGTTTCTACAAAGGAGGAGGATGTAATTGGAATAAATGGATTGCAATATTTTTACCTCACCTCGAAGCTTGGCTCTGTTTAATTGTCTCTCTGATTTTTGCACTGAATAGCTGGGGACTCATAAATGTTCCTCTGTGTTTTGGTAGGATGTCCTCAGAGGGCCTAGATTTTGGAATCCTGGTAGGTAGGACTTGTTTGTTTATCACCAAGACAGGTGTCTCTCAGGCCGGAAGACAGTTCCTTAGAAAACTCTGATGCCTCTTCTCTGTTTTCAGATGGGTGACAACCTCTCTGTTACATTTTAGCTTCATTTCCTCTCCTTTTCCTTGGTGTGGATGGGTTTGGGCTGGTGGAGGGAAGGATGAGGAAGACCATGGAGGAGAGCCAGGCTAATTCTTCTGTCTCTGTCAGCCCTGGCTTAGAACCAGACAGCCTCCCCTCTGGAACACTGTCACATCTCGTCAAGCCTCTCACCAGTATAGAAACCAGCTTATTAATAGGACTGATTTTAATGTCCCATCTTGTTTTCTTTTCTTGAATTGTCTCAGATTCTTGCACAGACTTAATGATTCTTCCATTTATATACATTTTGTGCAGTTAACCTTATGGCCACATTTTTCTACTTAAATTCACAATTTCCCACCTGAATGTGGTGGCTCACCCTTGCAATCCCAGCACTTTGGGAGGCCGAGGCAGGAGGATTGCTTGAGGCTGGGAGTTGAAGACCAGCCTTGTCAGCATTGTGAGACCTGCCTGTCCAAAGCAACATACAAATTGGCTGGGTGTGGTGGTGCACACCTGTAGTTCCAGCTACTTGAGAGGCTGAGGGAGGGGGATTGCCTGAGCCTGGGAGTTTGGGGCTGCTGTGAGCTATGATCATGCCGTTGTTCTCCAGCACCTGTGTAACAGAGCAAGACTCTGTCTCTAAATAAAAATAATAAAAAAAAAAATAAAGTCATAATTTCCACCAACCATGTCCTTATCTCTGCTATTGATCTGCATATTTCTTACAACTGCCTTGTTACATGCAGCTCTGTATGCTGTGTTCCTGTGCACATTCATTCATTCATTCATTTGTTGAACAAACATTTGAGTCCCTTCTATGTGGCAGGCACCGTAGTAGGTGCTAGGGTACAACATTGAGCAACACAAATTTCTTGGCTTCTTTCACTCTAGTAGAGTAGAGAGATAGTTGAAAAATAAGTAGCTAAGCCTCTACCACATGGCCATAGGGAGAACTTACAGGTGAGGACGATGGGAGTTACTGCAAGGGATTGTGGGTGCTGCGCTCTTTCACATGGAGCGGGCAGGGCATTCCCCAGCTGGGGCAGCCACTTAAGACTGTGCTTATAAATTGTGTAGTTGTAAAAACTTTCTGGCAGATAATGCCAAGGTCTTTGATGAGGAGGGTGCCCTTTTCCTAAATTGTCCACTGGGGCTCATGATGGAGCTTGATAAGGATGACGTTTTCCAGAGTCATGGAGGAAGTGAGGCCATGAGTCACATAGCTGTGTGGGGGATGAGTATTTCAGGCAGGTGAAGCAGCAAAACAGGGGCCTTTTGGGGTGTGTTGGAGAAACGCGGCCAGTGGCTGGAGCAGAGTGAGTGAGGGGCAGAGGAGGGCACCTCACAGACGGTCTTGGAGACAACTGTGAAGGCTTTGTCCTTCACCTTAACAGAAGCAGAAAGTCAGAGGGAGGTATGGAACTGAGAACCAGCATGACCTGAATAATGTATTTCAAGGCTCCTCTTATTGCAGCATGAAGAACTCATATGGGCAGATGAGAGTACAGGCAGATCAGACCGTGAACAGGCTCCTGCAAGTGCCAGGTGAAGGAAGTTGGTAGGGGGAACCGAGGTAGTCAGAGAACAAGTGGTAGGAAGTGCTAGTTCTGCAGTTTTGCACATGCTTTGGGAGAGGCCTTTATGTAATTCCTGAGATGGGCTGGCTTCTTGTGCAGTGAGATGAGACTCCCTCTCCTGCAAACCAGGGGCATTTCAACAATGAATATCCTACGGTAGGCAGGGTGGAGCCTTGGGTGGGAAAGCCCAGAACATGTAGTGGAGGAAGAACCAGAACAGAGAGCGCTGCCTTGATCTTCAGACCTGGGGAGGTTTTACATTTTGACGGGAGTAGGTAAGGATGAGGTTGAAGCCTCATGGTGAATGATGGTCCTTTCTGGAATCCATAGGGGCTCCATGCTAGGAGCCTGCAGGCAGAGGCTACCTCCTGGTATGAGGCGGCAGAAAGCCTGAAGGCTCCGATCTCACTGAACTCTTCTGAGGTTCTCTGATCCAATTTATCTCACGACACAAAAATTACCTGCCCAGCATCCCAGAATGCCCAGTCCGAGCCTTTGACATGTTTTCAGCAGCAGAGGGCTCGTTATTTTAGGTGACTCACTGTGCTGACGAACAGCTTTAAGCTTTTTGAAGGCTTTTCTTGTACAGAGCTAAAACCTCTCTGTCTTCCGCCCACTCCGTCCTCTGGAGCTACGCTGGCCAGGAGCGGCAATGCAGCTGCATTGGTTAAAAGTATAGGACTGGAGCCAGATGGTGTAGGCTGGGATCTAGGTTCTTTGTGACCCTGAGCAAAGCTCCTTTACCCCTCTGGGCCTCAGTTTCCTCATAGATAAGACGGCACATCTAAAGCACTCATAAGAGGACGTGGTGCAGAGAAGGTGCTCAGAATGGTAACCGTAATTGTTAATCTTACATACTGATATCAGTGTGAGAACCTGCCCCATAGCTGAACACAGCTCTCATTAATCCCATCACATTGTGTAGCCCCACGCAATTCCCCGTAACAATTATCAATGAAATTATCAAAAGCAGGGCTGGGCCAGGTGGCTCACGCCTATAATCTTGACACTCTGGGAGGCAAGGCTGGTGGATTGCCTGAGGAACTCAAGAGTTCGAGACCAGCCCGAACAAGAGCAAGGTTGTCTCTAAAAATAACCAGGTATTATGGCAGGTGACTGCAGTTCCAGCTACTCTGGAGGCTGAGGCAAAAGAATCACTTGAGGTTTGAGGTTGCTGTGAGCTATGACACCATAGCACTCTACTGAGGGCAAAAAAGTAAGACTCTGTCTCAAGAAGAAAAAAAAAGAAAGAAATTAACAAAAGCAAAGGGCCTAATGTGTGCCAGGGGCAGCAAGGAAAGGAGAATTTCTGATTACTGGTTTGGAGCTCAGGCAGGAAGAAATCTGTTGTTGTTTTTCCAGAATTTAGAGCATTTTTTTTCTTTTTTATTTCTTTCCTTCTTTCTTTCTTTTTTTTTTTTTGAGACAGAGCCTCAAGCTGTCCCCCTGGGTAGAGTGCTATGGCATCACAGCTCACAGCAACTTCCAACTCCTGGGTTCAAGCGAGTCTCCTGCTTCCACCTCCCAAGTAGCTGGGACCACAGGCACCCGCCACAATGCCTGGCTATTTTTTGGTTGCAGCCATCATTGTTTGGCGGGCCCAGGCTGAAGTCGAACCTGCCACCTTTAGGTGTATGTGGCTGGTGCCTTATCCACTTGAGCCACAGATGCCAAGCCATAGAGCATTGTTTTTCAACCTTTTTTTTATTTCACGGCACACTTAAATTATGTTGATCCCAAAAAAGAGTAAGAAAAAGAATTAGAACTAGTTCTAAGAAAAATACTTAGAACTTCTTTTGAAAATAATTATTGATCTTTAAAAATTTTCGTGGCGCACTTAAGATCCTCTCATGGTACACTGGTTGAAAATCACTGATTCTGCTCAACTATGGAGCAGACGCCCCATTTCACTTGGTAAGAAGTATTCCATGACGCCCGGCATAGTGTAGTTGAGAGCCTAGGCTTTGGAGTCTGATTTTTGGCATTTGAACCTAGCTTTGATCTTCTATAACCATAAGCAACTTGTTTAATGATAATAACATGTTCTTTAGGTTTATCGTGGTGAATGAATCTAACAGTCTATACAAAGTTCTCAGTACAATGTAGGAGGTCAAGAAATATAGGAATCATTTTTATTTTTCGAAATGAATTCAATTATTAAAAGTGACCATGTTAGAAAGTGGCTCAAACCACATCCTCTGGGCTCTGTAATGTGTTTTGAGTAGAGGGGAGGAAAGGAAGATGAAGACTGCCACCTTCCTGGCAGGTGAAAGCTCCTTGTGCTCAAAGAGGCTCACTGCTAGAGCCAGGTGGGGCTGACCTCACCATCACAAAGAACGTAGGAGGCTCTGGGGTCAGCTCACCTCATGCACTCACCAACACAAAATTTAACATTTGCTTGACCTGGTTACTTGGTAGCAGATAGATTTTTTAAAAGACTTTTTTCTTAAAGATCAGAATAATACACTTTTAGTATAGAACCCTAAGAAAGCATAGAATAACCCAAAGACGGAAACCATGTTTATTTCCACTGCCCAGAAGTTGTCCCTTGCAAGGCTCTTTGCCCACTGTTTACCCAGGGAGGGTAAACAAACAGCCTAGGACAGGGCTTAATCGTCTTTCTGGTCTGATTCAAGCCCCCTGAAGGGGACACAGCACCTTGGCACAGAAGTGTGCTCAGTAAGGAGTGGTTGAATGAAAGACGTATTCTCATATCCATATAAATGTTTTTGCCTGCCCCCAAATCATAATTGCCAGGTAGAATCCTTTTCATGGTTGTTTCACTTAAATAGATCCTTTAAGATATCGAATGTGTATAAATCCTAAATATGATGAGAATCACAGCCCAGTAAGTGTCCAGTAGGCTCATATGGATGGACCCTGAATGGATCCACCATGTGAATGGACCAGACTGATGTCAAAGTGAGTGGGTGACTCACAGATCAGAGGGAGCCCTAGTCCACTCCCACCCAGAAATCTCTCACAGTTGGGCTGATCCTGTGCTAACCTTCAAAGAGGTATTGTCTCCCTGAATCCTCCTAACAACACTTTGTGTTGGCTGTCACTGTCCCCCCAGATGAAACAGCAGAGGCTAAGGAAGGTGCTAGAACTTGCCCAAAGTCACCTGACTTGTAACGGACACCTTACAAGTTCTCCTGGCTCTGATTCCCTGTTTCATCCACTTTGATACGTGCCGTCATCAAGGGTTTGTGTTTAATTTTGAACAATGGCCTCTATATTTAGCTTCATATTAGAAGCATTTACCAGAGCTATAACATTACCTTTGGCAGCATCTGAAATGATACTTGGAATGAATGTTCCATAATTTATCCAACCCCTTGTCCTGCTTGTCGAACGCCTGGGTTGTGGAGAACGTCAGAGCAGAGATGCCCAATATTTAAACTTCAGAGAGGTCCAGGAAAGAGCGCCCAATCGTGGAGCCTGGGGAATAAGGTGGAGGGCGCAGTAAGGGCCTGTTAACATGAAGGGGCCGGGAGTCGGGTCCTGAGAGACTCGCCTGCGGCTTCCTAGGACGCAACATGGGGCTCCCCGGAAATTACAGGGACATGAGATCAGGGGCCGCAGCAGAGGGACAGGGAAGGTTGTGTGTTTACATTTTCCTACCTCTGGTTTGTGCGCATTTGGACACTTGATAGAGCTGAATTACACGGCACGTGAAGAGGGTTTGACCGTCAGAGGCTTTTTGGGTATAGGAGTTAAACACTGTCCAACCTGCTTTGCTGCTGTGGTCTCGCTCTCTCTCTGTCTGTCATCTGAGGAATCTGGACGATGACTAACAAGGGGTAAAAAGGGCTCCTTTGCCTCCCTCTCCTCCTCCTCCCAAGGCTGGCCTCTCCCTCACAAGCCCTGCGTGTCTGTCAGTGATTGTTAGAAGGCTGCCCGGTGCCTCAGATACTGCCCAGGGGCAGACCTCTGGACTCCCAGCTAGAGCCTCGCAAACAATGAAGACCCTTCAGTGTCTCCCCCCATGACCCCTGCTGTCTCAGGGCCACCCTGGGTGGGGTGAGGGTGTGTGACCAAGTGAACCCCAGCTCAGGGGGGCACGAGGACGAGGAGGGTGGTAGAACAGCCTGGTTAAACTCAGAGTTTCTTCCCATTCTGGATTAAATTTCTAGTCCTGCTATTTCTCTAGGTAACCTCCATTTGTGTTGCCTGAAAGAAACTCAGTTTTTCTGTCTAGAATATGGTGATAATCATCCCTAACTTACAGCATCACTGAAAGGATTAAATAAAATTGAACAATCGTGGTTGCCAATCAATACATGTTTGCTGACATCAATATTGTGGGCTGGGGAGGAAGGATAGTCTCTTTCCTATGCTGAAAACACTCCTGACCATTTCGGTGTTATCTCCTTCCACTTTCTTAAACTGGTTTATTTATGCCTGGATGACTTAACTTACTAACCCTCCTTTTTTTTTTTTTTTTTT
>NW_003852576.1:2783169-2787282 GCF_000181295.1 Otolemur garnettii | reverse complement strand
GGGGCTGGGTTTGAACCTGCCACCTCCAGTATATGGGGCCCGCTCCCTACTCCTTTGAGCTACAGGCGCCGCCCCTTACTAACCTGCCTCTCCCCTGAAGTTTTTGTTCTCCTTGGTTCATGGCTTAGAGAAAGGAGATGTCCAGGTCTGAAGGATGCCGGGGCTGAGGCGACCCTCAGGAGACCTTCTGTTCCAGTCAGAGAAGCTATGTGGTGAGAAGTCTGCAGGAGACATGGGGACCATTTATGACCATTTCATCCAGGAGGATTTCAAAGTGTGTGTTATTCTTTGTGGGATATGTGCAGGAGCCATGTCAACCTTTGCAGCTCAAAGAGTGAAATTCTCCTTTTTCAGGATGAGAAATTCTGTTGGCATTCTCTCTCTCTCTCTCTTTTTTTTTTTAGTCTGGAGAACCCAAATTGGAAAATGTGAGTCTGGGAGTTTTCACAACGGGAATTAAGACAGCGCTGGGAGTGGCACAGTTATTTGCAAGACAGTGAAATTCCAGAGGGTTTAGAAAAAAAAGATTTAAAGAAGTATAAAGGGATACTTTATAGCCCAGGGATAACACAGTGGTATATTCTCTCATGAAGAATAGAAAATATTTTCCTACACTTTACAGTTCACTATTTGTCTCATATGGACCCAATTTCCATAAAACATGATACTATGGAAATAGAAAAGATGATGTCCTGATGGTAAAAAGTGATTTTAAGGTCAAGTGGTGTCTGCGGAAGTGTCTGCTTCATCTTTTTATTCCTTTAATGAGTTCCTCAACTCCCAGGCACTCCCCCTATTTCTTCTGTCTGAGATGAACTCTGACACTTCTGTGATGAGAGAAGTCATTATTTCTTCTTCTAGAATTTGGGTTCCGAAAACTGCAACTGTTAATTTTAGTATAGAATCTTAGGACAAAACTGAAAAAGGAAATTAAAGCGATGGGGTGTTTCTAGAAACTTAGCAGAAACTCTGTAAGCTGATCACCCGAGCAACTGGAACAAACTGGTCAGCACTGAAGGTGGCCAACATTCAGGCCGACTGTACTGCGAAGTACGTGTGGTCCATGTCCAGTCTATGAAAATTAGGAGACAGTTAATGCAGGGGCGTGGTCAACTATGGATGTGCTACTGTGTTTGATTTAGGAAACTTTATATTATCAATAATATTCATGGTTCATTATTGTAGATTTGCTTTACTCAAATCTCAAAATTAACTGTGCATGCAGTTTTTTTGGGTTGATATGTGTTGATGTTGACTGCAAATATTCCCTCAAAGCTTAG
Organism: Otolemur garnettii; assembly: GCF_000181295.1. NCBI lineage: Eukaryota > Metazoa > Chordata > Mammalia > Primates > Galagidae > Otolemur > Otolemur garnettii. The sequence goes on along the minus strand of NW_003852576.1, from coordinate 2,786,002 downwards.
CATCCATTTCTAATTTTTCCCTCAAATTAGAGTTTAGCTTTCAAATAAATTTGTTTATAGTAATTTAAAATTCCGTGTAAATATATAAACTCCCACTTGTTCTCATTTCATTGCTATGCCAGTTTCATAGGCAATTCTTACATGAAAGTTGTGTCACCCTTAACAACTTATCCTTATTTTCTAATTTCCCTTTAATGGTTTTGTTTTCCAAGTTTAATATAAGAATGGATTGCTTACATTTCACTTACAAATCTCCCTTCTAATCATCCTTATTAATATCACAATTTCATTGTAATATCTGAAAGAGCACAAAATATGTGCCCTTAAAGATCTATTTGCCAACTACTGAATTGCATACATTTGAATTACCACTCTCTCTTGTAATTATTGTTATTAATATTACAATTGCTTTTGTAATACCCATAAGACGGGAGAAGGTGTCCTGTCAAGGGTGTGTTTCCAAACAGCATTCTCAGTTTCTTCTCAAGAAAAATGTGCCAGACTTTATCTAAATTCAACTTCCCCTACAATTTACATCAGACAACACACTCCATCAATAAAACCATCAAAATGATCTACTGCATTGTAGACAAAAGTTATTGTGTCAAGTTGACACTAATCAGTTAATTCCAGTAAACCTTCAGACAAACAAAAGCTTGTTGTCTATTACTGGTGTGTGTGATGGGCCCCTTGCATGCTCTATGGTTATGCCCATCTATAGAGATGTATCTGGCAGACACTTGCCCTGAGGCATCTATATGGAAACCCAGACAAGATCTATAGTTAATGATGTTGACCCTGACTCCCCCAACAGAGAGTGAATTCAAGTCCTCATAATATCTCGACAGCTGATATGTATACTGTGTTAATAATATTAACAATTACCATGCCACTGGGATTCCCCAAACCCTGGCTTTTAAAAAAGCTATTTTAAAGCTTCTTTCCTTATGTGAACTGATTTGCTTGTTTATACCCACCGTTACCACTGCTCCCTGTTAAGGCAAGTGTGTGCTTCTGCAGGGAGAGAGAAAGGCCTTCCTTAGTGGAGGTGTTCTGCCTTCTGAGCGTTAAACACCTTCTGGAAAGGCTACCCGCAGGGGAACCATTCATAGTCATCATTTCCCTGGCAGAGTGGGCTTGTAGAAACCAAGGAGAGAGTTAGCTTCACATTGCTAGTACTGCTGTTGATCAGAGGAGCCGCTCAGGATGTCCACAGGCCTTTCCTGATGCGGTCGCCTTTGGAGACTGAGGGCCAGCCTGCCAATCCCTGCCTGGCAAGAGTGGGTGGCTGAGGCATTAGAAATCGCCCTGGGGACTCCTGAGTGAGTGCGCAGCTGCGGAGGCAAGTGGGGGGATGAAGCAGAGCTCTCTTCCTTTCTCTGCTTCTCCTTCCTTTGCAAATAAATAGGAAAGGCCACGGCAGGCTCCCAGGCCTGGGAGAAGCTCAGGATGAAATGTTGACAGGGGGCACTGTTAAAAATTAAATTCTGCCCTATTTTGTGTACCATTCTTGTGAGTCACATTCGTGAATAGTAGCGAGAGATTTAATGATCGCATATTTTTTATCTTATTTCCCTTCGGTCGATGGCAATTTTTTTCTGTTAATGTCAACTTAGAGCTCAAAGTAATTTAGTAATTGATTCTAAGCACAGCAGTTCGCCAATGGCAGCTCTCCATTTGTGGGGAATATCTTTGCTAATTTTATCCATCAGAATGAGATTACCATGCTAATCTCTCCCATCCTCATCTCCTGGTCATTTGGGACATGCTGATGCAAATGACTTATTAGACACAAGGCCTCCGTCCATCCCCAGGAACAGGGAAAGATGAAAGGAAGCCAAGATAAGGCTATTTTAATGCTCTAACATACACAGACAGTACGCAGGCCTAATACTGAAATGGAAAGACTCTCAACTGGAAACCCAAATAAAAACTAGTTATGACAAATGAAAACTATAATGGATCACAATATATTAAATACAGTGACGGGAAGAACAAAAAGGATTAAGGCAGGACAAATGCATCTGGGGACGTGTAATTGGAAACCTAAACATTCAGTGAGCCAGGGAAACCTAGAAAGTCGTATGTCAGGTGAAGGGAGGGGGACGCCCCTAATGAGATTAAGTGGAGAACCCAAAGTGGCCGTGCTAACAAAAAGATTGAAGCTCTGTCTACAGACACAATCTGTCCGACTGTTTTCGGTGAATGACTGGTTACTGACTAAGTTAGCTATTGGTTGTTTGCCTGATTCAATTAAAACGCTCAAACCAGCCTGAGCGTGTGTGGTAAAAATAGCCTGAAACTAGTTTGGGTTACACAGACACAATAGGGCATTGTATGACACAGTGGGCTGAAAGGTCTTGCAAAGACATTGCCAGCAAATGGACACGTTCTACAATGCTTTGCTACAGCAAAATACTTAGGGAGAGTTCAGGGGAAGAAAACAGTTTAAATAATTCAGGTAAGGGGGAGTTTAAAGGACGAAAAATTAGCTTACACAGAGGCTGGGTGACTGTTTTATGAAGACAAAAACCACACGTCTCCCCAAAAGATATTTAGCATTCAGGATGTCTGATGTGAGATTTAAAAAAGGGTAATGTTGATATTTAGCATATAAATAAATCCTGGCATTACGTTTCTCAGTGGGAAAAGGGAGAACTTGACATTATGGTCATTTGACTTTCAAAAAGCCAAACGTTATTACCAAAATAATCAAAATGAAAAATCTAAACCCAGACTATTTCGAAGTTCTAATCATTGACTGGGAGCCCTAGTTTGCTGATTTTATTTGTTAAATGTTGCGGTTAGGGCATTATTCATCTTGATTACTGAG
>NW_003852576.1:2782241-2783149 GCF_000181295.1 Otolemur garnettii | reverse complement strand
GCACTCCTCACCCTGGTGGTTCAGGATTTGTTAAAGGGAGGTGGTTTGGCTCGGTGACTAACTTCATGGGTTGGAGCCACCCAGGCCCGAGCGCAAATCCTCTCTCTATTGCTCATTAGCTGTGGCGAGCTTGGGCACAAGCTTTTGGCTTTGCAGTTTCCTCATCTATAAATGAAGATTAAATACGTTTTCCTGGAGACATCATCTTATTTTTCCAGTCCTACCAGTCTGCGGCTACAAAAATGTACAACTCTTTATAAAAAGTGTTTCCTACACATTTTCTCCTTTAAGCCTGATAATTACTACGTTAGGGAGATAGGAGGGCACTTCCTCTAGCCTGAGTTACTTTCCCCTTTAACTTCACAAGTTAAAAAATCTTAGTCTTAAAATAATAACTAAGAAAATGACATGAAGGCTATGTTAACCAGTTTGATGGAAGTGTTTCAGATTGTGTGTGAAAACCCCACACTGTACCCCAGAAGTGCACTAATGTACATAGTTACCATTCAATAAAAAAAAAATCTTAGTCAATGTATTCACCTGGATACAGTTGGAATCACAGGAGTGGAGAAGCAAGAATCCAATGTACTCGATTCTATATGAAGCCAGTAGACGACTGAATATGTACCCACATAAGAAAAAAACTCTAATCAATTCAAGGTGGGAGGCAGGAGAACAAGGGACCAGAGAGAGGGGAGGAGGGAGGGTTCTGGTGCATGGCACACCTGTTGGGGGCAGGACACAACTATAACACGGACTTCACTTAACAACTGTAACCTAGGCTCAGTGCCAGTGGCTCAAGTGGCTAAGGCAACAGCCACATACACCTAAGGTGGTGGGTTCGAATCAAGCCCGGGCCTGCCAAACAACAATGACGGCTGCAACCAAAAAATAGCCAGGCATTGGAG
>NW_003852576.1:2753162-2781588 GCF_000181295.1 Otolemur garnettii | reverse complement strand
AAAAAAAAAAAAGTCTTAGTCAATTTTCAAAGCCAGCTGCAAACCACCATTTGTAGGACGCCTTTCCCAAGTTCCCCACAATACTAAGACAATGATAAGCAAGTATGGAGGTCCTCGTGTCTATTTTAAGAAAACAAATTAATGTTCTTTGAATAGTAAAATGTAATAGAGGCGCCTCCATCCCCTGCCTCTGCCCTGCCACTGCCTGCGTGATCTTGGACATGTACAATCTTTCTGAGCCTCAGTTTCTTCTTTTGTCAGTTGGGGACAACCGTAGCCACAGGGTGATCATGAGGATTAAATGAGTAATTCACGAAAAGCCTGGCACAACGGAGTGTCCTCCAAATGGCAGCTCTTACTGATTCCAAAAATAAGTGTCCCAGCAAGAAGCCCACCCAATCTTTCTCACTTTCCCCCCAGTCCCATTACAAGGAAGACGCAGATGTCAGTTGCCTGAGGAATTATTTTAGTTTGCATTTTATAAAATCTCAGGTTGACTGAATTTCTTACGGAGCGTAAAGCTCAAATCCTGTCTTAATTTGCTGGATGATTGCTGAGTTCTCAGGAGTAAAATTACAGCTTCCTCTTTATTTGAGCTGTTTCAGCCTAAAACCCTGAGGGGGCCCTGAGATAGTCTCAATTCCAACAGGGAAGTGGACATTGGCTGAAGGATGGGCTGGTTAGTGGACTTCTGCATACACCTGACGATGAAATCATTGGCCATTCAGAAATCAGATGGCTATAAATTGTCACGTGGATATGGTGTAAGTTCCCTATTATAAGAAGGCCCTAAACCAATGTGCACCTCGCAAGTGACCTGTCCAGAGGCTGTACCTGCTTTTTCTGCCTCCTGTTTTGGGACATTTTCTACCCTTCCACGAGCTACTTCTTGCATTTTCCTTTCTTTCCTGTGCTTGTTACTTAGGCTGTATCATGGTATCCCTAACAAACGAAAGAGAAAAACTGGGAACAAAGCAGGGTCTGGGTGTTTTTAGAATATTGATATCTCTTGGGTTTTAGCAGTGTTTGTACAGAGGAGTCTGTGCTGTGTAACTTGCTGCTTTTATCTCCTTCTATAGAATACCATTATGCGGTTGAATTCTGGCTCAGTTCTGACTCCGTGCCATAGAAGGAGATTCCCAAAGACATCTAAGAAAAAAGAAATCTTCCAAAAGCACTCCAAGGTGAATGAAATGGACTTTTTTATATCATGCCTCCATGGGGGTAAAACTTGAGCAATTCTTGGCATGAGATGTTGGAGAATATTGTAGCAATGACATGTAGCAATAGATGATCTACAATATTATGTTGTTAGACATATGTGTGTGTCACATGTGGCCTGTGCGTACATTGAATTTAATCTACAACATTCAACTTAACTTATGTTTTTACCAATTAACATCCTATGAGCTAGACCTCAAATAAAAATAACAAAATATTAATAGACACCATTTATTAAGCACTTACCATATGCTAAGACCTAGTGTCTTGTTTACTCTCACAATAATCTGTGAGGCTGATGTTATTTTTGGTTCCATTTTATAGGTGAAGAAATTAAGGTTTAGGCCTGGTGCAGTGGCTCACGCCTATAGTCTTAGCACTTTGGGAGGTTGAGGCAGGTGGATTGTTTGAGCTCGGGAGTTTGAGACCAGCCTGAACAAGAGCAACAAGACCCCATCTCTACCCTTCCGTGAGCTACTTCACCCTTGTGAAGGGCAGGCGCCTGTAGTCCCAGCTACTCAGGTGGCTGAGGCAAGAGAATCACTTGAGCCCAAGAATTTGAGGTTGCTGTGAGCTGTGATGCCATGGCACTCTACTGAGGGTGACAAAATGAGACTCTGTTTCAAAGAAAGAAAGAAAGAAAGAAATTGAGGTTTACAGAGACAAAGTAAATTCCATACCAAAAGTCCTAGAGGAAGGACTTTGAGTATTGAAGCCAAGTTTGAAGCCAAGTCAGCCTGCCTTTGAAACCCATGTTCATGACACTAACTGGGGTGTTACTTTCCTGTGGCCCCTCATCCACTGTTGTCCAATTCCTCTGTGAGCCCCAGCTGACTCGGTCTACGTTTGGTAATGCAGACATTTCTAACATACATTCCTCACACTGAGTGGGGGAAACACAGCATGCATTTGGTGCCCATGTGAAGTGCCACCACTCCAGATGTGAATTGGTGTCGGAGCCAGTGTTCTGGCTATCGTGGTGCAGCCAGCGTGATCCTGGCGTGCACACCACCTACGGCCTTTCCATTTTGACTGGCCAGACCACATCTACTGTCACTAACCTGCCACCCTACAGAGTTCCTTCATTAAGTCTCAAAGAGCTAAGAAATCAGAGAAATTACCAGAAAATATCTAAGAAGGCAGGAGGACATTTTTTATTGTTATTTTAAAATGCTTTATTGAGTTCATACGGAGGAATATTTTATTTATGAATTTAATATAAATGCCATAAAATATATGCAAAAACACATGAAGCTTATGAACGAAACATTACACTACTCTAGTTGCACGTGGTTTAATTTCACCACTATCCCTTGGGTTCCATGGGGGAAATTCCAGTGCAACATAATTCTAATGCGAAAAACATATTGACTGTGCGTCCACTATGTGCTGGGCACTGAATCTATAAGCGTGAACAAGATAAATTCCTCCCTCTCCTTCAAACTACACATCTTATGATCCTTCTTAACCTTTCTAATATGAATTGGGAGTCTATGTACAATTCTGTATTTTAGTAATTCCCAGCCTGAGGTTAAGCAAACGAACTTGCAAAACATCCGATCTATTTGGTATTATTTCAGAATAGGGATCATAAGTGTGAGACTTGAGGGCCCATAGGCGTTTCTGAATGAGCCTGGCTCTAATCCCTACTGGGCTAACACTTGGCCTCAGAACCCCTCTTAACATAGCACTCATTTTTAGAGTTGGCAAACCTCTTCTAAGGTTTTTCATGAAATATGTGACATGCCATCCATGTAGAACGGTTACTGTCGAGACTTTACAAACATTCAACATATGTCCCACAAAGATTTTTGAGCAATGTCATAGATACCATTGCAGAGTGGTTGTGATGTGCCTGGCACTGTGCCAAGTGCTCACCTTGAATAATTATTTAATTCTTGTGAAAACTGTACAAGGTAAAGGTGGATGTTGCTATCTACCGTAGTAGGCAGCTCTAGATCAGTTCAGTTGGGGTTTCAGTCTTACCCAGCACCCATCCTCCTTTTTAATTTTCCTCCCAGGAACCTTCCAAAAACTGTGTCTATTGACCCGATTCCCAATTGCAGCAGTAGGCACATGACCCAAGCTTTGCCAAAGAAAGTGTGCGTCTTGCCGGCCACAGCGATTGGGTTAAGGTTGGGCTGGGACCCAGGCTGGATAATCGAAGGCAACAAGGACTAGGAGGAGCTTTTCTGCTGGTCTCTTGGCAAAGCGGCATGTCTACCCACTGGGTTTATTCGAGCTGTTTTGATAGAAGCTTGGAGCTGTTGTGGCCATCTTGCCACTTTGGGGGGACATCCTGACTGACAATGTAGCCCACAGGGAGGAAAGCAGAACCCGGACCTGGTCCTTGATACCAGAGTCTGAGAAGCTCACACTGGCCACGTCTGAAAGGGGCTCTTTCGACCTCCTCCCCTGCAATGACGGTAGCTAATAAATCCATGTGCCTGTCACACGCATGTCATTTTGTAAGCCAGTCTGATCTTGGTTCTGTGTCTTACAAACAGAAGACTAACACGACCCTGTTTCACACATGAAAACTCTTACATGTATAGAAAGAAATGATCTGCTCATGGTTACGTAACCAGTTAGTGGTGGAACGGACTTGAATTCCCCATGCCTATTAAGGGACTGTGACAGAATCGTCTCAGTCCTCAAGCCTGAAGAGTGGGGTATGTCAAGTGTAGGTTGAATGCTTTCTCAGCAGAGAGGATGCCATGACCGAGAAGGTGGCTGTCCCGGGACAAGGCTCCTCCGTTGCACTCTGGACCATTTCCCGAGTGCAAAGCCTTCCTGCAGAATCGGTATCAGTGGGGGACCGTGTGGTGCCTCCCTGGACATAACCTGGTTCAAGACACACATCGGGCACCCTGGTCTCATCTCTCCCTCGTCCATGTTTCTCTCTTTCTCTCTCTCATTGAAAGTCCTACCAATATTTGAAGAAAAAGAAAAAAACTGTAGAAAATGTGATGGAGCTGGCATAGGGTTTAAGGACTAATTTCCAGACGGTGGGCTTTGGAGATTTCAGCTGCAACATTCATTCAAAATTGATCATAATGACATAGAATGATGGCCAGAAAGAGGACAGTCCCTGCTTAGACTTTAGACATCCAGAGCCTGGTTACAGGGCTTGCCACGCTGCAGGAAAGCCTATATTTCCATATTTCCATTTTTGTTGTTAATTCCTTCTCTGTATCTAAACCTCAAAGGTGGGAGAGCCACTCCCCTTCATCTCTTGATAGCTCGGTACCTCGTCTGCTACAGAGAAATTGAACAAAAAAAATAATTCTCCTAGTTCCTTTTTGACTAAAACAGTAGGGATTAGAGGGTAGATTAGTTTAGGTTGTTCTAACTGTAATGAAAATATATGTTCCTTGAGAATACTTGAGAAATTTCATGCAAATATAACTAAGAAGAAAGTTTGCCCATAATCTTAACAGACACAACCTCGTTTCTATTTCCTTCCAGACTTTTATCATCAGCATTATGAGATATTTCAAGCATCAAGGTAGTAAGTACCAAGTTTAAGATAACGAACTCCCATTCATCTGCCAGTGTGTGTTAGTGAAATTTTAACACTTGCCATATTTGTTTTGAGCGTCCTGCCTTTTAAAAAACACATATGGTCAATGTAACTTCTCTGTGGACTCCTTGCTTTGATTCTATACACATGTATATATCCTTAATATCATATGGGTTCATGGGTTTACATTTACATAAATTAAATCACCCTCTTTCAGCTCGCAACTTGCTCTGTTCATTCAACAATGTTTTTGGGATTTATCAATGTTTACATATGTAACTCAAGCTCATTCATGTAAACTATTGGTACTATCCAGTATTTGGCCCTACAGACAAAGCTATAATCTCAAACTCTTAGGCTCAAGTGATCCTCTTGCCTCAGCCCTCCTAGTAGCTGGGACTACAGGCGCCCAGCATGAAGCCCAGCCAGTTTTTCTATTTTTAGTAGACACGAGGTCTCTCTCTTGCTCGAGTTAGTCTCTGAGCTCAGGCTGTCCTGCCTTGGCCTCCCAGAGTGCTGGGATTACAGCTGTGAGCCACTGCGCCTGGCGTCTGTCACATTCCTGAAAACACCTGGGATCATCAGACTTATAAGCTTCTTTCAATCTCTGTTACAGAAGGTCTTATTTCTATTTCAACTCATCTAATTCCTAATGAAAATGAGTGTCTTGTCTTTTCATCGTGTTTTATTATTGGGATTTCCTTTTCTGACATTGCTTAATTCACAGCCTTTGTTCACCTTTGTTTATCTTATCTTTAATGCTCTATAGGACTTTGTTATATATCCTGAATATTAAACTCTTTAAGTTGGCTCAGCACCCGTAGCACAGTGGTTATGGTGCCAGCCACATGCGCCAAAGGTGGCGGGTCAGCTAAACAACTGCAACAAAAAAATGGCTGGGCATTGTGGCAGGTGCCTGTAGTCCCAGCTACCTGGGAGGCTGAGGCAAGAGAATCGCTTGAGCTCAGGAGTTTGAGGTTGCTGTGAGCTGTGATGCCACAGCACTCTACTGAGGGTGACATGAGGAGACTCTGTCACTCAAAAACAAAATCTTTAAGTTATATGTTATAAATATTTCTCAGTCTTTGGTTTATTGTTCCATTTGTTGTGATGTCACTTTTAGTACATTTAGTATTTTAATACTATAAGTATTAAAGGTATAGGCATACTTTTAATACTATAGGTATTTTAATACTATACTAAGTGTATTTTAATACTTATAGTATTAATACTATAGTATTAATTTAGTATTTAATGGTTCTGTGGATACAGACTGTGTATAGTCACTAACATCATGTGAGAACATGTTTTTTACATTTTCATGTTAAATGAAAATAATCAGGACACAAAATTTTGTATAGAGTAATTATATACATAAAATACTAAGTGTATTTTATGTATAATAGATAATATATTTTAGTATTTTATTTAGTATTAAAATATTAATATTATTAATTAAAATATTAATATTAATTAAAGTATTAATTAAAACATTGATGTTATTAATTAAAATATTAATAATATTAAATTATTAAGTATTAAAATACACTTAGTATTTTATGTATAATAGATAATATATTATCTATTATCTATAAAATAGTATTTTATGTATAATATATAATACTATATTACTATAGTATTAATATAGTATTTAATACTATAAGTATTAAAATACACTTAGTATTTTGTGTATATAATTACTCTATACAAAATTTTGTGTCCTGATTATTTTCATTTGACATGAAAATGTAAAGAACATGTTCTCACGTGATGTTAGTGACCATACACAGTCTGTATCCACAGAACCATGTGGTGCTTACACATCCCTTTTTGCTAAACATCTAAGCTATAATATTTCTGTGGTTTCATGGATGTTTTTGTTCACTTATTCTTTGTTATTATGAATAATTTCTTATTGAACATATTTGTGCATGAAGTTTTGGATGATTTTTTACAACTTTCTGAAGATATGTAATTTAACAAGTTGAATTCCTGTATCAAGGGATATAAATATCCTTTGCCAAATTGCTTTCTGAAAAGTGACATCAGTATGTTTTTACTTTTGTGTCAGATAGAGTGAATCTGCCACAATAATCCTCAAATCTCTGGAGTAGCACAGCAAAAGTTTATTTTCTACCTGTGCTTTGTTTCAATGCCAGTTGTCACCTCTGCTCATCAGTGTCACTCAGAGGGCTCACAAACTCAGGAATCACATTCCAGCTATTAAAACTTTCTTTTCTTTCTTTTTTTTGACACAGAGTCTCATTTGGTTGCCCTTGGTAGAGTGCATGGCATCATAGCTCACAGCAACCTCAAACTCTTGGGCTCACGCTCAACCTCAATTCCCAAGTAGCTGGGACAACAGGCACCTGCCACAGCGCCCACCTATTTGATTTTTGGAGAGTGGGTCTTGCTCTTGCTCAGGCTGGTCTCAAATTCCTGAGTTAAAGCAATCCAGCTGCCTCGCTAAAACTTTCTTCTGGAAATGATTAATATCACTTCTGCTCACGTTTCCGTGGTCCTAGGAAATTATGTAACCACGCCCAACTTCAGATGGGTGAGGGGAGGGCAATCCTACTGTGTACCCAGGAGGAAAATCAGAATCATGAACAGCCCAAGCTTCCAGTGACAAGAGAGAAGAGGAACTCCGGATACACCATTTCTGAAACTTTCCAACAATTTCTTAAATATAAAGAGAGGAGTCAGAGAGGGAGAATGGAAAGCATTCCCTAAGCCAGAGGGAATAGATTTGGGTCTCAGCAAAAGTATTAAACATAAAAGCATAAGTTAATAAGTTTGTCTTTGGTGACTGCTTCCTTTGTTAACCGTTAATTTTGAAAAAATTACACACACACAGGAAGTTGTGAAAATAATATGTAGAGTCTCCTTCACCCAGCTTCCCCCAAATGGTGGCATTTTATACATAGTAGTATAACATCAGAACTAGGACATTAATGCTGGTACGATAGTGTTTGGTGGACTAATACTTTAGTCAGTTTTCACCATCTCACATCCATTCATTTGTGCATTTGTGCATTTGTGTGTGTGTGCTTGTGTGTGTGTGTAGTTCTCTGTAATTTTTTGGGTCAGTGTTGGGCACTGTACCCGTTCTTTTATATTTATTTTTAATTTTTTTAGGTCCGTGCAACTTTAACCCATATGTAGATTCTTGTAACTACCAACACAATCAAGATAGACATGTAGAACCGCTCCATCATCACAAAACACCTCCTTCATGCTACCTCTTTTTATCTCCCCCTATTCTGTTTAGGTTACGTTGTTCTCACTTCCAGGGTAAAGTTCCATTTATAGAAGAGCCCCTCACCCAGGGGGCGTGTTATACACCCTCAAAATGTGCACGTTAGGTGAGATCATTCTCTCCATTCTTGCTGTTTGGCAACTACTAATCTGATTTCCATCTCTGTAGTTCAAGAATGTTATGTAGGTGGGATCATGGAGTAGCTAACCTCTTGAAATTGACTTTGTTCACTAAGCATAATCCCTGGAGATCCATCCAGGTTGCTGCCTGCATGACCAGTTTGCCCCTCTGTGGCTGACTAGCATTCCGTGTATGGAGGCACCACAATTTCTTTAGCCTTTCACCTATTTTTTTTTTTTTTTTTTTTGTAGAGACAGAGTCTCACTTTTTCACCCTCGGTAGAGTGCAGTGGAGTCGCTCCAGCAACCTCCAACTCCTGGGCTTAGGTGATTCTTCTGCCTCAGCCTCCCAAGTAGCTGGGACTACAGGCGCCCGCCACAACACCCGGCTATTTTTTGTTGCAGTTTGGCAGGGGCTGGGTTTGAACCCACCACCTTCGGTATATGGGGCCGGCACCCTACTCACTGAGACACAGGTGCTTCCCAAGCCTTTCACCTATTGAAGAACATTTGGGTTGTTTTCAATTTTGGGCTATCACAAATTAAGCCACTAGAAACATTCATGTATACATTCTTTCAAGTTTTTTATTTCTCAGGGATAAATGCTCCAGAGCGTAATTGCTGGGTTGTATGTTAAGGGCATGTTTAGTTTAATAAGAAACAGCCTAATGATTCTCCAGGGTGGCTGTGCTAGTTTATGTTTCCACCAGCAAGGTAGGCGAGATCCAGTTTCTCCACATCCTCGCTAGAATTTGGTATTATCACTGTATCTGTATTTTTTTCATTTTAGCTATTCCGGTAGGTATGTAGTGATATCCCATTGTGGTTTAAATTTGAATTTCCCTAATGGCTTGTGATACTGAACATTTTTAAAGCTGCTTATTTGCTTTCTGTATGTTCTCTTTAATGAAATGTCTTTTTGTGTCTCTTACCCATTTACTGATTTTTTTTTGTTTTTATACTATTGAGTTTTAAGAGTTCCTTGTACGTTCTAGATACATGACCTTGACTAGGTACATGGGTTGTGAATATCTTCTCCTGCCCTTTACCTTGTCTTTTCATCTTTCAACAGGTTTTTTGGGAGTGCAAAAGTTATTAGTTTTAATAAAGTCCAATTTGTCAATTTTTTAAATGGATCATGTCTTTGGTGTCTTGTCTCAGAACTCCTCACCTAGCCCTGGGTGTCAAATTTCATACTCCCTTTCAGAATTTAATCCAGCTCCCACAACTGCCACCAATCTTCTATCCAGAACCCGTTGGCAAAGGGCTTTTTGTCTAGGTTATCAGTCTCACCTAAACATCAGGCGATAAAGGTTTGAAGGGTCGACTATCTTCTTCAGATCCAGTCCCAAAGGAAATCTTCAGAACAAAAGTTCCAGACAAGGGAGGAAATGTTTTGTGTTGAGGAGGAATTATCTTTCCTGCTTGGTTTACATCGTATTTTCCAAATGGGAGATCTGAGAGATGAGATGTAAGTTGGGGTTGTATCAGACTTAGCTTTCAGGCCAGTCCTGGCTGAGCCCAGTGATAAAAGTCTGTGCAATTTACAGAACAGGCTACAGGACAAGCCCTGCGTTGCCCCAGTGCGTGGCACTGGGAGGAGAGAAGCAAAGCCCATCTCTCCACGGGTCCCAAGAATAATTCCTTCTTATATAGTTGATACATGTAAGCTCTGACCCCAAACCTATTTTTTTCATAAGCAAAATATTTCTGTTTTCTATAACCAGAGCTCAACAAAAGACTGCTTTATTATTTTGAAAGTCTTTGATAATTTAGAAACAACCTTTTTAGAAAATTCTATAGGTAGGGCCAAAATGAAAGGCCATCATCTGACATACTGTCATTTCTCATAAATCGTTTAGTCCTAAAGGGAATAAAAAAGATACTTCAACCCGATGCAAATCTTTGACTATTCTAATATATGCCCCCCCCAGTATTATATAGCTTATATGTTCTATATATCTTTTCAAGTCCTTAAACTTTTAAATGAAATTCCCGATTAATCATTTACTAAAATTGGTTGTTACCAAAATAAAAATTAAAATCCTCTAATCCAACTTCAAAGAACTTAAGTCATATTCAATTTGTGCAGACTTAGCAGGTTTTTATGTATTTGGTAAAATATATGCAGGCAATATCTCATTTCTAGAAAAAATGGTGCATTTGATCATTTAAACCTTCCTTCAAACAAATTTTACAATATCCCAATCTTCTTAAGTTCTTTCTAAAGTAATTTTGTCATTCTTTTTCTGGATTTAGGTATCTGAAAACAATGTAACAGAGATGGGAAGAACCGATCCAATCACTTCTGTCCAGAATTGATTGGAAGAGAAAGGATACCTGGAAACAGGGGGGTGCAGTCGACCACTCCCTGAAGTCCTTGGCAACTGGGTATGTCTAGGATTCTGATTCTGATTATGTTTATTAACATTTATACTGGGCCATTTTAGTTGATTAGCACAATGCAATTACTAAAAATATGCAGCTAAAAGTTCTGGGAAATTTCTACATTGCTAGGAAAGGCTAGATATGATATCATTTCTGATGTTTAATAATTTAATTAAAATAAACAAGCATATTACCTTCATATTGCAACAGTTTCTTAGCATAGTTTTACAAGATGAGAAAGAACCCCATCTAGTTGTTTAAAGTAGGGGTGACAAGAGTTCATAATCCCAAATTCTTTGCTGATTACTCATTGGACTTTTCTCTAAGAACGACGTAGTCTGTTCATGAAACAAGAAAGTCTTTTAAAGTGAAGTAGCCGTAGACAACCTGAATATGATCACATGATTTCTTTCTTTTCTTTTTGTTTCTGATGGTTCGATCTTGCAGCTATAGCCTCCCTCCCACCAGGGCCAGACTCAGTGGAGGCTGAGAGGGCAGTGGCCTACCCATTGGTGAAGTGGGGCACAACGGGAGACCCTCGGTCACACAGAAAAAAGACCTTCTGAATTTTTTGAAATGCTATCTTATCATTGGATGCTAATCATTGGAGATGACTTCTCTGGAGGAAGACTTAATTCTTGTTAAAATTCAAATTACTCTAAAACTTTGAACCCCTTAATTGTTGTCAGCTACAAATGAATGAATATGGATTCATTTTCTCCATCATTTCTTTAGACTGGTAGGTCTGAAAGTGTGGCCTGGGGATTTCTGGAAGGGGCCAATATTCATTTGGAGGTCTACGAGGTTAAAAATATTTCATACTAATGCTAATGCTAATACAATTTTTATATTATTCATATTCATTTTCTCTTGAGTGTACAATAAAATTTTCCAAAGGTTATATGATGTGCTAATCTTTCAATTTTAGACTGCTGTCACTAAAACTACCCTACTCATTATTTCACTTTACTTTGTATAATCCACAGATTTCTTCAGTACTTTTTCTATATTTTCATCTAAATCACTGATAAAAAGTTTGAACTAGACAGACCCCTGTGTCCGTCCACTAGAGACCATCTTCTAGGCTAATGTCAATCTACTAATCAGCATCCTTTGGGTTCATTTATTCACCTAACTGTTGTTAATTCATCTAATGGTACCATCATTTAGTCCAC
This sequence comes from Otolemur garnettii, assembly GCF_000181295.1. NCBI lineage: Eukaryota > Metazoa > Chordata > Mammalia > Primates > Galagidae > Otolemur > Otolemur garnettii. The sequence goes on along the minus strand of NW_003852576.1, from coordinate 2,769,903 downwards.
ATTTCTCCATCTTGTCCACAACAATATCATGATAGGCCTGGACAAATGCCCCACTCAAGTCCAGACACATTATGTCTCCTGCAGTCGGCTGCTCTCTGGATCCACTAACCCTGTCAGGGGAAATGAAACAAATCTGAGTCTCCTTCGAACAAGCCATGCGCTGTGATAACCGGAGACTTTGCTCATGTTTCCTCCCTGCCCAGACTCTTCTTCCATCTCACCTTGTCAGCCTGTTTCTATGGCTTAGATGTCACCTCCTCAATGGTGCTTTAGTCCTTGACTCCAGGCAGAATTATTTCATGTCTGGTTTATTTCCCGTTTATACATAGCATCCTGTCCCAGTTCTTTGCTTATGCCTATTCTCCTCGCCCTCATTTAGATTAAGCCATGTATGATTTAATAAATGTTTGATGTCTTTAATTCAACTAGACCCCATACCTACTGACAGTCATTTCCTTTCCAAAATGCTCATAAATCACTTATTCCAAAGTCGCATCTAGCACCCACAATATAGTCTCTAAATACTAATTCCCAACGAAATGGTCCATGGCTCCCTGGCGACATGACTGATTCCAGGTCTAGGCAAAAGTATCAAAGATGAGCCTGGAACATCTTGGGTCCCCGCCAGCAAGGAAGATTTTGAAGGTTACTGGGGGCTGTGAAAAGAACTGAGAGGCCAAACTGAAAAGATGCTAGTCAAAACTTGAATAATTTTAGTATCAATGAGAATCATTACTGTAATGGAAGAAATATGTAAACTATGTCTAGACCCCTAGGTTTATAATGCTGTAAACAAAGTACAACCCCTCTATTAATAATATCTGAAGGAAACCAGAGGACAAACTCGTTATTCTAAATACGATAAACACAGAGGCTTTATCCTGCCTTTTAATACCTTACCACACGAACGACACCTTAGGTACTCTATAAAAGGAGAAGGCACTTTTAAAATAAATTAACAAGGAATGATACAATTAGAATATTACCATTTTGGGCCCCCTAAATGAATAAAGTAATGTAATCTAGACCATGATAATCCATGATTCCTAAATCATTAAGTTAAAAAGTTGGCGGGGGACTTTCTAATGGATGGCTCTAGCTGAAGACTCCCCAACCCCACATCATGAAAAGAGACATGAGCAGCCACCTGACACGGAACAATAGGAAGGACTCAGCATCCCCTGCTCAGTATCGTTGTTAAAAACTTGACCATGATATCATCAGGCCTTGAGATTCAAATACCAGTTTATAGGAAATAATAGGGGATGAAACCACCACGGGAGGCTACCAGCCAAGTCCAGAATGCAGAAAATTCTGCAGTGCATATGACCCATTTTATTTGAAAATAAATAGCAAGGAGAAAAATAAAAGGCCAGGGGAAGGAGCTACAGATCATAAGAAACTTAAGAAGTATAAAAATCAAACACAGTGGGGCAGCGCCTGTGGCTCAGAAGAGTAGGGCACTGGCCCCATATGCTGGAGGTGGTGGGTTCAAGCCCAGCCCCCGCCAAAAACTGCAAAAACAAAAAATCAAATACAGTGCACGGACCATGTGTGGATTCTGATTCAAACTAACCAAAACCTCTGTGAGACAGTTGGAGAAATTGAACATCAGATATTTGAGGCTATTGAGAAATTATTTTTAATATTTTTGGTGTCATAAGGGTACTACAATTATACATTTTTAGAAAAGAGTCCTTATATTCTATAGATAACACTGGGATATTTAAGGAGGGAGCACCTTAGGTTTGCCTCAAAAGAACCCGGGGGGGGGAAGAAATGGGACATAGGAAGGAGGCAAAACGAGAATGGTGGTAAGTTCATGATTGTCCTTTCCGGGTGAGAGGGTCCCCCTTCCTTCATGCTGTTCCATCTTCATTGTCTAGGTATAGAATTCCCATAAGTTTTTTTTAACCCAATCGAAAAATTTACCTGAAATTCTTGTTGAGGTCACCAGTCTGTTGTCTTCAGAACCCACTTTCCTTCCCTTTCTGAGAATTGACGTGTTGGCCAGAAGAGCCATCCTTTTATTCCTGCATCACGTTCTGTGTTTACCCCCAAACACTTGCCCGTGTTGCTGGCGGGTTCTCTGAGCCCCCAGGACAGAATTCTCACGGAACCCTTTAAAGTGACCAGGACCCACTACAATCCCTCTATCCACACGGGGCTCTGCTTCCTGGCACTAATGTTCCCACTTATCCTTTTCATTCTGAAGCTTATTGTCTTTGACAAAAAAAGACAGAATTAAAATAGGAGTTTTATTCAGTTTTCTTTTTCATTTTTCAACATAGAAGACAATAATCGTTTCTATCATTTAGCTCCAAATATAAGCAAAAGTCCTCTTAGTCATCATTAGATTTTTATTTTTTATTTTTTAAAAGCTGAAATTGGCATTTTGACTCTATTTTTATAGGTCTCTGTTATTCTTAAAAATGACCTATTCCTACTTTCACTCTTTTGCATAGGGTCATTAATTTCTTTTGGCAAGCTCTGCCCTTTCTGAAGAATTCTTGTTCAGTTACACTGGAACAGTGAAAAGGGAAGGGGCAGGAGTTTTTTGATGCACTATACAATACTGGTGGCGCCGGAATGTTGACACTATCCTATTCTGTTCTCCAAGCATGAACTGGTACCACCTGCCTGGAAGACAATTGTGCAATATGTGTCCAAAGGCTTTTAAAAACGTGCATACTCTGTGACCCAAGAATTCCACTGTTAGGAGTTAATCCTAGCACATGAGCACTCTGGGAGGCCAAGGTGGGTGGATTGTGTGGGCTCTGGAGTTTGAGACCAGCCTGAGCAAAATCAAGACCCTGTCTCTACTAAAAATAGAAAAACTAGCTGGGTGTCATAGTGGGCCCCTGCAGTCCAGCTACTTGGGAGGCTGAGGCAAGAGGATCACTTGAGACCAAGAGGCTGAGGTTGCTGTGAGCTGTTATTCTACTCAGAGTGACAGAGTGAGACTCTGTCTCCAAAAATAAATAAATAAAGTCTTAAGCAGGTGCACAGAAATTTAACTAAAAGAATATCCAGGGCAGTGTTTTTAACATATTTTAAAAATTAGAAGCAACTTAAATGCCCAATGAAATAGGGCTGACTAAATAAACTATTTTCTCATGCAGTGGAATTCCACGCAGCCATAAACCATGATGTCAGAAGAATATTTCACCATATGGGAAGATTTATGGTACATAATTTAGGGGGGAAGCAAGTAACAAAGTAGTCCATAGGGAATGTCATTTTTTAAAAATCATATTTAGACCCACAAACATGACTAAAAGGTTATATTAGAAATTGAAAATATTTATCTCTTTTTATTTTATTCATTTTTCTCAGCATGCTACAACATTTTTATGGTGAATATTTATTACTTTGAAATGTGAAAAAGAAGTAATTAGGGGCCAGCACAGTGGCTCACACCTGTAATCCTAGCACTCTGGGAGGCTGAGGCAGGTGGATCGCTTGAGTTCAGGAGTTCGAGATCAAACCCAGCGAGAGTGAGACCCCGTCTCTACTAAAACTAGAAAAACCAGTGGGGCATTGTGGTTGGTGCCTATCATCCCAGCTACTAGGGAGGCTGAGGCAAGAGGATAGCTCAAACCCAAGAGTTTGAGGTTGCTGTGAGCTATGATGTCATGATGCTCTATGGAGGGTGATAAAGTGAGACTGTGTCTCAAAAAAATAAAAAAAGAAGAAGAAGAAGAAAGAAGGAGGAGGAGGAGAAATTAGTATAAATAGGAAGAGGGCCCCCAGGGCCAGCTCTGGCCGTGTCACAGTTCTCCCTTGTTGGAAGCCATCTGCTCTGGCCTGTCACCCATGTACACTTTCCTCTGAGGGAATTTTTCTGCCCCATCTCTGTGCACAGAGATGAGAGGCAGCATCAGTTCCTCCCTGAACACAGGAGAGTTTCAGGAGGTGGTAGGAAAACTGCTGCCCAGCGAGGATTCTCCCCCTGCCCACGCAAGCCCACGGATTCCAGCCTGGCCTCGGCTCTGCCTCTGGAAGGGCACGTCTGGCCCCATCCTGGGGTCCTTTCCGTGCTTTGTGGCTCACCTCTCAGTGGCTAGCACTGTCCATTCAAGAGGCTTCCCTGGGGTGTGGGTGGAAGCTGTTGGCCTCTGCTGTGCCATCTCTGTGTCCCTCCCTGGGCCATTTTGTCCATTATTATGTTCCGATTCCTTCCCAGCAACCCTGGCTCTTCTTACAGATCTTTCTCCCCACTCTGTTCCTCAAGCCCAACCTCAAATGGTAGAGGTGTATACGTAGCAGGAGGGTTAGTGGGGAGTTTGCGACTAGAACCCTCAGCCTTATAATTATCCAGGCTGCTGTTAAATTCACTATGGCAAACAAATCTGAGAGAGAGAGAGAGAGGAAAAGAAAACATTTCTTTAAAAAGAAAATATTCTCTATTATATCTAACAGGGGAAATGCTACAAACACGTACAACTGTAACCACTTTATTGTCTTCTGGCTCCCGTGGTCTGGGACACGTGGTGCCCGTCCCGGGTTACTGGATTGCATTTGCTTCTAAATTCTGAATCAGCTGAAATTCACATTAAAATGCGTGCTGCTGCAGAACTTACCGGCAACCCCCACAAACCTCCTAAATCAAACAGAAGGATGCAAGCAAACAACAACCCAACAGAATCTTTTGAAAATGCAGAAAAGAAAATTTTTTTTGAAGTTTTCAAATTCTCATGTATGTCAAGGTTGAGAAGTTCCTGATAGGCCTCTCCACTGGCTCCTGGGCTGAGCGTAAGACGGTGCATTGGACACGTTCTGTGTATGACGGGGGCAACTTAGACGCTCGAATACAGGAGCAGGGGAAGCTTTCTAGTAGGTGGAAGAAATGGGTAACTTTGTGGTGTGGGGCGAGTGACGGGGGAAACACCACCTAAAATAGAATATTTGTTATTTCACCATCAGCACTCCGGTCCTCTGTGATACCAGGCTTGGGGCATCTTCATGTGAAAATACGCCCAAGAGGGATGACACAGAAAATCTTAACAGCGTGAGGGAGGAGATGGAGGAAGAGAGGATGACCAGTCCCCTTTCTCTTGGTCTCCATGCTGCCTGCCTTTCTAATTTCCAAATACCTCCCTGGTTCCCCACTATACACACTTAGATTCTTTTTTACATAAGAATACAAGCCCAGAAGTTTCCTGGATACCCCCCTCCAAAAGTCAATTAACAGAATGTTAGGATGTAAAAGAACATCACAAAATTCTTATCCCTCCCCCTGAGGCAACTAAAGTCTTTCCTCAGATTGGGTGGTGCCAGGTCCGATGGCCAGGCCAGTGTGGGCTCCAGCCCCTGCAAGTGCAATGCCCAGATGTCCCCTTGTTGCACTGACAGGGCCTCTACTTTCAGTCCAGTGGTTTCCTTTCACTCAGACACCTGCCATCCTTGCCTTTATTCCATCCTAAAACTCAGCTTTCAAGACAATAGTGGAGCCATTTCTACCCTAAGATGTATCTCCCTGGCACATAGTAGGTATTTAATAAGTGTAGGTCCAACAAGTGAATGAATGGATGGGTGATCTACCAAACACAGAGAAGGCTGTGTAACGAGGATCACTAGACCCAAGTTACAGAAGTGAAGGTCTTGCCAGAAGACCCGGGAGAAGGTTTTTGTTTTGAAGTATCTTCTTGGACCCCCTGAAATCCCAGAACTTCACAGGAGTGTGAAGTCTGCCTGCCCTGAGACTCTCCTTCTCTCCGGTCTCTAGAATCCCTTCACTGCCTTTGATCCTGCGCTGCTGTTCTCGTGGCAGGGTAGCCATCGTTCTTTGCCTGGTGCTGTGCCACCGCCTCTAACTTAGGTCTTGGCATCTCTGCTCCCTCACCTTCTCCTCCCCCCTCTTACCTTGCATTCCATCACATCCCTTTTGGTGTCCTCCCATCTCTCCTGCTCTAACCAAAAACTAAACTGGACTATGTACAAGTCAGACAATTAAGTTTGAGAATTTATCCTAGAAAAAGCACCACATACCTCACTGCTGGATATCACTAGGGTCGCCTTTGAAATACTCCTCTTGGGGGACTATGCGTGTATGCCAGCATCTAGTCTACCCCTCAAGGCACTTTTTCTAGGGCAAGTTCAAGAACTTACTTGTCGGACCAAGTAGATACTCGAACTATGTTCTCTCTGGCTTTGGAGTCTTTGACTGTCACTGATATGCCTAGAACCTCTTCCTTTGCCACTTCGCCACCAGCTTACTTGCTCAGTCCTACTCGCGCTTTAGTGCCGAGCATAGAAGATGTCACCTCTTCCGGAAGCCTTCCCTGATACCCCAAAGAACTATACTTCCCTTATGGGTCTGTTGGGACCTTTACTCCATGGCATCTTCAGTCTGGAACTCAGGCTGACAAAGCACCCATCACCCAGAGCAGAGAGAAGGCAAAAGAACGAGCCCTCAAAGATTCCACTAGGGGTCACACTTAACACATCTGCCCAAGTTTCATTGTCTAGGCATGTCACGTGGCTGAATGTAACTTCTAGGGCAGTGATTTTCAACCCGTATGCTCTGTAAATGTTTACTGTTATTATTTTTCTTATTTTTTGAGACCGAGTCTCACTATGTCGCCCTTGGTAGAGTACTGTGGCATCACATCTCACAGCAACCTCAAACTCTTGGACTTAAGGGATTCTCTTGCTTTAGCCTCCTGAGTAGCTGGCACTACAGGCACCCCCCACCCAGGCACCTGGCTACATTTTGGTTGTAGTTGTCATTGTTGTTTAGCAGGCCCAGGCCAGGCCCTAACCTGCCAGCCTGGGTGTATGTGGCTGGCACCCTACTCACTGAGCTACAGGTGCTGAGCCACTCTGAAAACTTTTAAAGATCATTAATTAAATTCTTTTTGAAACAAGATTGAAGCACACAGTAAGTACTGTGTTTCCCCCCAAATAAGACACTGTCATATATTTATTTTTTCTCAAGAAGACACACTAGGGCTCGTTTTCAGGGGATGTCTTATTTTTATTAAATATAATACAACAACCTACATTTATTCAAATACAGTTGAGTCATCTTCTTCTGGAACCTGACAGGGGGTGCCCACCTTGTTGGTGGGGCTGGCGCTAGTGATGTGTGAACTCCTTTCCCCTAGCCGTTCACACGTGTGCAATAGGATGCCTGCAACCTGCAACCTTGGTCACCACACACGCACCCGCACAAGTGCAAATGGCTCGAAGAAAGGGGCTGTGGCAGATAAAAGGTATTCCAGTCTTCCTTACGGCTCCATGCCGAAATGCATGGCGTGGCTATGCAGCATAGCCACACCCATCACTAGGTCTTATTATCAGGGTGGGGCTTATATTTAACAAATGCATAGAAATCCTCCTAGGGCTTGTTTGGGGGTAGGTCTTATTTTCAGGGAAACACGGTATATTCTTTTTTTTTTTACTCTCTTCCTGATCAGTGTAATTTAAGTGTGTCACAGAAGGTTCAAGTGCACTGTGAGTTAACAAAAGGTTGAAAAACCCTGTTCTGGGGGTAAGGAAGCAAAACCACCCTGCGTGCCTAGAAGTGGGGAGACCGTTTACACATTCAAGTAAGTGGAGGCCTGGAAGATCCCCGATGGACTCGATGGTTTTAATGCGAAATGACTAACTTGCATGAGAGTGGTGGAAGCCACAGCAGAGGGGCTATTGAGTGAGAGGAAAGACATAGGGCGGTGAGAAGAGAAAACATCTGGAAGATAGTTGGCTGTAAGGGGCGGAGAAGAGATGAGCGGTGGAGGTGCAGGGCCAAGGCAGAGTGGAAAGTTGGGGGGTTGCTAGTATGAGTGTGGCTTGAGCATGTTTAGCTGACAACAGGGTTTGTCCAGATGGGGGTGTGAAGATCCATGAGAGAAGAGCTGGGAAGGGTCCCTGAGCCTGCACCGTGGCAGGTTGGCCTCAGATCAGAGTAGACGTCTCTCCTCCACCCAGCAGGAGTGAGTGGGTGCAGAGGTCTGTCAGTTTTTAGATCGAAAAGTAGAAAGTTGAGGGAACTCTTGTCAGTAGCTTCTGTTATCACTGTGACCTTAATTTCTATAAAGCTATCATCATGTGTTCTACTTGGAGACACTCAGGAAATCATTACACAAAAGGGGGAATGGAGAGAGGTTCCTTCCTAACACTTGTGGTTTCCTAGAACAACAGGCAAGAGGACATCAGCATGGTGCTTCTACCCCACAGCTGATCCCTATTTCAGGCACCATGAAGGCCATTTTCACACCAAATGCAATTTCCTAAGCACGTGAATAAGGCCAGGACTAAATGGCTTATTTGCAGTAGCTAGCAGTAGGAGTTTTAATGTAGCTGTTACATGAAAATCTGTTTCTCCCCCAAACTCATGCAAAAGTGTACGGGGATATTATTAATCTGAAAATCATTGTCCTTACCCTCTCTCTTGTCTTCAACCTGAAAATGATTGCTTAGCCCACACTATACCCACATAGGTCAGGCTTTGCTTATCTAAGAAGGATAATCTTGCCTGACCATTTTTTTTTTTTTTTTTTTTGGCAGAAAGAAGATACCTGTGAGGTGTTGGGACATTGCCACTCCACTTCTTCTGGCAGCTGTGGCCCAGAAAGTCACGATCCTTTCTGCAAGTGATCTGTGGCACCTTGCAAGCTTGGTCAGGGCTCACAATTACTTTTCTCTCTCCTTCTTCAAACAGTCCTCCCCCCCCTTCAGTTTAGACAGAGAGGACTCCCTGCCTAATTTAATTTTCTTTCTCCTTTCTTTGTTACAAGCAGATGTCACTTTTACATCTGTGTCACTTTTACATCAAATGTACCATGTCTCCCCCTCCCACCAGCCCAGCAGATGTTACTGCTATTAGCCAAACTCCAGCAAAAAGGTAATAGGCAGCCCCTTCTGCTAATTATAACATTGTGGGTTGGGGGTGGAGAGAAAGGGGAGGGGTGGCGCGGAGTGGGGCTTTTCCATGAGGAAGACCTTTCGGGAATGCACACTGGGGATCTGTATACCATCACCTATATGGAGCATAGACCTGACATATGGGCACTGTTGAAGTTAATCCAGATGCAGAAACACCATCTATGAGTTAGCCATAAGGTCCAACCCAAACTGCACAGCTAATCCAGAGCAAAATGCCTTTTAGGGTGACATCAACCTGAGCACACAATATTTACATACAGGGATCAAACATTTTATTAATCCCAAATAAATCCTGCTTGTGATGGAAGCTAAAGCATATACTTAACCTATCTAATACGTATATGCCTTCCAGGAAATTCTTTAAAAATTGAAGTTTTCTGCCCAGTTGCTTTGTTTTCTCCCATTTGCTATCCTAGTACCTGCATTTTGATTTGTCTACCCTCTTCCATAGGCATTACATATTGTAAATTCCAAAGTCGAGTGTTCGATAGGTAATACAGGGAGACTCCACCAACATCATCCTCAGCATCCCCACTGGCTGACATTCACTGGATCCTTCCTGGGTGCCCAGCACTGTGTTAACTGTTTCGCACACACTATTGTCAATCCGTTAATAATTGCTAGTCTCACAGTGCCAGGAGGTTAGTCCCCAGAACCTCACAGAGTTTCTATTATGGAACATGTGGGTTATGGTTGCTAGGGGGGATGGAAAATGTGGTAGAAAGTCTAAAATGCCAGGAGAATGCAGCGGTCATCAGGCTTGGGGCTGCTGTGGTCAGTTCACTTTGTTTTGTAGGGAAACGGTGTCCCAGTGAGTCCTGTCCTAGTTATTTTCTTAGTGCAGGTGAGTGAGAAAGGCTACTGCCTGCAGAAGTGTTTCTGGAGACTCTCAAGGACAAATCTTGCCTTCTCTCTCTCTGGTTGAGAGAACTGGTAGTTCTGAGTTCAGACTTTGCCAGTCAGTGGGCTGGCTGTGCTGGGATAATTTGGATGCGGCGTCAAATAGAGCAATCAAAAAGAAAATTCCTCTGAAACTCTCACTGGTATTTAATATTTTATTCATTCCCATGTTATTGTGCTCTGCCTGCGGTGAAACAGCCTCAGAACAGCCTCCTAGGAGTGAGGCATTAGGACGCTGACAAGCATTTTCCCATGAATTGCTACTACGATACAATAGCATTTTGTTTGCTGTTTTGTTTCCTTGTCTTCTAACATTCTTGCTGACTTTCAAGGAAAAAAAGAAGAAGAAGAAAAAGAAACCCTCCTATGAATGGCGAAGCAAAGGAAAGAAAAGTTTCTTTTAAACTTTCAACCTTTTTCACTTGGTACTGGGTAGCATGGAAACCTTGTTTTTTCTCATGGTATATACGCCGGTAATCTCTCCCCCTTTTTGTGTTCTAAATGGCTTCTTTTTCTTTTATCACATAGCATTGCCTTTCCATTACTGATTCTGAAAATCGTCAGGGGTAAAAAAAAAAAAAAAATCAACCGTGTACACATATTAAGAAAGGGAAGTCAGAAGAAGATGGATCCAACTCATCCATCTATCCACGGGGCCATTTATCTATCAATCCATCTCGCTACCCACCCGCCTCTATTAAAATAAATAGCAGGCACTGTACACATTGCTGGTTGGCTGAAGTTGTGATCTGGACAAAAGGTCTGTTTGGGGAAAGGATGCCGAAGCTCTAATTCTATTTGTGCCGGTCGAAAATCAGGAGGGGTTTTTCTACACTTCACTTTTATTAGATTATTTCTTATAGATGGTTTCTTTTTTCCTCCCAGACGCGTGGTGGAGGCTGCTGAAGCAGTTGGTCTATAGTTGGAATAATTAAATTAACCATTTGGTACAACTTTTAGGGGAGAGCTCGCGTGTAGAAAGCACAACTGGGACAAAACAGGGCGCTGGGGCTCAGGCTCTGGCCTGGCCCGGCCCCGCAGGCCTTTCATCTCTGAGCAGAAGCAGGACCCCAGGCCACAAAAGACGGGCAGAGGGACGATGGGGCAGGGGTGGTGGGGGAGGGACGGTGACACTGAACAAAATAAACCTACAAGGCCCACAAAGGGGAAAATGAAGTCGGGCACGTTTGCTCATCCGAGCGTGCGGGCGGCGCTGACAGGTCGGCTCCGGGAAGGCGGGAAGGCGCGCGGCGCCCCGACCCCGCCGGGCCGGACACCAGGGGGCGCCCGAGGACGGGCGGGCGGGGAGCTGGGACCCCGGGCGGGAGGGACTGGACCAGGCCACTCGCACTGGACTCAGCTGGACCCTTGTCCGCCGTCCCAGGCGCCCTCCACATCCTGACATTTCCCTCGCTCGGGACCCTTGGGGAAATTCTGTCCTCGATCTCTTCACTTCCTCCCCAGACACCCTCAGACGCCTCCTAACACCCAGCTCCCCTAAGCTGCGCGTTGGACTCCTCAGCCCAACACCCTTTTTGACACCGGAACTGCCTCCAGGCACCATCTAAATCCTGAAGGTCCCCCTCTCCACCCAAGAGCCATCCTCAAAAACTGCCCACAGGAACCCCTCCACTCTGAACTCTCTGATCGTTCTCGGGTCCGCGTCTCTCTTTACCCCCAAAGGCTGTCGGAGCCTGGGGACTGTCTCCAAATTTCACCCAAGGTGAAATTGCCCTGCACTCGGGTCGGGCGTAGAGCCCAGGCGGGGGTTGCAGCTTCCCGCAGAGCTCGCGCTCCTCACTGGCTCGGAGACTAACCCGCTGCACCCAGGAGCAGGTGCCAAGCTGGTGTGAACCTGCTTAGTGTCAAGCACAGGCCGCAGAGCCAAAATGCATCTCCTTCTGGCCACCCAGGTTACTTTGTTTTGCAGAGAAACGCACTCAAACCTCACGCCGTTGGAGGGGTGCCACCCTGGCTGGCGTCCCCCGCCCCCCTCCCCATGCACATTCCCCCTGAGTGTTGGCTAGGGCGGCTGAGGTGCGCTGGAAAAACCAAGCAACGTCCCCCGACCCTCCCCGCTGTGCGAGGGAACGAGGAAACGTGGACAATCTCAGGCTTGGGCTTGACAACCTATCACCCACCTCCTTTAAGTGGGTTGTGTGGGGTGGTAAGGGTGGGGAAATTCCATGTGTGCAGTCCAAAGGGGTAAAGCCACCTCCTGGACCAAATGCAGATTCATATTCATGAGAGCGGGATAAAGAAAGACAAATCCTCGCTGAAATGGCACTTGGATTCACATCCGTCTTTGCTGGCCTTTAGGTTTGGGGGACTGAAGACAGATGTTTGCATCCCTTTTCTGCTCTTGTCTGGTGACCATAAAGAAAAACCATTTAGAGCACTGCAATTTGTTTCCCGCCGCAGTAAAACCTTGTACACATTTATTTTCATTTCACCCCCATGCACAAAAAAGTGCACACTGGTCACCAAGGGCTCTTCTTTATCAAATACGCATTGTACAACATACAACTGCAATAAAACTATCACCCCTCCCCATAAAACGATCGCCAGGCTCCTCGGGAGGTCCCGCTCCCTGCTCTCCCGACTCCAGCGCTCCCTCGCGCCCCGGGACTCGCAGTCACCTGAAACAAGCCGGAAACTCACCCTGCAGAGAAGCACAGGGCTGGGGGGCCGCTGTCCCTGTTTAATCCATTACCACGTCCGCGGCAGTTTAGAGCGCAATAAAACACCGTGGCAGCGGAGAGCGGGCGCCCATCCACTTCCCGGCACTAGCATCGAATTAAAGCACTTAGTTTGGCAAACACTGAACGCCTAAATGCCCCTATAAAGACTTTATGAGTTTGTTACTTTAATTACTGACTTGTTACAGAGCACATAAAGGGGGTAATGAATGCAATAAAACTAATTATCTACACATTTAATTCATATAAAATATCCAGGGTTTGTTTACACCACACGGCGATCCAACTAAGCGTTCCCCCTCTTGTCCACCGAGAGGAAGGATTTAATGAAATAGTTTCCCTTATACTGCTAGAGCCTAACGAACCAAATGAAAATTACCCTCCGCTTAAATCATGGGGCCACCGGGGTCCACAAATCACTGCTGGCTTCTTTGTCTGCGCCTTGCTGCCAGCACCCAGCAGCCCGAGGAATCGGATGATAAAGGTGGCCGCCCTGGACCCCTTGCCTGGGCACTTAAACCGGGAGGATTTCGCTCACTAAAGTCTGAAAACCTGACGGGCAAAGGACAACGACCCTCTTTTAGAAGCCCTGGGTCTGTGGGGGCTGAAAACAGTGGAGGCAAAATAGAGAGGGGACGTGCCAAAGAGAGACGGTCAGGAGACACATTTGGTACATTTCATGCCCACTTGCCAGTTATGGCGTAATTAAAACCAACAACCGCAGCCACTTCCAAACCAACCAAATGCAAACTTGCACTGATGCAGACAGACACAGAACTGAGAGCAAACAAATCCCGGTAGGTTGAGAATCCAGACGTTTTACATTCAAGAGCTTTACTCCTTTTTTATTTTTATTTTTTATTTTTTAGCGGCTGCGTATCTTGTATACCCTCAAAAGCTCATCAAACCACCAGGAGGAGAAATGCAATTTATAAGATGCTTTCTATTTTTTTTAACCCCCTCTACCAGGTGTATTTTAAAGAAATCCGCTTAACCTTCACATAAACCCCCTCGGCCCACTTACTCTATGTTACAGGGTGCCTGGGTCTTGCCAATGTCCCAGTCCTTTATAACATTTCATGCACTTCGGGGGGTAGGCTTGTTGTTAAATTGAGCGTGTAACACTCTTACAAAACAGGTTTTCTATGACATCAAGGTTTCTTCTCCCTAACCGAGGGGTGGGGAGGAAAAAGAGGACGAAGAAGGGGGAAAACGCACACACTATCTCAATTTATGCCTAAGGTATATGATCAGTTAAAAAGGCTTAAAAGCTCGGGGAAATTGGATCAGGGAGAATCGTCACCCAACTTTCATTATTTCCAAGTAGTGTGATTGAATTAAAGGGCAGGGAGCTGGTTAGAAGGGAGGATCAGGGGCGCAGTGCGTAATGGTGTGGTATTAAATTCTAATTAGAGATGCAGGAATCAATGATAGGGAGGTTGGACAGCTCAGTTCCCCAGTGCCAGCCCAATAGACGGATGAGTTATTGTCATGTAAAAAGCGCCAGCAATAAGACCAACCGCTTTGCTATTGTCCAAGTGGAAAGAGCCAAGTTTATTATGAGGACTATATGCTCTAGAGACCTCAGACAAGGCATCTCATAGGAGGCTTTTTCATAAAACTAGGCTCTGCTGGTAGTAAGGAGGCCAGTTTGGAGGCAGGCGTTGAGCTGTGCACATCTCCCCACTCCAGCCACCTTCTCCACATCCATCTTTTATTTCATTTTTCCACTTGGCTGAGCCATCCAGAACCTTTTCAATGTATAAAATGGAATATTCTTACCTCAATTCCTCTGCCTACGAGTCCTGTATGGCTGGGATGGACACCTCAAGCCTGGCTTCAGCCTATGCTGACTTCAGTTCCTGCAGCCAGGCCAGTGGTTTCCAGTATAACCCGATAAGGACCACTTTTGGGGCCACGTCCGGCTGCCCGTCCCTCACGCCGGGATCCTGCAGCCTCGGCACCCTCAGGGACCACCAGAGCAGTCCGTACGCCGCAGGTAAGGACCTCCAGCTTTCTCAGCCGAGGAAGCCGCCTTTCCGCTCGTATATAGGAAGCCTTGATTGCATTTGAAAATGGAAATGTGTTTAGTATTTACCAAACGAAATTTGCTTACACAAATGAAAGAATTTATCACGTTAGAAGCGATTGCAGGGAGGGGTAATTCACTTACAGGGTTACACTATCCTAGTCACACCCGAACCGCCAACAAAATTATCTTAAGCTGCCAAAATGATAGGCATAATTTATTTACTTTGCGATGAGACGTAAAGCTTAGAAAATAATTAAATAACAAAGAGTAAAGCTCATTACTGGCAGTGTCTCTTTTTTTAAGGACCGACAACGGCTCACACCTCTTTGGCTGGCCATTTTTATGATCTTTTCTTTAATTTATTATTTTTTTGCAGCACTTCCTCCCCAACTTTCGGGCCGGGTCAACTTCTGAGAATTGACAAGTTCCAACAGTGGGAGTGTTGGGTGACCTCTTCCCCGGCTCCGTGATATTCCGGCTGATGTTTTCGGATGTTTCTCCTCTCTAGTTTTTTCCTACTGAACGCACTACCCCATGTCGCGGGCCAAAGTCCGTCTCCAGCGCGCGGTTTCAACCCACCCAAAGGCGCTTGTGCCAGAAAGGTTCCCACCAAAGTCCGAAGTTTGAGCCCCTGTTTCCGCGTAGAACTAATTTGCTCGGGTTTCCTCGGCAGCTTCTCTCCGCTACTCTCACGCGGGTGTGTTGGTAGCCGCTCCGGGCGATCTGACCTTGGAGTCCGCACGTTCCGGCTTCTCGGCCGGCGCGGTGCTGCCCGTTTTGCTCACGTTCTGTGTCCTCTGCCATCCCCTACTCTAGTTCCTTACAAACTCTTCACCGACCACGGCGGCCTCAACGAGAAGCGCAAGCAGCGGCGCATCCGCACCACGTTCACTAGCGCGCAGCTCAAAGAGCTGGAGAGGGTCTTCGCCGAGACGCACTACCCTGACATCTACACCCGGGAGGAGCTGGCCCTGAAGATCGACCTCACCGAGGCGCGAGTGCAGGTACTGACCCGGCTCCGCCGCACGGGTCCCGGGAAGGGTCGGGGTGAGGAGCAGGTGGTGAAGTTCCAGTCCCCGGTCCTTCCAAGGGAAGGCCCCGGGGCGCAGGGACCCAGGGTCGGTGTGGCTGTGCGCGAGGCAGGGTTAGTTAGGGCGCGTGCTCTTGGCAGTTCATTCACAGCTGCAAGTGTTTCCCACCCAAGCAGATGCCTGAGGGGTCTTGGGATGAGAATGATTGAAGCATTTCGGGGACAGAAGTGCCCTGTGGGAGGAGGGGTGCACACTTTGACCCCCGCATAGTAAGTTTGTTTGTTTGTTTTGTTTTCTTTGCCAAATGCCTCCTAAATCAAGTGTTTTGTTTTTTTTTTTAACATGACACTAAGGCGTATAGTGTATATTTCTGGGAACTATGATTTGTGTAAGATTTGCAGAAAGGCTGTGACTCTACGAAAGTCAAGAACCACGGCTTACTCTGACCTGTTAGGGACACAGGTGTGCCCTGTGAGCCTCTACCCGCGAACCCGGTTGGAGGGGCGTGCACAGCTTCTCCAGGGTAAAGGCCAGGAATCGGTAGCCGGCTGTAAAACCCAGAGGCGCGCTCCTCCTCCTACCAATTAGGGTTTAACTTTGGACTTGAGGCCTGGGGGGTGGATGTCGAACTTGGAGGTTTCTCAAGGAGCAGACTGAGCAAACCCCACTAACATAAGGGTTTCCCATTTCGGGTCTTTCTGAGACCTGCGACCTCTTCTGCAAGCCACTCTTTCCCTGGCATGCACAGGTCCACCTGAGAAATTTTCTCGGAAGATGCTTTAGCAACAGGGAGGTGTTGACTTGGTGGGGAGGATGCGCGCTGGTGCTCACAGCACATGGAAGGGACGGGGTGTTAAAACAAGTTGAAATGCAACGTAGGCCACCCTAACTGAAGCTTTTCTTCCCCACTTCCTCCTTTCTCTCCCTGCTTCATCGCCTCTCCTCCCCTTTGGGGCCAGGTGTGGTTCCAGAACCGCCGCGCCAAGTTTCGAAAGCAGGAGCGCGCAGCGGCGGCCGCAGCGGCCGCGGCCAAGAACGGCTCCTCAGGCAAAAAGTCTGACTCCTCCCGGGACGACGAGAGCAAAGAGGCCAAGAGCACTGACCCGGACAGCACCGGGGGCCCGGGTCCCAACCCCAACCCCACCCCCAGCTGCGGGGCCAGTGGCGGCGGTGGCGGCGGGCCCAGCCCG
>NW_003852576.1:2736308-2752935 GCF_000181295.1 Otolemur garnettii | reverse complement strand
CTGGCTGCGGCCGGGGGCCCAGGACAAGGCTGGGCTCCCGGCCCCGGGCCCATCACCTCCATCCCAGATTCGCTTGGGGGCCCCTTCGCCAGCGTCCTATCTTCGCTCCAAAGACCCAACGGTGCCAAAGCCGCCTTAGTGAAGAGCACTATGTTCTGATCTGGATCCTGCGGCGGCGGCGGCGACGGCGGGAGCGCCAGGCCATTGTCGCCGCTGCTGCCGTGGCTTTTTCATCGAGGGCCTAAAGTAATCGCGATCAGAATAAAGAGAAAACAGCGTCGCCCCCATTTCAACCCCACTCTTCCCTCTTCCTCAACCCCCAAGCAAAACGAAACAAAACAAAAACACCCAACTTCCCTGGCTTCGCATCTTCCCCCGAGGCGCAGGGGGGCCAGGGCTCCGCCTGCCCACCGGGGTGCGAGCCGCGCGCGGGACTGGGGCGCTCAAGGGGACCAGGGCTCCGCCTGCCCACCGGGGTGCGAGCAGCGCGCGGGACTGGGGCGCTCAGGGGCTCTGCGCGTCGGTGGGTCTGTCTCGGGGAACGTGTGGCTAAGGCCGGAGCAGGTGGCAGGGAGAGATGGGGGCGCACAACTAACTCAGTGACTTGCTTGGAAAAAGAGACACAAATAAATAAATAAAAATTCGGAAGGCGGCAACCATAAAAAAGAAAAGAACCCAACAGTCCAGAAAGGTTTTTAAAAGATACAAGGAAAAAAGAAGATGAAGTAAAGCAGGGGGTGGGGCGGGAAGCTGCAGCTGGTGCTGAGGGCTCCATCTTGTGAACCCCTAAAATCGCGCCCTCCTGACAGCACGGACTGCCTGCGGGCTTCTCTTGCGAGGAGAGTAGGGACGCCTTTCCAGTCCCCCTTCCTCTCTCGTGTCCTTGGGTTCAGGTCACTGCGGCGACGACTCGCTCAGACTGTCCCGGCAGCCAAAGTGACTTTCGTGCGCGGCCACTTGCCTGTCCCACCTCGCCAAACACCATGCCGCCATTAGCGCACCTGAACCGCGCACAGCTGTAGCTCCCAGCCCCGAATCTTTGCAGCCTCTCGGCCCTGAAAGATGCCCTTTACGTGAGATGCCTTTTCATCCACAGACTCTGCAAACTGCCTCTCATACTTCGCAACTTTCCTTACCCGCTTCCTGCCACCTGCACCGGGAATTTCTTCTTCCACCAGCTTTTACTGAACATTTTGGCATTGCTTTGGATTGGAGTCCATCACAGTCCACTAACCAGCTGGCCCCAGAGAGATCTACCGAGCAAGGGCGAGGGCGCACGCAAGTTTGCAGAAGGGTCTCGGTTTGCATTTCTGCTCGAATGCTCCGAACTGGACTCACCCCCTGCACGTTGGCTGGGCTGAATCGATGATTCCATTCTTCCCGCAGTTTAGACATCTCTGTTGGGATTCGTTTTTTTTGTTTGTTTGTTTTTATTTTAAAAGGCACAAACTATAGATATTAGTTGAATGTTGAGGCTTTAACTTTTCGGTGTCTTACTACAATTGTGTTCTGTGACTCAACTGTATCGTGTTAATATCAGTACCGACCGTCTCCTCTCTGTGACCGTATAATGTTTTTCTCTCCTTGTACTCTATGGCGTGTCTTTATGGCGTATAAGGTTCTCACGGGTCCAATCCTTTGTGTTTAGAGACCACCGTTCAAACAATGGTATATATTTTTGTTATCAGGTGCATGTCTGTCCGATTTCTTTTTTTTTTGTTGTTGTTCTTTTTGGGCTATGTTTGTGGACATCATTGTCGTAACTTATGTTTCATATTTCCAAATTTATTTATATGTGTTATAATGAATGCTTCTATTTAAAAGGGAAATATTTCTACATGTGCATATAGTTTTCCAAGAGTGTACCATTAATTTGATTGTTGATAATAAAAACAAAAAGCAAGTCTAGCAAATGAACTCTTCTGACTTTTTCTTCCTTCAGTTTTCTTGGGTTGGCTTTTTTTTTTTTTTTAGTTTTTGGTTGGGGCCGGGTTTGAACCTGCCACCTGCAGTGTATGGGGCTGGCGCCCTACTCCTTGAGCCACAGGCGCCACCCTGGGTTGGCATTTTTTAAACTTAAAACTGATAAGGGAGCACAGAGGAAATTGTACTATATAGCAAGAAGCCCCCTTTTCTCTGGAAATCTAGGTTGGTGGGTTGGGGTGTGCCAGATTTAGCCAAATATAAAATTTAGTGCTGAGGATGGCAGTCAGGAGGCTACCAGTTTGTGTTTATTTGTTCCCTACATATTCTGGGTGCAAAAGAACACCAGGGGATTGGTGAAAAGGGTTCACATCTGTTGTAAGGCTGCAGCCCTGTGGATTCAGTGGCAATGGGTACAGGACTTGAATTAGGGTCTTTGAGGTGGTCTAGAGATGAAAGTGAGGATTCTGCAGGTGCGGGTGCCTTCAGAATGGCGGCACCAGGGAGGCCAGGGCAATCCAGCTCCCCTAAACCCTTGCAGGCTGCTGGCACCCCAAACACTCGGGGATCTCTGCGTGGGCAAATAGATCAGGACCGTGTGGATCCAGACCCTGGGCTGGAGAGCAGTGGGGCAGCATAGGTGTGTTGGGAGAAGTCACATCAACAACTGGAATTGAGCAGCACTGCCCAGTAGAGGCTGTGCCTTCCACGCGTTATCCCCTCTGCCCTTCAAAACAAGACCAAGCCGGAATAGGCTAATTCTCCTGTCTTCCTGAGTGTTTGAGGGCAGCAATGGATTTAACCTGTTGGAGAGTCCTCGCTTGTGGGTGACAGAGCCAGTCTTCCCACTCTGGCAATCCGATCCCAGAGTGTGGCTCTTGGTTCAGCAGCAGCAGTATCACCTGGAGATTTGTTAGACATGGATTCTTGGGGCCCACCCTAGACCTGTTGAATCGAAAACTCTGGGGGTGGTGTCCAGCAGTGTCTTATAACATACTCCTGTAAAGTATATGAGAACTGTTAAACTACACTACAAGAAATCAAAACAGGAAGGTTTCAGACTTGGGACTACATTGGGAACAGGTGGGGAGAAGGGTTCTACATCTTAAATGATATTCTTGGAGGGGAGGGTTCCTTACCCACAGCCCCAAGGTGGAATCCTGCCACCTCCTCGAACTGTTTGGCCACCTTCTTCAAGCAGAAACTTGTGTGAACATCTGGTACTTACTTTGTACAGAATGTAACTCTCTGGTTGGGCATTATCGATGAATAATTCAGTTCCCTTCATTTGAAAGGAAGCCATGGTCTGCCTCCTATGATCTGAAGATTGATTTGGTTTGAATTTCTCAGGGCTTCTCACCTTAAGCATCCAAATATGACTTGCATTTGAGCAGGCAGGTTCATTCATAAATCTCTAAGCTTTGGGTCATATCAAATTTCTAATTATCTTTCTAAAAGACTTTTAAATAGTCTTTAAAGTTTCTGTCTCTAAATGCCCCTCAGTAAGTTTCCCAAGACAACATTGTCTATAAACAATGCCATTAATTGTGCTAGTCTAAAATGCCAGCAATTTTCAGATCCCTTAGGCTTCAGTCCTTGGTTGTAAATATAACTTAGAAAGTCTGAGAGAGACAAAAAGAAGGGCAAGAAGTTATTAACAAAGAAGAATTCAAGATCCAGGTACCCAGCCTTGAAATGGCCCAGAGGAAAAGCTAGGTTCCCTTATGCTTTGAGGCTGGCCCACCAGGTGAGTCTCTGTAAGCTCATTGGCAGGCCAGTGGGGGCATTCTGAGGAAGGCAGGATCAGCAGAGAGAAAAAAAGAAGTGGAGAGAGGAAGAAGAGAGACAGAAGAAAAAAAAAGGGGGGGGGGGATTCTAGCCAAAGAGGTTTTGGAAACCCCAGTGAAAGCCCTAGACATCTTTTCAGATGTGAATACACTGGATGGAGAGCCCAAATTTCCTTCTCTTGGGTTTGATCTACTTTGAATGACTTGTCTCTAGGACAAGGGAAACTCTGGGGATTGGTGGGAAACCATGCTGCCCACTCCCCACCTCCACCCCCCATTCCCACCATCCTGCACCCAGAGAATTTCATTGTAAATGTCTAAGTGGCGCCAGCTTTCAGTGCTTTGAATATTACCTTCTTTTTAACTTGGGTCACCTCTGCTTCTCATACTGACCAGAGGAGTAAACTGTTGGGAGACAAGATTATTTTCAAATGCAAAATACTGTCCCTGTAATATGATGGACCCGTGGCAGGACACTGTGTCTCCCGCACTGTGTCATTTCCTTGGAGCCCTGCACAGTGTGAACAAGCTCACTTTCACTTTTCCTCTCCTAAGAATTTGCATTTTGGCTCATCAAGGCATCCTCTTTCCTGGCAGCTCTGGGACCACATGTGACTTCACAAAACCTGCAGAGCTGGTGCCAGGTGGCCACCCCTAAGCCAAGTCTCCTTTAAAATGGCCGAGTACAGAGAACTGGAGAGTGGTTTTAGGGAGAAGCAGACTGCAGCTGTCCATAACTCACCCCAGATAATTCTTTGTGACCACATATGATTTTTAGGAAGACAGCCTATGGCTAGATGGAGACGGGCCTCAGTTCAGGGACGGGATCTATGTCACCTCTGGTGGAAAATAATTTAATCCCAATGAGCCAGATTTATTTATCGTATATGGGCGTAATAATGCAGAGTATCAGTTTTTTAGGGGGGATAAAATAAAGCAATATATGAGTATTTGGCATAGCTGTATGTTTTCTGCAAATATAAGATATGATGATGATGATGTAACTCCTGGATCTTTTCTTGATGTCTCTAGTTTAGGCCTCAGATGATTAAAAAAGAGCCTTCAGTTGTCACTTAAGTCAGCGCTTCAGGAATACAGAGAGTGGGTGACTCTGCAAAAGTTGGGCCTAGAGAACTTTGCTGAAGGTGGACAGGGACAGACTAGAATTGGCCAAGGCATATAAACTAACATTTACTGAGCGCTCACCATATGCCAGGCACGATTTTAAGTTTACAAGGTTTAATGCATTTTATCCTCATGACTACCCTGTAAGAAAAGTATTCTTTCTATTTTTCTCTTATGGAGAAGCCAAGGTATGGAAGAGTCCACGAGCTCATGGACCCCAGAGCCCGTGTATTTTCTTTGAGACAGAGTCTTACTTTGTCACCCTTGGTAGAGTGCCATGACACAGCAACCTCAAACTCTTGGGCTCAAGTGATTCTCTCGTCTCCACCTGTTGAGTACCTGGGACTACAGGCGTCCACCACAATGCCTGGCTATTTTTTAGAGGAGAGGTCTGACTCTTGTTCAGGCTGGTCTCAAACTCCTGAGCTCAGGCAATCCACCTGCTTTGGCCTCCCGGAGTGCTGGGATTGCAGGCGTGAGCCGCCATGCCCGGCCAGCCCACATTTTTTAATCACTGTTTTTTACAGCCCCCTTGGAGAGGAAGAATTAATTTTAGCTCACATAGTTACACATTATTAGACCCACAAGGAGATTTTCACAAAGACTCCAGCAGGTAGGTGAAGGCTGGAAAGGGCAATGGTAGGAGCAGCACTGGGGTGGAACCCCAGCTGGACTCAGAAGGGAGCCCAAGACCTGGAAAGGGGCAGGAGGAGGAAGAATGTTTTCTGCAAGGCAAGGTATTTGCAGCTCACAGTCTCTTTCTGGTACGTGAACAAGACAAGGAGTAGCCAGGGATGTGCAGTGTGAAAGGGGAAAGAATAGTTACATTTACGAAGGGCAGAACATCTGCTGGGGGAAAGGAATGGATGTCAGGAAGAGATGTCAACCCCGAGGCCCATTCATCACCGTCACCGCAGACGGATGGCACAAATGACCACCTGACGCTTTCATTCCCCAGCCTTGGTCCCACAGTGGCTGTTCACAAATCTCTGTGGATAAATAATGACTAAATGTCTTCACCTAATAGTATTTCCACCTTGGAAAGAAAAGTATAGTGCAAAGACCTGGGACCTCATTAGGGCAATAGGCAGGATTACCTGGAAACGGTCTGGGACCATGTCCCCATTGCCACAGTGGACATTTTAGTTTGTGTCAGCTTTGGCTTAATTCAGGGGTTCTTAACCTTGGGATCATAGACAGGGTTCATGGGAGACAGGGGAAAATACATATCTACTTTCACTAACCTTTACCTAAAATTCAGCATTTTCTTCAATGACGGATGTCGGCAACATAGCTACAATAGTAATTATCAGTACCTGTGACTTCGTCACCAGTGGAAATATATCTTCATTTCATGTTAGAGTTTTTGAAGTTATAAATCTAAATATATCACTTACACTTACCATTAGTTTGAAATTCTGATCATTATTAGACTGGCTATTACCTCTTGTTATTTAATTATGAAGCACATACATTACTACATTATAGATTTGCTGAAAACATTTTTGGTAACTTTGCTTCAATTGGCTTTTTTATAATCCCATGCATTTAAAAAATTTTTTAGAGAATCTTTATTTTAGATTTTTATTATATGTATCAAAACAATTTTAAAAATTTATCTTTTAACTGACAAATAAAAATCACATATGTTTATCATGTACAATGTGATGTTTTGAAAAATATATATACTGTGGAATAGCTAAATCAAGCTAATTTATATACACATTATCTCACTTAGTTACCATTTACTTAAAATCTACTCTTTAAGTAATTTTCCAGAATATAATACATTGTTATTAATGCTAGTCACCATAAATCTATACCCTAAGTCTACAATAAATAGATCTCTTGAACTGAGTCCTAGCTAACTGAAATTTTGTATTCCTTGATGAATATCTTCCCAGGTTTTATTATTTGCGTTTAAAAATGTTACCTTGAGAAGAGGTTCCTGGGTATCACCACACCACCAGTGGGTCTGTGGCCCTCATGCAAGGAGCAAAGAGCCTCTGGCCAGAGGTTGAGGGCCAAGGATTCTGTCTCTCTGTGAAGTTCTGACTTTAGGAATCATTTTATTTTACAGGTAGAAGTAACCTTACAGAAGTTCTTAACATGTCACATGCTCCTTCAGAGGACAGAATAGAATCAAACAAGCCCTCCAGGCTGAACAAAGAAAGTTCCAGGATTTTGCAGACCATTGGGTACTGTAGGTGGAGGTGAGACTGAGGCAGTGGTGGGGTGGGCGGCAGGGGGGGGATTCTGTGTTTCAACAGGACTGAAGCACCCTCTTACTATATTTACTAAGGAGGTTTACTAAGCTGTGCTGAGGTGTTCCCCCAGGAGACCCCCTCTTCTGTTTCACTACTGAGATCCAAAGCTATTGAGTCTTACCCAAGGCTACACTATTCATAAAGGCAAAGCAGGGCTCAGTCCAAAGCTATTTTTAACCCGTATGCTAAAAAGCTTTTGAAAAAAGTAAAAGTGAGTTCCTCCTTTACTCGACTGTTTCTCTCTTTATTTTTGAACCTGACTCCACTTGGTTTGTTAAACTACCCCAAGGCCACGTGATGAAGCAATGATGTCACTTAGACATGTGCTTGCTGTCAAAGACCTCCCTCTGAGGACAGTCAGACACCAAGGGGAGTAAAGGCCTCCTACCTGGACATAATTGCGTTATGGAACTAGGGGATGACTATTAGCTATATGACCTCTCATGATTTAAGTGGCGATTTCCAGAACAGGAAGAGCCTGGGTGTAAAACTTAATTTCTTCAAGGCCCAACGGCAGGGACACCCTGGGCACATTAACCTGGTTTGTTTGAAACATAAGATACTGTACTTTCTGGAGCACTCACTGTGTGTTAGGCATTCAGCTAGTTTGTTATTTACACAGTCTTTCAAGATTCCAGAGGTAGATACTGTTACAAAAAAAATGCCAGAAAAGTTGAGTAACTTGTTCACAAACCCCAAGACAGTACCAGAGCTGAGCTCCAAACCCATCTCTCTTTGACCCCAGAAGCCCATCCTCTGGGGCACCCAAAGCCCAGAGGCATCACTGACATTGGCTAGAACTCAGCACTGGCCTTAGCCTTCCTGCTAATCTTCAAGCAAAGGTGAAAGAGGATAGAAACAGCAGTAATGGCTACACAACTTTGTCAATATGCTAAAACTCACTGGATTGTATACTTAAAGAGGGTTGGTCTTATGCATGTGAATCGCATCTCTTTAAAAATAACAGATGCCAATAGGAAAACCTATCAGCCCCGTGCTCTTCCTCTAAATTGTCTTTGATTCCTTATAGACGTATTAAATAATTTGTATACACTTTCCATCTTGGTCTTAAGTCAGAAAAACATAAATTAGCAGCCAGGGATGACAGTGAAAAACTTTACTGTCTTCTTAACTCACTGTCTTGTTTGAAGCTGGAGAATGTATCTTCTCCAATATTGATTTAAAACAAAATGGGCAAAAAAATTCTTAAGGTATGTATAGTCGCTGTAACTTTTTCAACCTTGTCACTGAAAGCCTGGGGTGCTATTAAAATACTTGGACATTTTAGCAGTCCCTATACCTGACAGTGAATTGGCACAATCGTGCATGTAAAGTCCTCCCCTAGGGAACTTAAAGGACATTTGAAAATGTCCAAGGGCACTCACCTACTTATGCTAGGATTTTCTTCAAGTCCACTGAAAAATAAAATGGTCATTTCTTACAAAATTCTCAAAAGACTAAGTTTTCAGCACCCATGTATTAGTGTCTACGGGAGCAGACCACCTGCAAGATTGTTTTGGGTTTCATTCTAAGGTCTTTAGAGAAGTACAGATGATACTGATGTGTGGAGCCATCTAAGGTCCAAGCTATGCTTTGAGGAGTTGATTTTCTGGCCCAGAGACAATTGTGTCTTTTGTTTAAGCCCAGGTTTCTCCAGCTCAGAAAGTTTCTGCTCAGTAGGGGAGAACCACATCTGGATGTGAGTCCTATAGTTACTTTCCTCTGGCCGAATGTCCTTCAGTAGTGTTAGTAATAGCATTAAACTGGTCAGGGCCAGTTTCCAACCCATTCGCCCCTACTCATAGAAAAAGTGTTTGTAATAACTAATAAAAGTATGTCTGAATAATTCAGTGATTTCAAAGTTTTAAAGAATTTGCATAGGTAATACACACAGGGTAAAAATTAAAGTGATTTAAAGGTTATTTAGTGGAAAGTGTATCTCCTTCTTTCCCACTTCTGTCCCCCCAAAGTAACCAGTGTTGGTATTGGTAGTTTCTCTTGTTTCCTCCTGAAAATAGTCTCTGTGTGTGTGTGTGTGTGTATACATACAGCAGGTGCCAAAACAAAGTATACATATTTTAAGAGATCTTGTTGGAAGTAAAATTGATCATTCCCAGAAAGTGTATGAATTGGAGGTGAAATGGAAGTGTGTAGGGTGTCTAGGTGCACTTGACCTGTAATGGTATCTTCCATTCAACTGTGAAAAGTAATACATAGATACCATCTTATATAGAGAGATAAACACACACACATACATATACAAGGGATGCCGAAAGGTATAGACACATTTTAAGAAAGGAAAAAACAGTATTACGATTGTGATGCTGAAATATATTAACATTTGTTATCTTGTATCTTGTGCCTTTATCGCTTGTAATTGCGGAAGTCAAGCCCAACTTGAGTATTACAATTTTAGTACACGCACCGACATCTATGTAAGCACCAATGGCATTATGTTATACATGTTTTCTATATTTTGTGTTTTTCACTTTGCATATATCTCAAAGGTCATTTCCCATTAAAACTTGTAGATCTGCCTGTTTTTGAAGGCTGCATTTAGTATTTGGTTTCCATAAAGGAACAGAACATGGTTCCTACATATTTATTTATTTATTTATTTTTTATTGTTGGGGAATCATTGAGGGTACAAAGAGCCAGGTTACACTGCTTGCATTTGCTGGGTAAAATTCCTCTAATAATAGTGTCCCACCCCCAAGAGGTGTGTCACACACTGTGGCCCCACAGCCCCCTCCCTCTTTTCCTCTCTCTGCTCCCCCATCTCACTCCCCTAAACCATGTACCAGCATCAATTGTCCTTGTATCAGAATTGAGTACATTGGATCCTGGCTTCTCCATTCTTGTGATGCTTTACTAAGAAGAATGTGTTTCAACCCCATCCAAATTAATACAAGAGATGTAAAATCTCCTTCTTTTTTAATGGCTGAATCCATTGTTAATCCTTTCCTGGGTTGGTGGGCATTTAGGTTGTTTCCACAATTTGGTGATTATAAATTGAGCTGCAGTAAACACTCTAGTGCAAATGTCCTTATGATGGAAGAATTTTTTTCTTCTGGGTAGATGCCCAGTAATGGGATTACAGGATCAAATGGGAGGTCTTGCTTGAGTTCTTTGAGGGTTCTTCGTACTTCCTTCCAAAAAGGTTGTATCAGTTTGCAGCCCCACCAGCAGTGTAAAAGTGTTCCCTTCTCTCCACATCCACGCCAGCATCTGCAGCTTTGGGACTTTGTGATGTGGGCCCTTCTCTTAGGGTGGTTTTGATTTGCATTTTTCTGATAATTAGGGACAATGAACATTTTTTTATATGCTTGTTAACCATTCGTCTGTCTTCTTTAGAGAAGGTTCTATTCATCACACTTGCCTATTGATAAAAGGGATTGTTGGCTATTTTTCTGTTGATTAAGGTTCCTATGCTTTTAATGGTGCCTGGACTTCTAATGTGGAATGGCCAAATGAAGCTAATTAGCATATAGACCACCTCACCTACTTATCATCACCACTTAAGGAGTAGTGTGACAGAGACTAATAGTTCCCTAATAAGCTCTCTCTTCTTCCAGGAAGCAAGAGAACCCCCTTGAATTTTGGTCTGGCTTGAACATGGACATTCAGATAGAGAATATATTTCTCAGTTTCTCTTGTACCTAGACACGACCATGTGGGTTCTATAGCCAACAGGATATGAGGGAAATGACACATGCCACTTCTAGGCCATGCCCTGTAAAGAAAGCAGCTCGCCCTGAACCATTTCTTTTCCTTTTGTCGGCTAGAATGTGGACCTGAGGGTGATGAGCCATTTTCTCCTGCACCTCTGAGGACAACAACACTCCATGGAATGGCTGAGTATCACAATGGACGGTGCCTGGGCCCATGAACCACTCCTTGGTGTAGAACCACCCTCTCGCCTTCTACTGAGTTGGGTAGAGAAATACATAAATTTATCCCACTGGCAATTGTTGGTCTGAGTTAAAGAACTGAACCATCACCTTAACAAATCTAAGAGGTCTCCTTGAAGAGTTGACACTAATGTTGAATGATGAGTAGGATTCACCAGACAGATGGCCATGTGACAGTGAAATTCCAGGGTGTTGCCCGAGCAAAAATAGAGAAACTAAAATGATTTTTTAGATGGGCCATTTAGTATCAGATGGATTAGATAATTTAGGTCTGTTTTTACTGAAGTCTGTAATCATTTCATAGCATCATTAATAAAATACTCATTTAAGGTTTTCATGCCCTTGGGTATCACCCACATGGATTGCCCAATTTGTCTGTGATTCTCTGGGAAATTCCAGAGCATATTTTTACTTTAGAATGACATGAAAAACATTCCTAGCCAATCCTAGCACTAACAGTGCTGAAGGACGCTGAAGGATACCCCACCAGAAAGATGTGGTTCTCTTCTGCTAAGTAGAAACTTCCTGAGCAGGAGAATTCTGCGTCAACAAAAAGACACAAATGTCTTAAAGCCAGAAAATCAACTCTTCGAAACGCAACCTGTGTCCTCTTGCAAACTCACATGCCAGCATCATCTGTATTTCTCCAAAAACCTTACAATGAAATATGGAGCAACCTTCCCAGGAACTGGAGTCGGGGATTATGTGCCTGGTGGATAGCTTCCTTGCAGCAAATCTAGAAAAATACTTCACATTCATGAAGAAGGAAATTCAGTACTAATGGCCAATGATACTACTTAACTTCTATTCAAAGTTTACCATATGCTAGACACCATGTGAACTGCTTTATGGGCATTATCACATTTAATCTTGCAACAAGCTTATGAAATAGGTGCTATGATTATCCCCATTTTGGAGATAAGAAAACCAGAACATAAAAGAGATTAAGTAGGCTGCTCAGTATCCCAGAACTGAGCTACATAACAAAGCTAGAATTTGATTTGAACTCAGCTCACCCTGATGCTGGAAACCACTCTGCTCTGTCCCACCTGGTTATGTACAACCATGTTGGGCTCACTCAGGGATTAGTGAACAAAAGCTTGTCATGATCCCATGAAGGTCTTTTTTTTTTTTTTTTTTTTGAGACGGAGCCTCAAGCTATCCCCCTGGGTAGAGTGCCATGGCATCACGCTCACAGCAACCTCCAACTCCTGGGCTCAAGCGAGTCTCCTGCCTCAGCCTCCCAAGTAGCTGGGACTACAGGCGCCCGCCACAACGCCTGGCCATTTTTTGGCTGCAGCCATCATTGTTGTTTGGCGGGCCCGGGCTGGGGATTCGAACCCGCCACCTTAGGTGTATGTGGCTGGCGCCTTAGCTGCTTGAGCCACAGGCACTGAGCCCCATGAAGGTCTTGATTGTGCACAGAGGCAATATTGGTGCACACTTTCATGTGTGCTTAAGTATTTAAAAGCATTTTGTTGCCTTGTACATGAGTTCACACATCCTTGTACCAGCTAATGCTTACTGAGTATCTGCCTGCACCAGGTGCCGACTGGGCCCAGGGAGTTGGAGCAGTGAGGACTCCATGGTGCTCTGGGAGTGGCTAAGATCCCCATGGGGTCCCCTTTGGATGTTGGACCATAGCTTGGATCATTTTTCCTCCTTTCCTATCACCTCTCTTTCAGGTCATCTCCCCCAGAGCCGAATTCACAGCAAGATAGCCAGAAGCAGTCCTATGAGGCTGAGTTTAAGAGTTTAAGAGGTTGGCCCCAAAAGAATGTCAGGGATTACATCATTAGGTCCTTCTTTGTGAGCCAAGACTTTCCTCTAAAAGCAGACAGCCAGTGTCTCTTCCCCAGCACAGTGCCCAAGTCTCCACCCCATTTTGGTAAGTATTGCAATAAGCTGATCTGGGGCAGGGATGCCAACACTTCCCAACCTGAAAGCCTGGGATGTCTGTGGCAGGCGTTAAATGGGCAACACTTAGCAAGGCCCACCAATGTCCTCAGACAGCGGTCTATGGATCGGGCCCTATAGAGATGCAGAGCTCAGTTGTTCAGGGTATGAGAGGTCATTTAGTCCACACGGCAACCTTATGGGTAGGTGTTCTTAATACTCCCGTGTTCCAGGTAGGTAGACTCGGACTTGGGGTGACACGAGTAACTTGTCAGAGGTTGCTCAAGAAGGGTAGAAATACACATTCAAAACTTCATGCACTTTACTCCGTGGTTCTGCTGCCTCTATCAAACCTATGCTTGGAATGGAAAAATTATAGAAATGGCTTCATTATTTGGGGAGCATATGATGTGGTTTGCTCCCCCACTTTGGATATTTTGAACCAGGAAAATACCCATGGAAGTGTCCATTCCCTCCAGCCCCAATTACTGCTTAGAGCAGAACCGCATCTGAGATTACAGATGTTCCTGATGCAGGAATTAAGCATCAGCTCAGAGGCTGCTCAGACCTGGAGGAGCCAGGCCAGACTCGAGAATGTCAGAATGATCCGGCCTCTTCCCTGCAGCAGGGTCATTTCCAACCACAGCCAGGCAGCAGGCAGAGGCATTAGCAAGCCTGCAACATCCAAACGGCCAGATCAATTCGCAGAAGCACTTCTGAGGGAAACAGATCAATAAGTTCCTTCCCCTAAAGATTGATAACATCATCAGGAAGCAACAGTTGCATTTTCGGGCCCAGAGCACTGTGCAGGGGAGGGGAGCTCTTTGTACTACCCTTGGATCTCTGGGAAAGCATCGTAAATCAGTTCCTGCGCCTCCCTGCACCTGTCACAACAAGCAAAGCCGATGTTCCCAATGTACTTGGCAGGTTTCAAGGTGCCATCACGTACTTTGTCTCTTTTGATCAAGACCTTCTGAGGTGAACGTTACCACCCTGTTTCACAGATGAGATTCATCAAAACTAGACGCCCCCTCTGCTTCCACGCCTGACTGTGTGTAGCCAAGCTGGGTCTGCAACCTTCCGATGGGCAGTCCCAGGCTCTTCCTACTCACCTGTTGTTCCCCAAACTTCATTCACTGTGTGTCACAGCTTTGGCACACAGAGAAGTTCCTATGTCATGTATTACATTTCTTTTCATTAGCTTAGTTTTATCTACGTAAATTTATTTTGAAAGGAAACTTCCAATTGCTATCGTAAGTGAAAACGGTGTGAGTTCCTTTAAACCAAACAGAAACTATAAGGAATTAAATAATTCATTGCCAAAAAAAAGACAAGTCACGTTTGTCTATATGTCACCTTCACCGTGACACATGGACCATACTTTGTGAACCCAGTAGTATTCTGTGGGCCTTTAGGAGGGGATAAAAGGTAGTAATTTAAAGTTCTGGAGTCCTAAAACATAACCTCTATTAAGTAAGCTGTACTCTATGTTGCCAAAATTGATAGAACAAGGTTTACTTTTAACCCCACATTGATAAAAACAATGAAGTTTTCTGACAAACAAAAAGTTTGTCTCCTCTCTCACCTGGGTCACTGCCCAGGTGAATTAGAGGTGTCCGGGAAGGGTAACCCAGGACAGGTTTCCTGAAATCTCAAGAAGAGAGGGGAGGGAAAATTCCAAATAACACTGGCTTTTAAGCAAGTAAAAAAGCAGATCAGGGTTCTATGGATACAAGGCAGAAATTAATGAACCTTGCACTTGAAGTACCATGAGGAGAACTGTCTAACTTCACCCCTGAGAGTAATCTGTCACTGAAATACATTTAAGACTCATTTAAGTCTTATCGTCAGGTCTGACCCGTAAGTGTTCTCCTTTGCCTGTGCTCAGATGATTATCGATTCTGTCCCCTTAACATTCCCTGAACCCCTTCTTTAATCAGCATCTTTGGTCTGGGGTCAGCCCTTCTGCATTTATTACCTGGGCTCCCAGACTGGGCTCCTCTATAAACTCCCGGCTTCTAGGCTTAGCCCCACCCCCAATCCATCCTCCGCCAGTGGCCAGTGTCATCTTTCCAAAGAATAGATCTGGTCACTGCTCCATCACTCCATACACCACTCAACATCTTTAATGACTTCCTGCTGCTATAAGATAAAGTCTAAATTCTTTAATATGACCCCCAAGATCCTGCATGAAGCAACAGCCACATGCCCCTTTTTTCCTAATCTTCCAAATTTTACCTTGCCCCCCACATAAACAGACCTACTTTGAAGGAGTGTGTTTTATTAATACATTAGACCTTCTCTTGATTACATTCCACCCTTTCTCTAATGATTGTTTTTTTGCCACCACCTGGATCTTTTCTAACAGAGTCCAGAAGACACTCAACAAATACTCACTGACGGATGTGCGGAGAGGAGGGGTACTTTGCACCTCTGGACCAGGTGGTTTATGTGAGCAATGCCAAAGGAACTCAGAAAAATCACTTGCCGATTCATGAATTATGTATGGACTTCTCCTTCTCTTCCCAAGGGTGAGTCTTTAAAAACAAAGTTTATTTGTTGATTACTTCCTTTTAGTGAGTAGAAACGTTGACGGAAATGTGGTTCTTGGTGTGAAATGCAAGATTTTGGAAATTCAAATATACCTTCAGAAAAGCACACATTTTCATCTATTAGCTGACAATGACTAAGCCAGAAGGCTCTCCATAAAGCAATCACCAGCTGGAGGAGAAGGGTAAACTTTCAGCATGATTCCTGAGCTGGTTCATTTTTCTTTCTTTAAACATTAGCCTGGGTTTGGTATGAACATGCCGTAAGCGCATTCTCCTTTATGTTTTTGCCTTTGCCTTACAAAAGCTGTGGATTCACCAGGAGTCCGTTCTTCTACTCAACAGAGACTTATGCAGTGTCTACTCTTGGCTGGGTGCATTTTTGAAACTGGGATTGCTGGATGCAATGATTGGCAGTCCAATGTTACATATCCTTGCTTTCATCCAGCGACAGATTGAATTATTTAGTGCTGATGGTTTTATAAGTTATGCTATAGAAATGATGGAGATATGCATGGAAAATATGAAAATTATAAAATCCTGCCACTCACCTCCTTTTGCTCCTCTTAGCCACACGGCTGTCCTCCATATCTGTGCCCTGCACGCCTAAGCTCCCTCACTACTCAAGAAATCCTGCGTTGTCCTTGTTTTTCATGTTTTAAAAAACATAGACTTGTGTGTATCAAGTGACCTGGTTGTGGTTCCACAACAAATTCTTGTACAAATGCATGGGAGTGTGTGTGTGGGGGGGAGGCAGGAAGTGGGGTGCAGGTGGGGAGTGGACAGGGAGGAGAATAAGTACAAATGAAATGTGGACTTCCTTCCATTGAGCGCTTACTGCATGCCCTAACTCACTCCACCCTCATAGCACTCTCTGGTAAATACGGTATCATGATCCTCCATTTTACAGCTGTAGAGACCAGTTGTACCTTGTAATCAGGGCCCCAGGCTACAGACCCGTTCTTCCCACTACTCCATACTGGTGCCCAGAGCTTTTGTCCCTAAATCCAGTGTACATGATCACACCTCGCTAACCCAGCTGAAAGGATTCAGTGGGGGTGAAGGTGCCTTTGGGAGGGCTATTTGTTAAAATAATCTTGGCTTCTCCACATTTCACTTCTTAACAGCCTATTTATGTTGTTTATTATTATTTATTTATTTTGAGACAG
>NW_003852576.1:2733561-2735984 GCF_000181295.1 Otolemur garnettii | reverse complement strand
TTTTTTTTTTTTTTTTCTCTTCTATCAAAGTAAACATCATCCCCAGAGGTCATATTCACTGTTGTTAGGGGGCGTGGAAATCTGACTCAACTTCAGAATTTTGGTGTCTATAGCACGATTTCAGATGGAAAGTTGGGATGAAGTTCAGTGACCTCTGTCTGCTGCATATCTCTCTTTATTTTGGAGTGGATTTGGTGGTGGAGGCAAGCCACTGAATGTGAGATATCTGGCCAGTGGTGACATTAAAACCATCGCCAATCAGTTGGCGTTGATCAATCAGAGTAGAGTAGCCAACAGAGAGGGTCTGATCTCTAGACCTCTAGCCTCTCTGTGCCAGACATCAATTTTTTAGGCTCATAGGGAAGCCTAAGGGTCTCAGGTGGGCATCTAAGAGAACTTAGTGGAATGACTCTTTACCTAATGGTATAGCTGTATTTTGATATTTTAACAACCAGTGCAGCCATATTGGTATTACTGCCTGAGTACTACCCCTTTTCCCTTCCTTAGAGTTCCAGCTTCAACTTCCCCCAATAAATGACTTCTGTGCCCTGGGCTGGTGTTGCTTCTGAAGAGAGGGGAAAGAAGGGATTGTATGTAACCTTGGAAAGTTGTTCAGTCTTTCTTTGGCCTTCTAGCTCACCTGCAAGTCTTGGCGGGGAATAATGTTCTATGGCAGTGACTGCTAATCATTCACCAATATCCATTTTTCCCTTCCAGCAGCAACCCAGCTCTGGGGTTTTAACTGGGCACCTGGCTACTGAGCCAGAGTCCACATTTCCCGCCTCCCTTGAACTGCAATGTGACCATGTGTCTATTCTAGCCAACAAATTGTTGTTAATAAATTAAAATTCCTGGGGTTAAGAGAAAACTAGAGATTATACCTCTTCCAAGTTGAACCTTTTGAAGACATGAGTGGTGCTCTCCTTGCCCCTTCATTCTTTGGGATGGTGGATGCACAGAAGGGGGCTGCACACTGGAGATGGAAGATGTGCTCTGCTAGCTGGACTCCTGAGCTCTGGACTATCACATGGGAGAGAAGTGCTGAGCCCTTCATGGTCAAGCTACACAATATTGGGGGACCTTTCTTAAAGCAGCTTCCACTCTACCTTTACAAATATCCCTTCCTGGGTGTATTGCAAGTTGGTTGGGTTTTCACATATATGCATAAGACACAACCCTAAACAAACTAGCACTCATGCGCGCGCACACACACACACACACACACACACACAAACAAACAAACAAAAACTGCCTTAAGGAAACTGAAAGAGATTCTGTGTAGACCAAGAATGAATTGTGTGTGGGGGGGTTGTTTACCTAAGAGATTGTTGAATTGTTGCTTAAGGACTTAGACCATATGCTAGTGGGAGAGATCGACCCTGGAGGCCATGTCCAGAGACATTGTTTTGAGAAATGGCAGAGACACTGAAGAATTTTAAGTAAGCGAATAACAAGATCCAGTGTCTCTTTTAGAAAGATGACCCTGGAGGATGAAGGATGGACAGAAAGGAGACAAAATTAGAGGCTGAGTCACTAGGTACAAGGCCCTCATGGTGAGCCGCGTGAAAAATATCAGTGGCCTAAGCTAAACAAGAGAGAACAGACAGAGAAGGTTAGGAGGTGGGGTCGTTAGGATGGAAAGTAGATGAAAAGGGTGGGTTGATGAGAGAGAGCAAGGAATTTAGGATGAAACCCGGGATTCTGGCTTGTGCGGGGGTTTGTGGTGTTCAGGAGAGAACATTCTGGCAAACAATGGAAGGTTGGTCAGGCTAGCTTGCAGGGGGCTCCTGTTGTCTCCAGGGAACTCCTTTCCATGAGGTTTCCCCATCTTTCTGTGAGGACTCCTTTGAGTCAATCCCACATTTTGAAACATTCCACCCCAGGAAATAGAAAGGTACCCCGACATTTTGAAAAAAAGTCCCCCCCCAAGGAAATAGAATGTGTCTATTACTGTCAGTCACTTTAACTCCATTTCCAAGGCTGATTGGTAGTTAGATACCACTATTCAGTTCAGAAATCACAACTGCACGGAGGGTGCTGGCATTGCCCTCCCATTCTAGAAATTCCTTGCAACTGATCAAAAGATATTCAGAACTTTTGATTCACACTATCAATGGTTGCTATTATCCAAGTAAAAAGTAGAAGTGACATTTTAGATAGTCTGTGCTGCTGGAAGTCGGATGCATGTGGGATTCTGCTAAGGTTTTTTTTTTCCAAATATTGAGCCTTGGAGAGGGTATTCATTGACTTTTTCACTCCTAGAGATCTGGATTGCCAGGGGCTCCAGACTTTTTTTCTTTACAGGGAGGAATAATAGCTTTTGGTCTTTCATGTCTTGTAACAGTTTCCTCATCCCGATATGAAAAGTATTGTTTCACTTCATGGGACTCTATTGGGGTTTTTCAGTCATGGTGTCTTTCTCT
>NW_003852576.1:2730689-2733185 GCF_000181295.1 Otolemur garnettii | reverse complement strand
GGTTGCTGTGAGCTGTGATGCCATAGCACTCTACTCAGGGGGATAGCTTGAGGCTCTGTCTCAAAAAATAAAAAAATAAAAAATAAAAGATGTTAGATAAAAGAAGAAATTTGCCAGTGCTGCTATGGTAGGATAATATAAACCAGTCTTCTGTATTAGTCATTGGCTGCACAGAGAAAGCTCATCTTCAGTAGTGTAGAGTATTACGTCCCAATACCCAGAGAGAAACAGAACTGGGGCCGGTTGAGAGAATTCTGATGGTGTTGAGCTGCTGGCTCTAAACCATGTGACCTGATTTGTAAACCTCTCTCCACGAGTCCCATGTTTCTTCTCAGCCTTGTAAGCCAAGGAGTTCCTTATTTGCGTAAGCTGGTTTAAATTGGGCTGTTGTCACCTGCAGGGTTATAATAATACACTGTCATCTCCCAAAGCTTATCTATAGCATAATTACTAATCAATGCTCAAGTGCTCACAGATTCCTACATGTTAATATGTTCCTCACCTGGTTTAGCATTTGCATTTTACCAAGGGTATTCTAGAGCTTACACCTTTATGCAGAGGAGTCTCTTCAGTAGAGGGAACAAGTTTTAAGCAGTTTGGCAAGTCAAAGGGCGAGCTATTTGCTGGGCACTGGACTTTCTGTAGCCTGTCAAGTCAGCTGGGACTGTGGAACAGAATCCTCCACCTGCAACCTGCACTCTATCTCTAGATCTTCTCTGGGGTAGCTAGGATTAGAGCTGAAGGCAACGGATGTCAGGAGCATATTTAAATGAGCGCTCTTCCTGGCTCTGGGCCTCCTGCATGGGTCCTTCCATTCCTGGTCCCCTCCTGGTCCTCCCTCCAGTGCACTGCAGCAAGGCGGGAGTGGAGAATTCACCATTAATAGCAATTGCCACCAATACCACCACACTTGAGGGAAGGACAGTTTTGCAACTAATTACTTCCCATGAAAATACCCAAACATAATTTTGTTCATTATTAAAATTTCCCAATAATAAATTTATCATCCCCATTAAGTAATACATTATTCTCCCACAAAACACACAGCGAACTAGAATTACTAGGCACTGTTTCTATTAAATTGCTGTTTAATAAATTAAAACTCCCATGGTTATGAATAAACTAGGTCATCTGCGCATTTTGTAAATTAGTAGTTTCTTGTAGTTATTCTCTCCTGGTCAAAGCCTAGAAGGGGGGGGAGAAGAAAAATGATTATCATTATTATTGTATTGTTTTTAAGCAAAGTACTGCTCTCTACACTGTAGTTTAAAATAAACCGCTCAATCTAATACAGTAGAATCAATATTGTTAAGTATCAGTCAATAAGGATGATTTTAAAAGACTGTGGTCTGTAAAGTTTTTAAGTAACATTAGAAGCTATAGCTGCTTGGCTATATGAACTTGTGAAAGAGCAACCCCAGATAGTATTTGAAGATTCTCAATGCACTGAGTATTGTCCACAGTAGCTTTAATTACTCTCCCCCCCCCCAATATTTTTACTATCACAACTTTTGGGTTGGTTGAAAGGCCTTTCTTTGTAATTTCAGGATAAGTTAATTTCTCTTCTGTCATCTGTTCTATTTGAGAAGGATAGAAAATTTCCAGTCATATCCCAAAGCCTGAGGCTATTAAAGAATCGGTTACAAAGACTCCTCATGTTACAAAATCCTTACAGAAACGTGTAATACAAATAGATTATTGCATTCTGTTTTTTAAAATCTCCCTACCCACTCAGAGGTCACTGGAGACTGCAACCAGGACACACAGAGACAACTGCCCCACCTTCTGGCAAAATTTGGAACTGTTTGAACTTATATCACCTTTTGAAGTCAACACAGTGGGTCTATCTGCTCTCCCCTCACCCTTGTGTTTTCATTTCTGTTTTTTCTCTCCTTCATTTTTAAATGCCTTCTTTTTCAACAGCTGTACTTTTGTTATTCATGTTCAGCTAATTTCCCCCCACATCTGTGTGTGCATATTTGAGCACACTCTCTTTTCTCTCTCCCTTACACTATTGCCCAGTACCTCAAGAATCCTTTCCTTTCCTGAGCAATTTTCCCCTCTTACACACAACTTCCTCCACATTTTCTCTGTTTCTTATCTTTTGCCAAAAAAAAAAACAAAACAAAGACAAAACAAGAACAAAAGTCCTTTATCCTATTTAGTATGGGTAAGGAAACAAAAGTCAAACATTGGAATTATAGCCAACATAATGAACCAGTATTGTCAAGCCTTTTGTGAACTCAGAAGTATCCCTCAGAAGCTCTGCAAAAAAAATCAAATTAAGCCATTTAAGGTAAAACTTATCTCACATTTAATATTTCTTCTGTCAAATCGTTCATTTAAAAATGAATATATCCTTCTCTATTTTGTCCTTTCTCTATTATGGTACTACTGTATGCTCAGCTATGTTAAATAGTTAACATTTCTGTGTGTGCTGTAAGTTACAAAGAACTAACTTTCCGATCGCTACATTCTGGAAGTTAAAAATATCTT
>NW_003852576.1:2683699-2730049 GCF_000181295.1 Otolemur garnettii | reverse complement strand
AAAGACAAAACAAGAACAAAAGTCCTTTATCCTATTTAGTATGGGTAAGGAAACAAAAGTCAAACATTGGAATTATAGCCAACATAATGAACCAGTATTGTCAAGCCTTTTGTGAACTCAGAAGTAT
The DNA here is from genome assembly GCF_000181295.1 of Otolemur garnettii. Lineage (NCBI taxonomy): Eukaryota > Metazoa > Chordata > Mammalia > Primates > Galagidae > Otolemur > Otolemur garnettii. Next base: position 2,729,922 of record NW_003852576.1, on the reverse strand, counting down.
CCCTCAGAAGCTCTGCAAAAAAAATCAAATTAAGCCATTTAAGGTAAAACTTATCTCACATTTAATATTTCTTCTGTCAAATCGTTCATTTAAAAATGAATATATCCTTCTCTATTTTGTCCTTTCTCTATTATGGTACTACTGTATGCTCAGCTATGTTAAATAGTTAACATTTCTGTGTGTGCTGTAAGTTACAAAGAACTAACTTTCCGATCGCTACATTCTGGAAGTTAAAAATATCTTAACATTTTCTTACATTTTAAAAAAGTTTCTCTTTTAGAAATGCCTCTATTATAATGGTTAAGTATCTTTATTAATTTAGTTCTTTATTTTAAAAAAATTATGGGATGAATAATTGTCAAAGCAGTAATTATTCAAGGGAAAAAACAAAATGATAGATAAATGGATAAAATAAAAGAATCAAACTTTCATTGCTTACTTTCTTATCCATCCCTCATCAAAAATAATGAAGAGTTTGAAATATTTCCTTTAAGAACTTTTTCTACCATATTTTTTCTTTTTTTTGGAGAGGAGTACTCTCTCTCTCTTCATCTCTCTCCCCCTTTCCCTTTCTCTCTCTCTCTCTCCCCCCCCAGTCTACCTATCTATATCTATCATCTATCTATTTGTCATCTATCTGTCTATATATCTATCATCTATCTATCATAGGAACTTTTTCTTCTACTCTCATGGGTATTCTTTGGTGTACAGACACAATTTAAACTTTTGAAAAATTTCTTGCTCATTAGAATCTTATTTCTGGTTAGAAAAAGGAGGGAGAGATACATATGAAGCTGGTCCATCTGCGATTAGGAAGTGGAGGGAGGACAGAAGGAAGTTCTCTGTAGGCAAGAATTCAGTTCTTTGGAGCATTAAAAAAGGAAACAGAAGAAATTACCTTCCTTGATAGCACAAAGAGTACTGTGAAGTTGGAAGATAGGTCTGGCTGAACTTTCAAGGAATAATATCTTCTGTTTCTTCTTATTTTAAAAATTTATACAAATTAAGCCTTTGGTTCCATCCATGGTGCTACAAAATATAGAGCTTCATTCCTTTTTATGACAAGATAGTATTCCATTGTGTATCTATACATCAGATTTTCTTTGTGTGGCCATTCACTGATGGTCACTTAGGGTGATTCTATATTCTTGCTCTCGTGAATAGTGTTATAATAAACCTGGGAGTACAGGTATTCCCTTGATATATTGAATTCCTTTCCTGATATCCCTGGATAAATACTCAGTAGTGGGATTACTGGATTGTATGGGAGTTCCACTTTTAGATTTTTGAGAAATCTCCAGGCTGTTTTCCATAGAGGCTGTACTAATTTACATTTCCACCAACAGTGTATAAGAGTTCTCTTTTCTCTGCATCCTTGCCAGCATCTATTATTTTCAGTCTTTTTTCTTTAATTTTTTTTTTATTGGGAATTCATTGAGGATACAAGAAACCAGGTTACACTGATTGCATTTGTTAGCTAAAGTTCCTCTTAAAATTGTGTCTCACCCCCAAAAGTTGTGTCACACACCGAGACCCCCTCCTTCCTTCCCTCTCTCTGCTCTTCCTTCCCCCCATCCCTCTCCCTCCTTCTCTCTCTCTCTGCTCTACCCTTCCCCCACTCCCCACCATGTACTAGGTCATTAATTATCCTCATATCAAAATTGGGTACATAAGATTCATGCTTCTCCATTCTTGTGATGCTTTACTAAGAATAATGCATTCCACTTCCATCCAGGTTAATACAAAGGACGTAAAGTCTCCATTTTTTTAAATGGCTGAATAGTATTCCATAGTGTACATATACCACAGCTTGTTAATCCATATCTGGGTTGGTGGGCATTTAGGCTGTTTCCACATTTTGGCAATTGTAAATTGAGCTGTGATAAACAGTCTAGTGCAAGTGTCTTTATGGTAGAAGGATTTGTTTTCCTTCTGGGAAGATGCTCAGTAATGGGATTACAGGATCAAATGGGAGGTCTATCTTGAGTTCCTTGAGGGTTCTCCATACTTTCTTCCAAAAATGTTGTATTAGCTTGTAGTCCCACCAGCAGTGTAAAAGTGTTCCTTTCTCTCCACATCCATGCCAGCATCTGCAGTTTTGAGATTTTGTGATGTGGGTCATTCTTGCTGGGGTTAGATGATATCTCAGGGTGGTTTTGATTTTCATTTCTCTAATAATTAAGGATGTTGAGCATTTTTTCATATGTTTGCTAGCCATTCATCTGTCTTCTTTAGAGAAGGTTCTATTCATCTCTCGTGCTCATTGATATATGGGATTGTTGGCTTTTTTAGTGTAGATTAATTTGAGTTCTCTATAGGTCCTAGTTATCAAGCTTTTGTCTTTCCCAGTGTGTAGGTTGTCTATTTGCTTTGGTTGTTGTCTCCTTAGCTGTATGGAAGCTTTTCAGTTTAATTAAGTCCCATTTGATTATTTTTGTTGTTGTTGCATTGCCAGGGAAGTCTTCTTCATAAAGTCTTTCCCCAGGCCTATATCTTCAAGGGCTTTTCCTATGCTTCCTTTGAAGATTTTTATAGTTTCATGCCTTAAATTTAGGACTTTTATCCATCTTGAATCAATTTTTGTGAGTGGAGAAAGGTGTGGGTCCAGTTTCAGTCTTCTACATGTGGATATCCAGTTCTCCCAGCATCACTTATTGAATAGGGATTCTTTCACCCAGTGTATGTTCTTGGTTTATCAAAGATTAGGTGGCTGTATGATGTTAGTTTTATTTCCTTGTTTTCTATTCGATTCCAAATGTCTGTGTCTCTATTTTTGTTCCAGTACCATGCTGTTTTGATGACATATGGCCTTGTAGTACAGCCTAAAATCTGGTATGCTGATGGCCCTTTATTAGCTATACAGGTTTTTTTCTGGTTCCACACAAAACAAAGAATTATTTTTTCCAAGTCTTCAAATACAATGTTGGCATTTTAATAAGTATGGCATTGAATCTGTAGATTGCTTTGGGAAGTATAGACATTTTAACAATGTTGATTCTTCCCAGCCGTGAGCTGGGAATGTTTTTCCATTTGTTAATATCCTCTGCTATTTCCTTTCTTAGGATTTCATAATTTTCTTTATAGAGTTCCTTCACCTTTTTTGTTAGGTATACTCCTAGGTATTTCATTTTCTTTGAAACTGTGGTGAAGGGAGTTGTGTCCTTAATTAGCCTCTCATCTTGGCTGTTATTGGCATATATAAAGGCTACTGACTTGTGGACATTGATTTTATATCCTGAGACATTACTGTATTTTTTGATGACTTCCAAGAGTTTTGTGGTTAAGTCTTTGGGGTTCTCTAAGTATAAGATCATATCATCAGCAAAGAGGGAGAGTTTGGCCTCCTCTGCTCCCATTTGGATGCCCTTTATTTCCTTCTCTTGCCTGATTGTGTTGGCTAGAACTTCCAGCACTATGTTGAATAGTTGTGGCGATAGAGGACAACCTTGTCTGGTTCCAGTTCTAAGAGGAAAAGCTTTCAGTTTTACTCTATTCAGTGAAATATTAGCTGTAGGTTTGTCATAGGTAGTTTTGATCAGTTTAAGAAATGTTCCACCTATGCCTATAGTCTTCAGTGTGCTAATTAGAAAAAGATGCTGGATTTCTGTATCTATTGAGAGGATCGAATGGTCTCTGTTTTTGCTTCTCTTAATATGGTGAATAACGTTTATGGACTTGCATATGTTAAACCAGCCTTCCATCCCTAGGATGAAACCTACTTGATCATGATGTATGACTTTTTTGATGATAAGCTGTAATCTACTGGCTAGGATTTTTTTGAGAATTTTTGTATCTAGACTAATGAAATTGGTCTGAAGATCTCCTTTTTAGTTGGGTCTTTACCTTTTTGGTATCAGGGTGATGTTTGCTTCATAGAACGTGTTGGGGAAGATTCCTTCCTCTTCTTCTTTTTTTTGGGGGGGGGGAATAATTTCTTCAGTATGGGACTAGCTCTTCTTTCAAGGTTTGACAGAATTCAGGTGTGAAGCCATCTGGACCAGGGCATTTTTTTGTTGGGAGATTTTTATTATTTATTGATGTCAGTGCTTGAAATTGATCTGTTCAGGAGATCTGTTTCTTCCTGGCTAAGTCTAGGGAGAGGGTGTGATTCTATGTATTGATCCAATTCCTTCACACTGTCAAATTTCTCGGCATAGAGTTTCTTATAGTATTCAGAGATAATCTCTTGTATCTCTGTGGCATCTGTTGTTATTTACCCTTTATCATTTCTGATTGAGGTTACTAGAGATTTTACTTTTTTGTTTCTAGTTAGTCAGGCCAAAGGTTTATCTATTTTATTTATTTTTAAAAAACTCCTTGTTTCATTAATTTTCTGAATGATTCTTTTGTTTTCAATTGCATTAATCTATGATTTAATTTTGGATATTTCTTTTTTTCTGCTGGGTTTAGGCTTAGATTGTTCTTCTTTTTCCAATTCCATCACATGGCTTGTGAGTTGGTTGATGCACTGTCTTTCTGTTTTTCAGATGTAGGCATCTACAGCGATAAAATTTCCTCTCAGGACTGCTTTTGCTGTATCCCACAGGTTTGGGTAGCTGGTGTTTTCACTGTTGTTATGCTCAAGGAAGTTAATGATTTCCTCTTTTATTTCTTCCTGCACCCAAATGTCATTCAGCATAAGATTGTTTAATTCCCATGCCTTTGTGTGGCATGGAAACACATGGAACATTTTTGATGGAGTTGAGTTCCACATTTAGTACCTTGGGGTCTGAAAAGATACAAAGTAAAATTTCAATTCTTTTGATTCTCTTGAGGTTTGGTTTGTGTCCCAGGATATGATCAATTTTGGAGAATGTTCCGTGACGCTATGAGAAGAATGCATATTCTTTATTTTGGGATGGAGTGTTCTATATACATCTATCAAGCACAGTTGTTCTAAGGTCTCATTTAAGTCCCTTATATCTTTGTTTAGTTTCTGTTTAGAGCAGTGGTTCTCAACCATCCTAATGCTGCAACCGTTTAATTCAGTTCCTGTGGGTTGCAACCCGGAAGTTGAGAACTGTTCGTTTAGAGGATCTGTCCAGCTCTGTAAGAGGAGTGTTAAAGTCCCCTATTATTATGGTGTTATAGGATATCATATTGCTCAGACTAATTAAGGTCTGTTTCAGGAATCTGGGAGCATTTAAGTTGGGTGCATAAATATTTAGAATTGAAATGTCTTCTTGTTGTATTTTTCCCTTGACTAATATGCAGTGTCCATCTTTGTCTTTTTTGACTTTGGTTGCTATAAATCCACTTATGTCTGAAAATAAGATTGCAACCCCTCTTTTCTTCTGAATGCTGTTTACTTGAAAAATTGTCTCCCGACCCTTAACTCTGAGTTTTAATTTGTCTTTTGAGGCTAGGTATGTTTCCTGCAGATAGCAGATGGATGGCTTGTGTTTTTTAATCCAATCGGCCAGTCTATGCCTCTTTAGTGGGGAATTCAAGCCATTAACATTTATTGAGATAATTGTTGAATGTGGTAGCATTCTCTTCATCTTATTGTGTGAAAGTCCATTGCTTCATTTTATCTTTTGCATCATTGTGGAAACTAGGTTCTGTCCTTTAATTTTTGAGTGCTTACTTTGCTGGTGGTCCATTGTGATGGTCAGTATATAGAACAGGTTGAAGTATTTCCTGTAGAGCTGGTCTTGTTGTGGCAAATTTCCTCAATGTTTGCATATTAGTAAAAGATTTGATGTCTCCATCAATTTTAAAGCTTAGCTTAGGAGGATATAGAATTCTGGATTGGAAATTGTTTTGTTTAAGTAGATTAGAGATAAATGACCATTGTCTTCTGGCTTGAAAAGTTTCATTAGAGAAGTCTGCAGTCACCCTGATGGATTTGCCTCTGTAGGTCAATTGGTATTCCTGGTAGCTTGCAAAATCTTTTCTTTTGTCTTGACTTTGGATAGGCTCATCACAATGTGTCTTGGAGAAGCTCTATTTGAGTTAAGGTGACCTGGGGTCCAACATCCCTCTGAAAGGAGTGTGTCAGAATCTTTGGTGATATTTGGGAAATTTTCATTTATACTATTCTCTAGTATGGCTTCCATTTCTTTGGAGTATTCTTCCCCTTCTGGGATACCTGTAACTCATATGTTTGAATGCTTCATAAAGTCCCATAATTCTGTCAGTGAACATTCTGCTCTCTCTCTTTTTTCTACCTCTTTAACTATCTGAGTTATCTCAAGAGCTTTGTCCTCTACCTCTGAGATCCTTTCTTTTGCTTGGTCTAATCTGTTGTTGATACTTTCTTTTGCATCTTTAAGTTCCCTAATTGACTGCTTTGATTGCTGCAGCTCTGTTATATCCTTTCTGTAGTCTTCATATCATCGATCTCTTATTTGATTCTGTTTTTGGATTTCCTTTTGGTTTTTTCCCATTTTTTCCAGCAATTTCCTTCCTTGTTTTTTTGGTTATTTTCCACTTTCTCAGCAATTTCCTTCATTGGTTTCATCATCTGCATTTTAAATTCCCCTTCTGTGATTTCTAACATTTCTTTATAGGTGGAATCCTCTGCAGTAGCTACCTCACGGTCCCTTGGGAGAGGTTGCTCTGGACTGGTTTTTCATGTTGCCAGGATTTTTCTGCCGATTCTTCCTTATGAGTGTTTTCTTTTATCTGTTTCCTTGCCCTAATTTTTCTTTCACCTCCTCTTGCTCTTTAAGTCACCATGCCTGTGGCCTCAGGTTTCGATGAGTCCTTTGGTACAGGACTTTTGCAGAAGGAAGCAGATGCGCTCAATGTTCCTCAGCCGCTCCCTTACATGAACAGGATTGCACTGGTCAATGGGGCTTTTAAAATCCCTCCTTAACTCATCAAAGGCCATTATCCTCTGTTCTGGCTCCAGTGAACACTCCCTCCTCCTATTTTCAGCTTTTTAATAAAAGCCATTCCAACTGGGGCAAAGTGGTATCTCCTTGTCTTTGATGATTAGTGACACTGAGCATTTTTTCATATACCTGTTGGCCATTTGCATGTCTTCTTTTGAAAAGTGTCTATTTGCCCACTTTTTAATGGGATTATATGCTTACTATCTTCTTTTTAGAAAAGTACTTTCTTTTTAAAAAAATATAATCACTATGATTATAAAATACATAATCAATGCACATTTCCTGTGTGCTATGTCTCATCCTTCTGAATTCTTTGAATATTTATTTTACATTTTGCAAACCCACATATATTTACTTCTTGACAGAACATGTTATTGCATTTATGGGGGCGAAAAGCCACTATAGAGGACTAAAGGTAGCCATATTACTTTGTTACCCTCAGTGGAGTGCTGTGACATCACAGCTCACAGCAACCTCAAACTCTTGGGCTTAAGTGATCCTCTTGCCTCAGCCTCTCAAGTAGCTGGGACCACAAGTCCACGACACCTGGCTATTTTTCTTTTGTTTAGCAGGCCCGGGCCGAACCTGGTTTGAACCTACCAGTCCCAGAGCATGTGGCTGGCGCCCTAACCACTAAGCTATGGGTGTCCAGCCTGTTGGTTGTGTTCTATAATTCCACTTTTTCATTGTCCTGATAATCACAAGTTAATCATGCTTACACTGGTGACTTTGGATTAACCCTTGGTCAAATCCAAGCCCCTATTGTGCAGTAGCAAAATGCCCAGAAGTGTCTGCTTTGCAAATGCTTCATCTGTCCTATGGACTCAGTGACCCCCCTCCCTTAGCCCTTCTTTCTTGGATACTTGTGTCAAGGAAACTATCATGTTCATGGAACCACACTGTCCTGTGAAACCCGAATACATCTCACAGGGGATTAACAAAAAAATGTTGGTATTGTAAGCTTTTAACTCACTATTCTTCCCTTCAGATGTGTTGTGCAGGAGGCAGAAAGCACTTCTTAGTGGCGAGAATTCTTCCTTGCAACCACAAAGAATTTGCCCTGTGAAAAGTTTCTTGGCATTTTGTCCTCCTATTGCTTGGGTATTCTTATTTTTCATAGATTGATTTTTGCCAGAGGGAGAGCAGGACTATAATTTGAATGCATCTTTTACTCTCCACATTAATGTTTTTAAAATAATTGATTCCTTCCCGTCTTAGGGGAAATGGTGCCTTTAAGACAACATAATGTTTACCCGCCACCCTAAAATACTTCCTTGGGGTGATTTTCTCCAGGCCTCTTTCTTTTTCATTTACTTAAGATTGAGATTCTTCCTCCCTGGTGGAGGGAGTGGCCTCCCGCTCTAACTGGTACTGAGTGATCGCTTCTTCTTGTTGGAAGCACACTATTCTGTCTCGTCCATCACTCCCTTGCCTTTTATTATTTTTATATTCCTCATTAATTAACTCCTGAAGAGGGGAGCTAGTTTGAAAAGGAGGCTTTTTGGGCAGTGATGTTCCAATATCCCCAGGATCTCCCTCTGGAAAACCCACAAGTGGGATCTTTATAGAGCTCTGCTGCCTCCGTGTGACTCAACATGACCCCAAAGCTGGAAAGTTGCTTCTCATTAGCTGCTCTCTCTAATAATCAGAGTACTTTTAATAATGCCACAGTCTTGCAATGCCAAGAAACCAGTGAATATAAAAGGGAAATAATTGTCTTGTAATTCAGACTGGTAGGAAACAGTCATTTCTAATTACTTGTCCAAGAAAAGACAATGCAATTAAAGATTCTGGCTTAGACTAGAGCCTCCACACAGCCACTGCCTCTGTTGATTCATACTTTTGACTGTCTGAAAAGGCAAAGTCAGCCAGATTGACCACATACTCACCCAGATAGGTTTTTAAATGATGGGAGACAATTTATGGAGGTTTCATTTTTTTTGGTGGGTATCATGGGTTTGGAGAGTTGACTATTGAAAGATAAAGATTTTAGGGCTTGAAGAGTTATTAGGGCTTATTTTAGCATGAGATTTAGGCACGCTATTAAACATGCAGTAGGCTGCAATAGGCCTTTAAGCATCTCAATAAGCATCTTTTTTGAGGACTCATTAGGGTGAGTTGCTTAGAATACAAAGATAATTTTATGGATCCATCAAAAAGACACTGTTCAGTCTTCAGCTGACATGATCTTTGTGGCAAAGACAATATTATATGTTTACAAATCTCTAACTATTTTCCTCTTCCTGGATACACAGGAAGACTGCATTTTCTGGTCTTCCCACTTCCCTCTGTGGTTAGTTTGCAACTCACTTCTGGGCAAAACCTTTAAAGGAAAGTGATATATGTCACTTCTGTGCTGAAGCATGGAAGAGCGTGTGTGAGTCCTCCTATGGTGGTTGTTGATGTCCTATGAGAAGGTGGCAGAGACACAGGGTGGAACCAGGCTAGACTCCTAGATCACAGTTCAGCAGTGAGTTTCCTCAGAATCCTGCAGCGGATTAGGGGTGATATAAACATTTATCATAAAGCCACTGTGATTTGGGAGGCTATTTTGTTACTGCAGCATCACCTTGCTGATTCTGACTCACAGCCTCTTTGAAGACATCCCACTCTGCCTGTCTGCCTTGGATTATGCAACTCACAGCTCTGGGGATTTTCCTGCCACTCTTAGATTTCATCTTCTCAGTCTCTCTTTGAAGTTTCTTTTCCCTTTCCAGTTTTTTTGTTATTGAAGTTTTCTGTTCTGAGCTTTCTTTTCCTCTCACTCTATATAGTCTTTCTGTTTCAATTGCCACAGTATGAGGACTCTCAAATATATGTCTCTAGTCTAGTCTTCCCTCAAACTTACAGATCCCTGTATGTCTTTGCCTCCCTATTGGATACACCATATGGAGCTCAAGCTCAGTCCATCCAAAATTCCACTTAAAAGCTCTTCTTCCCTGGAGCCTGCTCTTCCTCCAGTTCTGCTGTGAATGGTGCCACCATATGTTATAACTAGTCTCCAGGGATGGTTCCAATGAATCCTACATCCTTTCATGCATGTTCTTGGTTAGATCCTCATCCATTGAACCTGCTTTGTTTGGTGACACACTTTCTCCAATAGAAAGAATGTGGTGGAAGTGACATGGCACTGGCAGCTTCTACTCTTGTACTTTTGGAAGGGTTGAATTGCCACCCCAAATATCCAGGTAACTATCTAGAGATAACCCATGGAGATAATGGCACCCTGAGTCTACCCGGAAAAAAACAAAGAGCCCCAACCCTCCCAACATCCCAGCAGAGCCTTGTTTTCTGTTTCTGCACTAAGAACCCCCCAGCATGTGAATGACGCTATCTTGGATGTTCCAGCCCAGCTGCCACCTGACTGCAAACACACGAGACAGCATGAGCAAGCCCAGCAGAAGAACCATCAGCTCAACACCATCCATTGCTGAATTATGAGGAATTATAAAACGATGTTTCATCCCTAAATATGGGATTATTTGTTGTGCAATAGTAGATGAAAACCATATCCCTGGAAACCTTGAGAAAATCTTTTCATTTATCTCTTTCATCTTCCACTTATAGCTCCAAGCCCCTTGGATTACGCCTTCTAAATACTTCTTGAATAGAACCCTTCTTTCTGTAGCTTATACCATTGCCCAGTCCAGGTTACTATCATCCCCATCCCTAATGCTGCCCCCATCCTGCTGCTAAGGGATCATCTGAAGTGCAAAGATGCCATCTTTGCAAGCCACTTAAAACCCTCCTGTGGATCCTATTGTTTTTACTATAAAATTCAATCTTCTTAACATTCTTACAAATCTGTGCAGGATTTGGCTTCTGCCTGTCTTCCATCTTCATTCTTTGTGATTCTACGCTCCAGCCATCCTGGATTTATTTCAGTTTCTCTCTTGACTCCTGGCTTTTGAACTTGTCCTTTCTACCTATACTATGTTTCTCTGTTGTCTCCTCATCTTTTCCTTTCCTCCTTTTTCAAATTCCTACTTATCCTTTAGGTCTCAGTTTAAATGTTATTTCTTCATGAAAGCCTTCTTCCAAGGCGGGGTTAATTGCCATTGCCAAGTGCTCCCGTATTATTAATTAACTTTTCTGTTCGGTAAATTTTGATTGAGCTTGTACTATAAGCCATACACTATGTCATCCTTCCTTCTCCTATAATGGCCCCAATCACACTGTAATTACTTGTTTGTCTAGCACTGCCCCTCGCCTAGAAAATCTTTAAAGGAAAGTACCATGCTTATCTCATTCCACTTTGCACCCCTGGTGTCTAGGACATAGTAGATGTGCAAGACATATTCATGAATGAATGAAACTAAACTTAGTAATGATAGATGGTATCACTGGTAGAAGGAAATTATTAATCAATAAGTACTCGGTTCTGATAAACATACCATGTAATATTTTAGTAACTGGCAAGAGAAAAAAGTGTATGATTTTGTTTGAGACAAAATACAACTTTTGGAGACAAATTGGATCAAAAGTGAAGTCCAGCTTGGTTTCCTGAAATCACAGTTGTCCATAGCTTGGAAGGCTGTGTTAGAAACCCTCCAGCAGCTTTGACTCTGGACCATTGCAAACATCAGGCTGTATAGGAATCCTAGCCCCAGAGATTCACTAAATCATATATCTCACAGAGAGCACTGCAAAGTGTCTGTGGAATCTGAAAACAGCTTGAATACATTTGCTTCAAAGAGACATGATGCTAGAAATATCTTCAGCTATTCTGGAAGACCAAATGTGGCTCATAGATCTGTGGTTTCCAGGGTGTTCATGCATGGTAATTGTGGTCACTTTCAGCGGTGACTATATTCCTAGTTGACCATCATAAGTATTCTGGAAAGAACTAAGTAGACAAGTTTTCTTAAGTAGACTACAAAGTTCTCAGATAATTGCCTCAGGTTCAAGGCTCCTTTTTTGGGGAAAATTCTACAAGAAACCCGGAATAACCAAAAATGGGTCAAACAGGCAAAGCCTCTTCCATCACAAATCATCTATTGGTGACCATCTACAGCCATAGTTGTTAGTGTCATTGCTTCTGATCAGTGAGCTCCCTGTATTCATTACAAACCCTTTCTACTTTCAGCCTCATTTTGAATATTAGTTTTTTTTTATTTTGCAGTTTTTGGCCAGGGCTGGGTTTGAACCTGCCACCCATGGCACATGGGGCCAGCGCCCTCCTCCTTTGAGCCACAGGCACCACCCTGAACATTAGTTTTTTTGGATATTAGGCACTTAAGGAAGCCATTTCAGTCCTCTTTGAATGTATGTTGGATACAAATAAACATTCTAGATAACAGTTGTTTATCAAATTAAGATTCAGTATATATTCCAGACATTTTAGAGTGTTTTTTTCTGAGTGTTGGGAATATTGGTAAACTTAATTTTGGTATGGTTTCTGAAAAATGTTTTGCATCAAGAATATTATTTTATAACAAGAAGTAAAAATAAAATAATTAATTGAATTCAGAAGTAAAAGTGACCTTACTAATTATCACGTCTAGAACTGTCATCACACACTTGAGGAAGATAAGACCCAGAGTTGATGCAATTTACTTGATCTCTAATGAGATGTGCAAACATCAGCCACAGAGAGGTCTTTGCTCAGCATTTTCAATTAAATGTCAATGATAGCTCATAATCTCAAGAACAGGGGAGAACTTTGGAGTTTTGATTATATTGTTTTATGCCTTTCCTTTACCCCAAACATGACAAATTGGCTCTTCAGATAAAAGTGTCTGTTTTTGAACTTAGATTTCTATTGAAGTCTTTGAATAAAAGAGCTTGAACAACTTGCAGTAGTTTGTTAGGGGTAGCATAAAAAGTCACGAAAACCTGGGTGGCTTACCAACATTAGTGTACTGGCTCACAGTTCTGGGGCTAGATGTCTGAGATCGAGCTGTTGAAAGAGCTTGCTCCTTCTGTGGGTTAGAGAAAGGATTAGTTCCATGCCTGTCCTCTAGCTTCTAGTGGTTTGCTGCCAAGCTTTGCCGTTCCTTGGCCTACAGAAGCATCACTCAGATCTCTGCCTCTATCTTTACATGGTGCTCCCTCTCGTGTGTGTGTCTGTATTCAAAGTTTCCTTCTTCATGAAGGTTAGGGCTCTGCCCTACTGTAATAGGACCTCATTTTAACTTAACTAACTCTACCTAAAAAATCCTTATTTCCAAATAAGGTCACATTCTTAGGTCCTAGGGATTTAGGACTTCAGCATGTGAGTGGGCACCGGGAGACAATTTAACTTTTAAGAGTATCAGAGAAAAGGGAATGTCATGGGGTAAATGGATGCAGAACCTCATGATGGCTGACCTATTTCGAGGAATGAAGCCTGGACCAAAGTAGGTAAAGAGGAGTTTGACTGAAGTTGGAACCCGATTCTCAGGATGCCTGCTGGTCAGCTTCTCTCAGAGCAAATCCAAGCACTGGGCCCCTGGGAATTTTGTGGCAACCACGCTTCAGGTCCAGGCTACATTGTTTGGGTGTCTCTAATGGGTAACTGTGCACCTGACCCTGGCAACCTATAGGAAGCAGATAGTTGCATTTTGGTATGCAATTTTTTGGTGCCAGAATGATGAATCAACTTATATTTTATTTTTACTAGTTGGGTGGACCTATTACATCTAGAAATTTAAAGAGTAAAATTACCATTATGTCAAAAGGTAAATACTCCAAATTGCAAAATAGCAATAATCTGTCCCTTTCCTGAGCCCTCCCTATTTTGGTCGACATTCAAGACTGTGGTTTTGAAACTACTTAGAATAAAAAGAAACCCTGAGTTATAAAGTTTCACTACTAAGTTATTTTAAAAGCAGAAAGCTTGGGAAGTGAATGAATAATTGTATGCCAAAATTTGCTGAAATTACCTATTTTTCTTGATTGCTCCATTCATCACTCTTGTTTTGTAGACAAATGTGAACTACTCACACTCAACATCTCCTGTAAGGAGATGAGCACACAAGTCTTTAAAAATATTGTTAGAAAGTTTTAGATGCCTTAGTGGATGCCTTTGAAATATTGAGATTTATTCTTCCTGGCTGATTAAACATTATTCGGCGAGGAGTTCGTCCTCAAACCAGATGGTTTGGCCTCCAGGATGGCACCAGCTTGGGGAAAATGGTGATTCCAGGCACTAAAGAAGAGCTTGAGACGTCCACATCATGCTTTATGTCAGATAATTAGCAGAAACTCATCTCAACGTGCCTTCAGAAGGGGAAGCTAAGCAGACAGCCTTGTTAATTTAGCATATAGACTTGGACTACAACACGACATCCATCATCTCATCAAAATTCAATTAAAGATATGGGTTACTGGCCAAAGAGAAGCAGCCAATTTTTTTCCCTTCTCTCTTTTTTTTTTTTTTTTTCTGAAGAAGAGTTCTTGGAATGTCCCTAAGCTCTTAATGGCTCTTTCATTATGGGAGCCAATTTTGAAAGGATAGTTTGAGCATTTGAATCCCCCCTATATGAAGAGTTAGAAATTGTGTGGTCATATAGTTGCTGTTAATTTAAAGCATGCTGGTGCTAGCAGTGGTGCCCAGGTAAGAAGGTGATTTTAAGGTCTTCCTCTCTGCAGGGACTTTTGATCTAATTTAAGAACTCTTTGGATGCACCAGTATCTTCCCTCGTGGGGCAGAGAACATGGAGCTGCGATTATCCACTTAGCCCAGATCCATTCTCTGATTTTAAAAAATGTTATTTACTAACACAGACCAGACTTCACACAAGGAAAAGGTAAGCCCACAGGTCCAGTAACAAGATTTGTGGTGTTAAATGCAATTGGGTCTCAAATTTTAAGCAGTTAAATGTCTTAATTTGTTCTTTTCTTCCTACCATAATATAATGAGGATAAACTTTGACACACAGCCGCTCTGCAAAGGGAAGATTTCTCCTTGTTCATTGTTTCTCAAACCAATCTTCTCTCCTGAAATTTGATTTCCGAAGTGCCTTACAGTCCTTAAGCCAGGTGGCTGCAATGAGTCCACTTGGAACATTCATAATCATCTGAAATAAAAGCACATTCTAGGAGCCAGATGCACTTAAGACAATCAAATGGGGTTAGTCACCAAGTAGAAATAACTCTTTTAACCTCTTGCTAACTGTGCCCTTTAGCCTACAGACTCCAGTACAGGTTGCTGAAGGGAATAACCTTGGCTTTGAAAGAA
This sequence comes from Otolemur garnettii, assembly GCF_000181295.1. NCBI lineage: Eukaryota > Metazoa > Chordata > Mammalia > Primates > Galagidae > Otolemur > Otolemur garnettii. The sequence continues at coordinate 2,714,922 of NW_003852576.1, read as the reverse complement.
AGAGTATGAATTTCTCTGGGTTAAGTACTTATGTATCCTCTTATGCACAGCAATCCTTTTTGGTATTGTAGCCCAGATATTGTCAATTGGAGGCTTGCCTGGTGGCTTGAAGAAGGAACACTGTATCATTCTTTTCAAAAGGCTAGTCCGTGGAGGCCCCTTTACACCAGGCTTTAATGTATAAATCATATATTTTACATACCACTTGGTCCTCCATCCCCAGAAAAGGTCAGCTAAAGAAATGATAAGCTTTTCGAACATTTAAGAAATATTTAATACAATGTTAGATTTGTGGGGGGAAACCATGGATTTGGATTTGATTGCAATTGATAGTCTTTGTGGGTTTGGTTTTGTTTTGAGACAGTCTCACTCTGTCATCCAGGCTAGAAAGGTGTCGGCCTAGCTCACAGCAACCTCCAACTCCTAGGCTCAAGTGATCCTCTAGTCTCAGCCTCCCGAGTAGCTGGGATGACAGGCGTGCATTACCACACTCATTCTCTGTTTTTTATACAGACAAGGTCTCATTCTTGCTGAGGCTGGTGTGGTCCATCTTTTTTGTAGTTTTTGGACAAAATTGTGTTGAGCCACAACTATTTCCCATTACATGGTTAGCTTGAGGATGACCAGGATATAATTGTTTATGTGCTACTTGTAAATGGGAGAGCTGCCTCACACGTGAACAAAGCCAAGTTTCTAGAATTTTTATGCAGTGGAAGTAACAGTGTCGACGTAAAAAGAAATACCAAATTTTTCCCCCTTGTTTTTATTTCCTCCTAAATGAGAAAGTCAGAAGCTTGGTGGTGAGGAAGGAGTCATACAAAGGCCAGGTAAAGCAATGGTAGTAAGTGTGGGGAAAGTGCAAAACCCAATTACATTTTGACATGAAAACAAACATAATTTTTTTAAATCCAAAATTTAAGTGTGCTATCAAGGATGGAATTATAATTACCTCTGCTCATTTTATGTGATTTTTATGGCTACAACCATAGCCTAATATTTCTGTCTCAATGGGGAATGTTTTTCCTTTGCAAGTAACAGAAACCAACTCACACTGGATAAAGCAATAGAGAATGTGTAGGTTTCATGAGACCGCAGTGGTGTGAGCCCCAGCGCTGGTTAGCCCAGAGCTCAGTAAGGCCCCGGTGATCTCTGTTTCTCCCATCTGTGTGTCCACATCTGCCGGCTTCACCCTAAGGCCGGTGCCTTGAGGATACGGTAGGATATTTGTCAGTACAATAAGGTCCACATGCTTCCTCTTAATTATCTGGAAAAAACTAGAATGCTTTCCTCAACTTCAACAAAATCTCTGAGTGTCCTACTATTTGGACCACTGATTGACTTAAGCCTGGGTTATGGGAACCACCATCTATGGCAGTAGGTTGGGGTTATCTTGACAGATCATAGCAATCAAAGCCCAGCCCCACCTGCAGTGAATAGGGGGGTTAATCCCTCCTACCCAACATGACTGCTATGGAATAAATGCTGGAAAGGCAACAGATCATCTACTAAAGATACTCTGTGAGACAGTGTGTTCAGCATTCCCCACCCTTGTGTCATTCTCTACAACAGGCAGTACACTTTGTGTAGTGACTTTAAAGCCATCAGGAATGTCAATGTTTTTATGGAGGCCTCTTTCTGACAGGTGTCAGAGAAAGTGAGGTGGGAGGCTGTTCAGCCGAGTCTCCTCACTGTGCTACTCCTTCCCTGTCCTTCCCTCTCTGGATCAGCGCGTACTGATTCACACACCAGTTCCATTCAAGGAGTCGAAGACAATTCTTTTTTTTATTTTTTCATTTTAATTATTGTTTCAGTGTTATACCCAAAGCGAGCAGAGAAACGCAGCACACTGAGTTCTAAATTAAGCAAGGGGCCTTTATTGGTGGGCTGGGCTGAGAGTGGGCTCACGCCTCAAAGTCTCTGGACCCCTAGAAGCAGGGGTAGAAAACTTTTACAAGGGGCTTCAGCAGGGGAGGGGAATCCTTAATGCAAGTCCAATTTGACAAGAGCCAACACCTGGTGAGGGGAGCCCTTACAAGGGGAAGCGCGGGTTTTGTAGTTATTACTAAGCTCTTCCAGCTGAGCTTCCCATCTTAAAGGGGGAGGGTTGAAAGCCCCCAGCAAGGTGGAGTTGGGGCACAACATCAGGTTCATTTGAAGGCACAAAGAATTAGGTTACCAGGTTTGCATTTGGGAGGTCGAGTCCCTCTTCTGTCTGTGTCCTGCCCCTAAGAGGTGCGTTGTATAACCTACTGCTGTGTCCATTGAGTGGGAGCACACCCATCCCCCACCCTCCTGCTGTCACCCAGCTCCCTTGTTCCCTGCCCGCCATCTTGAACTGATTTGAGTTTTCCTGTTATGGGGGCGTGTGTTAGACTGTCTGCTGGCTTCCTGTTAGTATTGAGTTCGTGAGATTCTTGCTTCTCTGTTCTTGTGATACTTTACTAAAAAGAATGTGATTCTGGCGGCACCTGTGGCTCAGAGGAGTAGGGTGCCAGCCCCATATGCTGGAGGTGGTAGGTTCAAACCCAGCCCCGGCCAAAAACTGCAAAAAAACAAAACAAAACAAAACAAATAATTCCTCAAAATGCTATCTGACTACTTACAGGCAGCTATTAAAGTTGTTAGGTCTAAAGCCCAAAGAGGAAAAGAAATCTTTCAGGAGGCCAACCGGTTAAGAGGATTTGCTAAACTTGTGCCATTTCAACATTGTAAGAAGCAAATGTTTATCACCACCAAAACAGACTCTTTTCTGCTTTGGGTATCTAAACTCTGGGGGAAAAAAATCACAAAAAAAGAGAGAGAGAGAGAGACAATGTGTTTCAATTCCATCTAGGTTTATACAAACAAAGTCTCCATCTTTTTTTTTTTTTTGCAGTTTTTGACCAGGGTCGGGTTTGAACTCACCACCCTTGGTATAGGAGGCCAGCACCCTATTCCTTGAGCCACAGGTGCCACCCTAAAGTCTCCATCTTTTTAAAAATTTTTATTTATTTTTCTTACACGTACATGTGATTATTAGGTTTCCACTTTTGCCTTTACAGAGTTAAAAAGGCTTAAACTTTAATAACTATACCAATGTTTCACATAAGGACTGAAAACAAAAACCTCAGAAGGTCTCTGTCTTTTTTAATGGCTGAATAGTGTTCCATGGTGTACATAGACCACAGTTTGTTAATCCATTCCTGGGTTGGTGGACATTTAGGTTGTTTCTACATTTTGGCAATTGTAAATTGAGCTGTGATAAACAGTCTACTGCAAATGTCTTTATGATAAAATGATTTTTTTCTTTGGGTAGATACCCAGTAATGGGATTACAGGATCAAATGGGAGGTCTGGCTTGAGTTCTTTAAGGGTTCTCCATACTTCCTTCCAAAAAGGTTGTATTAGTTTGCAGTCCCACCAGCAGTGTAAAAGTGTTCCCTTCTCTCCACATCCACGCCAGCATCTGCAGCTTTGGGACTTTGTGATGTGGGCCATTCTCACTGGAAGTAGGTGATATCTCAGGGTGGTTTTGATTTGTATTTCTCTGATGATCAGGGACAATGAGCATTTTTTTTTTTTAAGACAGAGTCTCACTATGCTGCCCTTGGTAGAGTGCCGTGGCATCACAGTTCACAGCAACCTCAAACTCTTGGGCTTAAATGATTCTTTTGCCTCAGCCTCCCAAGTAGCTAGGACTATAGGCACCTGCCACAATGCCTGGCTATTTTTGTTGTTGTTGTAGTTGTCATTGTTGTTTGGCAAGCCCCAGCTGGGTTTCAACCGGCCAGGCCCGGTATATGTGGCCAGTGCCCTAGCCACTGAGCTACAGGCGCCCAGCCAATGAGCATTTTTTAAAATGTGCATTGCCGTTTGTCAAAGACAACTCTTAAATTCTGGATGAAGAGTATGAAGATCAATGACACCAAAGCTGAAACTACCCCAACCATGCGATGTATCTGTGTAACAAAATGGCACTTGCACCCCTTACATTTACACCAATAAAAACACGATAGTCTGAGAATTGAAAAGCACATCTGAACGCCACGGAGGCATTTGTGTGGTTTCCCAAACAGATGAATTATGCAATCAGGGTTTCTCAGTATGTTCTGTGGAACCCAAGTCCTGGAAGATGTTGAGAAGAGTATGAAATCAGAGTTTCTTGCTGAAATATATTTAGAAAAATGAGTGTTTAACACATGTAAGCAGAGTACTGCCGAGTGGGACAGGCCTTTGATGTGGCTTCTGTCTCTCTCAGGAAAGGATACATGGCGCTTTCTACACGAGTGTGAACGGGGGACGAGTGTGAACGGGGGACGAGCGTGAACGGGGGACCCTCCCGTTGAGGAGCTTGGCACACAGCAGACCTGAGGAGGAGCGCACTTGGGAAATGCTCGTCTCCGTCAAATGACCACGTTTTCTGCGCGTTAATCATCTGCTTTGCCTTTGTTAGGTTTTGTGTTAAGTCTTCCTAGGATTTCTTCAAGGGAAAAAATCTAGTAAGCAAAGCTGTGCCGTTTTTCTTTCAAGCAGTAGCAAGACGGCAAAAAGGCCCCAAGGTGACTTTCTTCAGGAACGTTTGACGCCTCTGATTGATCTGATGTTTTCTAGGCAGAGGACATTTGCCGATCTGCTCTAACTTGATTCCTTTTTCCATAGTCAAGGCCATTCTTCTCTGTGTGTGGACACGCGGACTAGCCTGGAAGGCGGTAAATTTGTGGTTTTAGACAACTGACGGCAAATTTGCCTGAAGCTCTTTTCTTGACTCACTCTTACGCCCAGGACAACACTACCCAAGTAAACTGCAGACGGAGATGGGGGTCTGCTGTCAGCTACCAGTTCAGGGTAAGAGCTGACTCAGCCCCCTGGGAGCAAAACTCTAATTAGATACACTAAGGGGTGCAGCTGAGCCCCGACCTGGCTGTACAGGGCCAGGCTCTGAATACCCAAATCCACGTTCTCTCCAGTCAAGCCTAGACTATATTTCATTACAGAATTTTGATAATCAAATTTTTAATCCGTGGTGGATGGAAAAGAGGGCTTTTCTTCTCTCTTTTATAAGGTTACTCTTTTTCTCTGTTACAAAAGCCACGGGAATGGGCAGTGTGGATAAAACACACATCAAGGTGTGCAGATAAACAACTCGTAATTGCGTGAATCAGAAATAACTGCTGCCAAGATTTTGATCCATCTGTTTTAATATTTTCTTTCTTTTCAGGTTAGTATATAGTTACTTGGCAGCATGTCCTGAGAATATTTCTAAACTCTGTGTAGCCCTAACGCTGTGGGCTAGAATTTAGTTTGGGGTAGACTTTCTCTTCTAAGAGACGCTCTGGTAAAGCCATCTAGGTTAAGCAAGACTCTTTTTTCCCTGTGATATCCCTGGATGTTGTGAAGTTCTGCTGCTTCCACTATGACTATATTACTGCTAGCTCGAATACATGCTAATGCCCATAGGAGCAGCTAACATTTTCTTTATGTAGAATACGTCCTGTTTTGAATGCGTTGTTCTATCGCATCCTCACAATAGCTCTAAGTGGTACGTACTATGGTTACCCCCATTTTGCAGGTGAGGAAACCGAGGCAGAGAAGATAAACAACAGCTCAGTGTCCTAACTGGTAAGTGGTGAAGTTGGGATCTGTACTGTGACATCCCAACTCCAGAATCTGTGTTCTTCCTTAGAATGAGGTATTAACTAAGGTATTCAGTAATATCAAGGCTACCACCTTCACTAGGGGCTGAAAGCAGCCCTGAGGGATCACTGTGATGTCAGCTGACTCGATTCTGATCCCTTCAGCCTGTTCATATACAAGGGTCCTACTCTCCTAGGAGCAGGGGCGGTGGGGTGAGGGGAAGTTTCCAGAAGAGAAAGCTCTAGTTGTGTCTTTCCACATGGCCACAGGCTCGAGGCCAGGAGCTAAGGAGGAAGGAAGGTCATGATGCCCTGTGAACAGGCGTGGCCGATGGATTTTAAGAGCAATGATACATGACTTTCAACTTGATGTTATTCTTTCCTGCCTTGTAATTTGGCTGTGCTATCCTCAAGCCACAGGTAAATTTATTAAGCCACGAGAGGCCTCTGGCAGGTGGTCTCTGGAGAATAAAGAATGGTGGGTTGTATCCACATCTGGGGCTGATGTGGACTGAGCAGAGAGAGAACAGCAGAGGAAGGAATGAATGAAGACTGAGGCAAACGTGCCTGCAGCAGCTGCTGGGGGCAGCAGTTAGGCCAGAAATGCAGAAAACGAAAACCAGGCGATCTGAAGATCAGAAATAACTGCAGAGAAGGGTGGATTTCCTGTAGTCCTGTAGAATGGGCCCTGGACTTATATTTGGATGTTATGGAAAAGCTCAAGGCTGTGAGTCTTGAACACCAGAGACACTTGAGTTACAACGATAATAGAAACATGATATGTAATTTACTCATATATAATGGCTTTTACTTATAAAACTTGAATCGTATTAATATAGTTTGATACCAGAGTTTTTAAAAACTATAATGGTATCTTTTTATGGGTATTTTAATAATTAAAATTTAATGCTTTAAAAAATGCAATTTTCCGATGGCAGGATGTTATTATAAGGATATACCATAATTTTTACAACTATTTCTCTATTGTTAGACATTTGGGATGTTTTCCGATTTTTGCCTATAAAATTTATAATGAGGCAAGGGTGCCCATTATCACCATTTACAATGTGATCTGAAGAAAAAATAACATAACGGGTGATACCTGTAGCTCAAGCAGCTAAGGCGCCAACCATATATGCCAGAGCTGGCGTGTTCGAATCCAGCCTGGGCCTGCCAAACAATGATAACTACAACCCAAAAAAAAGTCGGGGGTTGTGGCAGGTGCCTGTAGTTCGAGCTACTCGGGAGGCTGAAGCAAGAGAATCGCTTAAGCCCAGGAGTTGGAGGTTGCTGTGAGCTGTGATGCTACAGCACTCTACCCAGGGTGAGACTCTGTTTCAAAAAGGAAAGAAAAAAGAACATAACTGAAAAAAAAAAAGAGACAAAAATAATCGTTTTAAGACTGGGCGTGGTGGCTCACACTTGTAATCCTAGCACTCTAGGAGACCAAGATGGGTGGATTGCCTGAGCTCACAGGTTTGAGACTAGCCTGAGCAAGAGCGACACCCTGTCTCTAAAAGTAGCTGGGCGATGTGGCAGGTTCCTGTAGTCCCAGCTACTTGGGAGGCTGAGACAAGAGAATCGCTTGAGACCAAGTGTTTGAGGTTGCTGTGAGCTATGACGCTACAGCACTCTACTGAGGTTGAGAAAGTGAGACTCTGTCTCAAAAAAAAAAAAAATTCTTTTTTTGAAGATGCTGATTGACATGGAAGATTTAGGAGGAAGGATAAGCAGTGTATTAGAACTAATAAAAGAGTCCAGCAAAGTTTCTGGGTCCAAGATTAACATGAAGAAATTGGTAGTATTCTTGTATACTACACTGCGATCTCAATCAGAAAAAAAATAGACTATAAATTCAATTTTGATCAAATTTCCAGGAAGCATTTCAGAGAAATTTTATAAACTTATTCTAGAATTTATACAAAACAATTCCCCTTCCTACCTGGTGAACAATAAAGAACACAGACCTTCGTGGGCAATGTCATTATTCCTGCGGAAACACTGGAGTGCCCTGATTCATGTATCAATGAGCCGGTCTGCAGTGAAATAATATTGTGATACATGGCCGGGCCGCGGCTCACGACTGTAATCCCAAAACTTGGGAGGCTGAGGCAGGTGGATCCCCTGACCTCAGGTGTTCGAGACCAGCCTGAGAAAGAGCGAGACCCTGGCTCTAAAAAATAAAACAAAAAAAAAAAATTATTGTGATACATGAATCTCCCCAGCAGGGTGATTAGAAAGAGGTTCTTCTTTTCTTCAGTCTTGGCTGTTGGGTTGAAGAAGCTAAGATTCAGCTATGAAAGAAAAGCTAGGCTGGAACATGTGTTATGTATCAGGCAGGGCTAGTTTTTCCCAATTATGGGGACAGACATGGGTAGCAGGAGGGAGATCTGAAGGTGGTGTGTTGGGAGTGCAGTTGGCATGGGCAGACTCCTCAGCCTCCACGCCAGCAAATACCAATGTCCAAAGCCATGACACAAGGGAGAATTCTTTTTTTTCTTTCTAGAGGAAAAATATCAACCCCCAAGAGGAGAAAGTGGAATGCTGCTATGATTTAGATTTTTGTGCCCTCCAAACCTTATATTGAAATTTGATCCCCAGCGTTGGAATGGCGCCTAATGGCAGGTGTTTGGGTCATGGGAGTGGAGCTCTCATGAATAAATTAATGCCCTCCTTTTGGTGAGTGAGTTCTCCTATTGGTTTTCCGAAGAGCTGGTTGTTAAAGAAAGCCTGACACCTCCCTTCTCTCTCCTCACCCCCATATCTGCACATACCGTCTCCATGTGTACTTAGAAAAAGCCAACAGTCTCGGTGGGGTGCCACTGTCTCACAGCACTTTCCCTGGTTCTACAGGTGAGAAAAAAGCCCTTTGTGAAACAGACCGTCTGTATATAATGAGTGGGCAGCAAGGGGCATTGCGGGGGTGGGGGGGGAGGTGAAGGATGCAGGGACTTCCGAGGGCTGGCCCTGGTTTTCTCTGTCCTGAGCTGCAGGTGCACCATGATTTGATTTTTCAGACAATTTCCACAGACATTTGCAAGGCCCCTTCTGATTACTGTGTGTCTCATCTCAAGGAGCTTAAATCCTGCCCTGGAAGCCAACTCCTCCGTGACGCCTCTAACAAGCTGTATGCATCAGCACCATCATCTGACTGGGCAATCCTGGACCAAAAAAACAAGAGAGCTAGAGCTTGATTCTCTCCTCCCTGAGTGATAAAACCAACTCCCACCCCTCCAAAAATAATGAATGAAATACGAAGTAGATTGAGTATTTTATTTATAAATGTACATTGACTATAAAAGCTGTTGCATTTTAGACAACTTATTTTTAATTTTTTTTTTTTTACTATTTCTCAGAGGCATTTTAGAATAAATATTTTAAACAAAAGTTAGTGTAACTGATACAGAACATTGGCCCACCCGGAACAGGAACATCCTCTGGACGGACTCACATAATGAGGTGGATCATCTCAGTTCATTACGTGGGTGGACCATTGCAGTTCGTGAAATCTTATGCTGTATCGATAACTATCATATGCATTGCATTAATAACACTACCTAGAAAGAGTGAGGAAATAGCGGGAAAGTTCGCTAGTGAAAAACAAAGAGTTACCCATTTTTTTTCTTAAGAAAGAGAAGGAACTAGCTTTTGGAGTATAAGAAAAAAAATCAGATGTACTTCTTCAGGAACAATCAATCACACACTTGCCTCATCAGTTTTTTAAACAAACACATTTACATGATAGCTCAACAGAGCAGAGTTTTTTTTTTTTCCTGGGAATTTCAAAGATTATTTGAAAAGAAATAGATCATATTCATTAGGCTGCACCGGGAAGAACAAGATCAAGCCTGCCGGAGCTGCCGTGTAGCAGACTCCAAATGAAATATAAATCCAATAGAAATAGAAACAGTTGGCAATTAGAATTTAGGAAATGTGGGAGATTATTCCGTGCTGGTGACTCGTGTTCGTTCTGGGAAAGCACGTTTTGCAGTTGGAGAATGGGGCTTTATTTTTCTTGACTCGATTCTAGCTTCAATACATGTACAATGAGTCTCACTAAGAAATATGTATAAATGGGTTTGTGAAACCAGAAGAGAATGTGCAATATTCAGATAATCCTCACATAATGGATGGAGTTCCGCATGTAAAAAGTATTCTATAAAAATCGTTTATGAACGACCATATTGTACATGTTTTGTGCATTATTTGCGGTAAAGTACTCTGCTAATATCATGCCAAGTGTAAACATCCACACTATCAAAATGTTTAATAAAACATGCAGCTGGCTAATCAAAATATGGGACTTAATCTGTACATTTTGAAAACTTTTTTCTTTTTTTTAATTTTTTTTTCTTTTTTTTTAAATTTTTTTTTCTTTTTCCTGTAAAACAACGAACACCTTTAGGAGAAGTCTTGGCGACTTGGAAGTGACTTCGTCTCTCTACTGCGTCCATAATCCATCACTGACTATGTGCAACAGCTTTGCATTTTCTAAGGCACAATTTTTAATAAAATGATGTGTAAATTTCAATCTCATGGCAGCTCATCCAAATGACAAAAATGGCCAAAATACCTCCAACAGTTGAGGAAATTTCTGTACCTATGGAACCCACATGCAAAGAACCCATCTAACGTGTAAATAAATAATTGCTAGCCATACTCAGTAAGAGACAGAGAAAAAAATTATTGCTTACATAACCCAAAAACCTCTACTGGATCTCTCGTTATGATTACATTAACCTATTAGGAGGGTCTCTACCATCTACATTCATAAAATGTCATCTTGACTTATTTGCCATCGTTTTAAGGCAGAATAAATAGTTCCCCTTCCTCTAGTCTTTAAAAAAAAAAACCCACCAACAGCTGGGAGAGCTACATTGTAATTTTTAGTAACTTTGTTCCTTTCTTGGACAGCTGAAACTCATCTTGCTGGGCAGAAAATAAACCAGTTCTTTAGGAGAGTTCCTCTCTTCAAGTCTCCACGAGCAAGGTCCAGAATTCTTGGGAGTATAGAGGTGACGCAGGGGAATGAAGGTGAGCAGTGTCCGTCGGGGTGGGCAGGGCACAATTTGAGCTGTCCAGGCGTGTGGATCACACATCCAATGCCCCGAGGTTAGGATGCCCTTGATGCTTTTCTTTGGACACCTGTGCTTCAGGCCCTCAAGGAGAACTTGCAGGCAAGGCTGAGCTGGGGTTACACCTGATGACGGACTTAGCTCAATGTCTCACATTCCACACACCTGATATTAAGTCTCCTAATCTAATGCCTGGAAAGAAGAAAGAAACACAAGCCTCCTGGCTGTCCTTGACCCGCGACTCTGTGGAAGATTAAACTTCCTCACTGATTTTGGTAATAACTTTAGAGACGATGACTGAAATATTTCCCTCCAGTTTCTTCCTGCCCTTGGGCAATGTCCCAGAGTATAAGTCTAGCTGATCCTGCAAGGGTTCTCTTTATTTGATGAACCAGCCTGTATTAATGACATAACTTCCAAGGTACACAAAATCTAATACTAACGGTGCAATAATTTATTGGTCTAATTTCTACCTCAAAAGGTAAGTAACACAAATATTTCAGGATTACAGTATATATTACCAGACTAGCGCCTTTGCATTAAAAACGGGTGATAGCTCAGAGTCAGTTCACTGTGATGCTTAGTGCTGAGTGCGTTAAATTGATGCTCCGGTCTTAGAAGACCCCATGTCTCAAATTGGCATGTCTTTCACTTTCTGCAGCTCAATTTTGTAAACATAAAGTGTTTAATTCCTATAAGTTCTAAAACAAAACAGGCTTACTGCATCCTTTAGCTAATTCTCCCAGACAAGAATAACACGTTTTAACCTGTAAGCCTGTCTGACCACTCTGAAACCACGTTTGGACTATTCGCCGTCAATTCACCCAGATATTCTTCTGTATATACTGTGCAAATGCAGAAACAAACACCACCACCCCGGGAAAACACAAACCCTGTGCTACAAAAGAACAGACACCACCTTTTAGAACAGCCTTTCTGAAATTAGGTGAATGCAAAGGAGCCCCTGAACTTGGGATTTAGTGAAGCGACTGCCAGGGGCGACCTCAGTAAAGAAATGGTGAGTGATCTGGAAACTCCGACGTCACAGTCACAATGTGGTGGGCTGGCCAGCACCTGCGATTCAAAACACAGCAGCGTTTAGTCAACATATCTTACTTCACATGCAAAATTAGCAATTTAAAATGTGCCAGATTAGCAATTACCTTTACCAAAGCCGCTTTCTCCTGGGGAGGGGAAACTACTACTAAAGTATGGTCCAAGGACAAGCAGGGCTGACATCATTTGGAGTTTTCTTTAAGCAATGCAGAATGCTGAGCCCCATCCCAGACCCACCTAACGGGGTGCCCAGGTGAATCAGATGTAAAGTTTGATCAAACCTTCTGCCTTTCCCCTAAACCAAATGATCTGACCCACTTTTCCACTTTGTCCTCTGGGGTAAATAAGCAAGAAAATAATCTCTTTTCTCTCGGTTTCTTTAGGTTTTATTTCTCTAAAAATAAGTACATTGTAACTGGAGGAACTTGACATATGATCTGGAAATAGGATCACTAGGTTTAGCAAGTATAAATACAGAACACCCAGTCAAATTCAATTTCAGATAAACACCACCTAACATTTTAGTACTGCATGAGTAAATCTCATATGGTATTTGGGACATGCTCGTGCCAAATTCAGAGCATGCAATATTTGGGACATCCACGCACTAAAAAAATTCATTATTCATCTGAAATTCAAATTTAGGCAAAAAAAAAAACAAAAACATTTACTGTGTGTCGTGTATTTTATCTGGCAATCCTACGTAGAAAGGATTGTTTGGGCACCATCTTTGCTGTTGAAATCTTCACAAGGTTTCTCCTTTCTTTTAGGTGCTAGAGTTGTGATGAGGCGATTGCAACATTTGAAAGACCCGGGGGAGAGTGTGTTAAATGCATTTCAGGAGAGAGAATGGTGGCACAGAACGCCATGTACAAAGACATAGCCATCGAACGCCCAAGCACAAACCGCACAAGCCAACCGTGTGACGGCTTGACGCGTGACAGGTAATCTGTTTTGCATTCCATTCCCATTTACATATGATCTTAAAAACTGTTTACATTGCTTTTAGGAATTGCATTTTAATATGCTGTTACGCCATTTTTCCCTCCAAGAGAAAAATTTCATTTAAATGTGACTAGTTACTTGGAGTAAATAGGATTATATATTCAGCTTTTATTATTCCACCAAATGAAATTATTTTGTTTCACTTAGAATGCCTACGATGTAAACCACCCTTCACATCTATCCATCTCCCCTCTTCTCAACTCAGATCAAATTTAAGAAAAAAAGGAAAAGAAAAATGGTTTTTAGCAATTTCTTCCCATTCTGACTCTTTTATTGCACCTGGGATATATTCAAATGATTCAAGTATATATTTATACTTCTCAAGACAAATTATTACTCCTCTACGATTCATTCCTGAAGTGTATGTGTGTGTGTGTATATATATATATATATATATATTTTTTTTTTTTTTTTTTTTGCAGTTTTTAGCTGGGGCCGGGTTTGAACCTGCTACCTCTGGTATATGGGGCCAGCGCCCTACTCCTTGAGCCACAGGTGCCGCCCCATTCCTAAAGTATCTTTATGTCTTAGAACATCTAATGAATAGTCCTCCTAGCCGTGTTGTCATTCTATCTGTCATGGGTTAACTTAATTAATATTTGCCTAAAATGATACTTATATTACTTGAAAAAAATAAACATGAGAGGAGTTAGGAAAATTTTGGAAAAAATAACTGGAGAGAAAGTGGCCATTATTAAAACATATGATGAAGCTATAATAATTAAAACCATTCAAGAATGGAAAATAAATAGGTTAATAAAACATAACAAAATATTCAGATATAGACATAACTATATACATGAATTTAGTTTAGGAGAAGGCTGACATTTTAAATTAGTGGGAAAAAGATTATCCATTAAGTGATATTCACACAATTGGCTAATTGGGATATCTACACCTCAGTTTTTTATTTCAAAATGCATTCTTGATTATCACACATTTATGTGTGAAAGACAGAATGACAAACAATTCTAGGAGAAATCTCAGCTAAATTTATCCTTGAAATAATGAGTTTTTAAAAGAAATCTAGAATTCAAAAAGGAATTATATATATATATATATTTGATGGCACAACATGAAAATCTTCTGTCTCTTCACATAAAAGATTTTCCACTTTTTTTCACAAAGTGGAAAAACCAATAGCTGTGATAGGCAGAAAATATAACAGAGGGTGAACACCTTTGTTTAATTGGCAGTCGACGGTAGTCCGTAGACTGCCTCCAGATCACTTTCTTATTAACACAAACCACGTGCCAATAAAAACATAGGGAAAGATAGAGAAGCACTTTATAGAAAAAGAAATATAAATGGTGAACAAACATATGAAAAGATATTCAAACTCATCATTAAAGAAATACAGATCAAAGCAATGAGGTTTTCTCCCCACCTAGCAGGAGTGGAAATTTTTAACATTTGATGATAGCCAGAGATGAGTTAGGCTTGGGGGAAGAAAGGGCCCGTCTCATACATTTTGCAGGGAGAGTACACGCTTCTGAACTGTAACTAGGCAAGATGGCTGAAAATTTTGAAAGTCCAAGCCTTTTAATTGAGCGGTGCTACTGCTCAGAATCTATTCTATGGAGATACTTTCAAATGCTCATCAAGATTTATATACAAGGATGTTCACTGGAGCATTTAAAAAATAATATTAAAAAATTGGAAACAACCAAAGTGTCCATTCCCGGAGCATTAGTGCATTTTAAATTATTGTAAGTCCATACAATGGGACTGTATGCGGCTATTAAAAAACCATTTTAAAAGGGCTGGGTGAGGTGGCTCACGCCTATAATCCTAGCAGTCTGGGAGGCCAAGGCAGGTGGATCACCTAAGCTCACGAGTTTGAGACCAGCCTGAACAAGAGTGAGACGCTGTCTCTAAAAATATCCGGGCACTGTGGCAGGTGCCTGTAGTCCCAGCTACTTAGGAAACTGAGGCAAGAGAATCGCTTGAGCTCAAGAGTTTGAGGTTGCTGTGAGCTATGATGCCAAGGCACTCTACCAAAGGCAACAAAGTGAGACTCTATGTCTCCAAAAAAAAAAAAAACAAACCCATTAAAAAGAGTGAGGAAAAACAATATGCTATTTGGAAGGATGGCCAAGATCTATCATTGAGTTAAAAATCAGCATGCAACATTGTGATTATCACCCTCATGAAATAAAAACACACACAGATCCAGGTAGCTACACCATACACACGTGTATCTGTGTATGCATGTGTGCAAGTGTGTGTGCACACAGACAAACATGTGCATTCTGCCCCTCCCTCCAAGACATTATTAGAAAGTGATCACAGTTGTCAACTTTGAGATTTTTACCTTTAATTTGGTATCTTTGGGTTTTTTTCAATGTCTTTGGTATTCAAAAAAACTTTGAATTGTCTGAACAGTTCAATTTTTCTAATCCTGTTCGTCCTATTTAGAACTTTCATCATGTCTTCTTTGATTATTTATAGAGTTATCTAGGCAGAAAGATGAGGAACCTTTTTGCTTTTTTCTTCGTATTTCTTAGTATTCCAAAAAAACTTAGTAAAATATTGCATTTAAAATGTAACATAAATGAACAAAAACTCATATCCGTAGACTACCTCCAGATCACTTTCTTATTTTTCATCCTTATAGGAACTCCATGGTTTCTCTTTATTTAGGTTAAAAAGCAGTTAATGCCCTTTCTATTTGTGAGCAGAAGAGAACAATTGCTGGCCTAGATCCAAAAAGCTAATTTCCAGACAATGAATCACCAACTTCTCAATTAAAAAAAGATATGGATGAAAACAGGTCACTGTCACCCTCAGATAGGTTCAGGGTTCCGCTCTGTTGGCATTCTTCAAGTTCTTTAAACTGTGAAAGAAATTCAGATTTACAGCACTTTCCAAGTCTTTCTCAACAGTCCTTCAGCCTAAGAGTGCCCTCTGCTGGTTCTGTCCACCACATTCAGCTGGTTCTTTTGAGGGTGAGAAAAAGTATAATTTATAGAAGATAAGAAAAATCATTTTGAAATCTAGTATAAAAGGTTTTCGTTTTCCTTTCTAGTGTGTAAAAATAAGACAAAATAAACAAAGATCTAGTTTAAAGAATATGTATATAATTAAGTGCTACATATGAATATATTTGCATGTGTATATATATGTTTATGATATACATATACTATTTATGCATATTTTAATGTCAGCATATAAAAACTGGTATTAAAAATTATTACTTATAATACATGGAATAAGTAGTCGAGTTTTTTGGCAGCAGCTCTAAGTTGGAACTGTTTCGACCTCAGGTCAAACATTTATCATAGACCTAAAACCACCTGGGTTTGATTTTATTTCCTATCGTTTTATTAATAGGCATATATTTATCTGAGTTTACTAAATCTAGTGTTATACAACAAAGTCGTTTAAATTCTTATTCTTAAAGTTTTACAGCTTTGAGACCCATTTAAAGGCCGAAAACACAAAAGAAGAGGGTGACTCCATTTTTGTATTAACCTGGATGGAAGCAGAGAACATTCTACTTAGTAAAGCGTCACAGGGATGGAAAAGTAAATATCCAGCACTAATCCAGTGCTAAGATGGGACAGCGGACCAACAAATACACAATGACACACGAGAAAAACACAAACTCAGGTTGGGGTGAGGAGAGGGGAGAGGAGGGAGAGGTGGGGCGGGAGGGGATGGGTGTGATCTCACCTAATGGGCACAATGTCAGGGTATGGGGCACCCCTCCCGGGCGAGGGGCACAACTGCAACTTGGACTCTGCCTAACAAGCGGAAACAATGTAACCTAATCGTCTGTACCTTCATATTAATCTGAAATAAACAAAAAAACTCACCTCACTTACTTAGAGAAATAATAAAACATTCTTGAATTTTGAACCCCATAATTTTCACTCTAAATGTTTTTTAAAGAGTTTCTTGACTGATGAATTCAGAGGATCTTCTGTCTAGAAGTCCACCAAAAAGACTGTACTTAATGATGGAGACCAAGATTAGACTCAAGAGGCCAGTCACCGCTGTTTCCAGATTTTCCAAACAGCAGCTAGGCAACAGCACCCCCTAGCGCCCCCAAACCAACATGAACCTTCTACTTTAGGAGACCCAGATAGACAGCAAATAGTTTTTGAACTTTTAATATTATTATGCTAAGGTACTGTGGGGGTGGGAGTTGGGAAGATTTCATGGGGAAGTAGAACCCATTATTTTGTCTCTCAAGAAACTTTTGATTCAGTTCAAATACAACCATGTACTGAGACTCCTGAGTAGGACCTGTGGACACTGAGGAGTTGGCGCTTGACCTGGGCAGCAGCGGGAGCCCCTCTCAAGGTGACCTGGGCAGCGGCGGGAGCCCCTCTCAAGGTGACCTGGGCAGCGGCGGGAGCCCCTCTCAAGGTGACCTGGTCAGCGGCGGGAGCCCCTCTCTAGGTGACCTGGTCAGCGGCGGGAGCCCCTCTCAAGGGCCTTCTATCTTCTGCTACCTCACCAAAATCTCCAGGGTGACTTCAGGTGATGTCCCAAACTTGGTCTACAGTTTTTACCTGCTGGAGTGTTGCTGTACTTCTGGATAAAAAGAATTTGTCCCCACTGAGGCAGTAATTTCTGATAAGAAACAAGTGGGCAACAAAGGGCTGTTTCATTGTCACCTCTTGCCCCAGATATTTGGAAACTGTTCTCTTAGGGTAGAATGTCGCCTGATAAGGAAAAATACTTGAACTCCTAAACCGGGTCCTCTGACAGGCTCGTGAGATATTCTCCCAGGTACTTACTTCTGGATCGCATGTAGCAATCATTACAGTTTAGAAGACCATTTCGAATCCTAACGTCGGTCCCACTCACTGCATCTCCAAGCTGTCCTTTACAAATTCCACACTAGAGAGTAAAAAGAGCAGATGTTAAATGATGAGTGAGGAATTGTTTCTTTATAACGCACAGTTACTGTTTACGTGAATACAACAATAATTATTTCTACAATCTCCACATTCGTTGAGTATCTAGTACGTGTTAGATGCTATGCCAGTGTTAACTTACAGTGAGAGTAAATCTACTTTGAGCATTTGATCTTAATTCCTTGCATTTTAAAGAGAAGGAAACTGGTTCAGAGAGGTTAGTTGACTAGTCCAAAGGTTGTGCAGCTGGTAAGTAGTATCAGGGTGACTCCAAAACCTCTCGTCCTAACTGTATAATATGCCATTTCTTAACCAAGATGGAAGAACAATTTTAAACAGATTAAACTTCAGTGGCTTTAAACAGACACATGGCCAATGAATTATCAATTGAAAGTTGCTCACTAATAATCTTTAAAGCAGCAGTTTTTAACCTGTGGGTCGCGACCCACAGGAACTGTATTAAAGGGCTGTGGCATTAGGAAGGTTGAGAACCACTGTTTAAAAGCTTTCCAGCACTGTTGCTACATTCTACCAAATCACAATTTCTAGGAAATAGCTATTCCACTTTACATTTCCACATTAAAGGCAGAGATACCCAGAGTAACAAATCCACTGGGATTGGACCTGCTTTCTGCCAAGATAGCCCAAGTGCAGATGGAGACTGTGGGATGCACTTTGCTCTTTGTACCAGAAGAAGACAGCCATGCAGATAGATCCAGGGCCAGCCTCTTGCAGGGGGATCCAGACCCACCCCTGACTCAGGCTCTAAGACCACATGGGGCACAGGAGGCTTCATTCAAACCATGTTACATCTATATTGCAGAGGTAGGGGATAAATCTACAAGCATCAGGCCAGTTCCAGGAAGTGAATGATTAGAATAAAGGCCTTTGACGCTAAGAAGGCAGATCTCCGATTCCTTGAAAATCTATAAAGATTCTTTGCCACCTTGATTATTTATAGCTCTGGTAAAGTTTCTGAGAACAAAATGTAGTATTGGCATAACCATAAAAATTTTTAAGATATAATTCCTTCACCCTCAAGATACTCAGGCCATACACTGTTTAAATTTTACAACAAAAATATATTTGCTTACCCTTTGTGGAATGGTTCTCTATAGAAATAAATAAATAATATTTTTGACCAATAAAGTCTAAAATAAGTATCCACATTTCTATGTTGTCCAATAAGTCTTGTTTTCAAGTGATTACTCGTATTACTAAATTAGTAATTTGGCGACAACTTCACTGACTTTCTCTCAGCTTATAGGTAAAGTGGGAATTATTTTGAACTCATGCAAATTTGTTTTCAAGCCCAGGAGGCATCCAAGAAGATATAGAATGAAATTCAAAATTTAAGAAAGCATGTCAGGGTTATGCAGGGAAAGAAATAACTTTTCAGAGCTAGAAGGTTTAGATTTAAAGATTATATATTAATTTGAAATGTGTCCACGAGTAGAAAAAAAGGACAGAATGTGCTGGCCTAGTCCACTTATAAATTTTGTAATCCATCAGGCATAACTGGTTAGTTCACCTACTTATTAGCTGGAGATTTGAAACTAGAATCTGGGCTCTGTCATTTTCAGTTTATTCATTAATTGATTCATCTAAAAATATTTACTGACATCACCTGTCTTAGATACAGACATGGTCCCTGCCCTGTGGAGTTTACGGTTTATTATAGGAGATGATAATTAATTCAATAATGAGGGAAGGACCATAGAAAGTCCATACAGGCCTATACGGAAGGCAGCTGCTTAGTCTGGGTGAGCAGGGCAGCTTCTCAGAGGGAATGATATTTAATCTGATATTGCAGACATATTCATTCTGAGACCTATGATTTTGCATCTAGCTATAACCATTTAATTGACAGAAATTTTTCCATTAGGTCAAAGACTAAAACCCTTTGACATTAAGTCACAAGAATTAAAGCAGCAGCAACGATATTATATTCCAAATAAATCCACGTGGCTCCACGAGCTCATTCTCCCAATATCGCAAACACTGCTTTGTAAAGACACATGGCACAAACGTGTGTTCTTCCTCTAGCCCAGAAGGACCTGAGGTTGGACCCACATGTCCAACCATGATCCAACCAGAGCAGGGGGGCCTCACAGGAAGGAGCTCTGGGACCTCCAGGAGGCATTTCTGGCCAAAAGACACGACAAGACTGTACTTAGTGAGAAGAGTGGCGCGTACGTACTCTAAAACACTGGATGTGAAAATAGAGATTGAGAGTCTCAATGATCATCGCAGCTCCTTTCCCCAAAGGAAGCCCACAGGAGGAACACAGCTTCTTCCCACTTATGGACCTAGTTCAGAAACACACGTAACAATAAGAATTTCAGTTTAGAAGACTCGGTCAAACACACAGACATGCAACCTCATGCAAAAATGAAAACATGGATTAAAAGGTGCTTATGTAATGAATGAAAGGAGGATTACTAAACCAGCAATGAATAGGGAAGGGAGCATTTGCTGTGACTTGTAAACAATGACCAGACAGTGGAATAGAATACAGTGGAGTTGTACTGTGGTGTAGACTCTGGGGGTGTGTGTGAAAGCTTTTTCTTGCAAGAAGTTTGTGTTACAGTCTGTTCAAACTCCTTAGAATGATTCAATACATGTATTATATGTTTTCTTAACTTCTAAAAGATAACTGAGCTAGCTTTGCTACAGCTTCAATGTTGCCTTAAAACTTTCCATAATTGGTCCATTGGCCTACGAGGGTGTTTCTTTTTATTTTTTAAGAAAAATGGGTCAGGTGTGCTGGCTCACGGCTATAATCCCATCATTCTGGGAGGCTGAGGTGGGTGTGGAGATCGAGACCATCCTGAGCAAGCTGAGAGCCCATCTCTACTAAAAATAGAAAAACTAGCTGGGTATTGAGTCAGGTACCTGTAGTCCCAGCTACTCAGGAGACTGAGGCAAGATAATCGCCTGAACCCAAGACTTTGAGGTTGCTGTGAGCTATGACAAGACAGCACTCTACCTAGGGTGACAGAGTGAGTCTCTGTCTTTTTAAAAAAAAAGGAAAGAAAGAAAGAAATCATTTTTACTTAAAAATAGAGTCCACTGGGTTATAGCAGAACAGGTACCAGGCAGAGGGCCCCTGATCTCAGCTCTGTCACTACTTCTGTGGTCTGATGTCATGAACTCACTTTGGGCTCCCTTTCACCTCCGACATGAGAGGTTTGGACTAGATGTCTCCATGACCTCTCCCAGGGCAGACGTTCTGTGGATCTAAGGTGGACACTTGCCTGGTCTCTAAGTGGTAAGCCCTTGGAGGGCCAGGCTGTGTCTACCTCCTCTCTGTCCCTGGGCAGCCTCAGTATGGAGCCAGCAAACCAAAAGACTGGGTCGGAAGTCTGTCCCCTGAAGACCAACCACGTTGCAATGATGTGTGCTGTCTGAGAAGCTCCTGGACTCCACAAGAAATTTAAAAACATACAATCTCATTTGAAAGCCAACAGAGTACAGAGGGGCAGAAGAAACTAAGGAATCCCTTTGAAAAGAGGAAGAGTTGCCCTCATCGAACCCTATTTATTAGGATTCCCTCTGACCCAGTAGTTAAATGAAATTTCTACATCAGAGAAAACAGCCGAGCACTCAGTAAGTTGCTGCTCGGCTGAATGGAAATTCAGGCCGCTTTTAGGAATATCAAGGGGCTCAGTTAATGTCCAGAAGCGATCGTTAGAGAGCCGGCGTGGTTAAAAGACAAGGATGAAGTTTCATTTCTCAGCCTCCGCCTGGTTCTCTGGAAGAGCCCTTGGCGACTCCTGCCTCGCAGGGCTGAGCCGGCGTGGAGGGAAAGGCGCCAGCTTTGGAGCCCAGCGATTGTCTGGTGGATTTTGTTATTAGGTTGGAGCTTCCACACGATGTAATTAAAGCCCTGTGGCCACAGCCGTGCAGCGTCACAGGCTTGAGTTTTTCTCTTGCAGGCTGATACATTTGCAGGCAGATGGGGAATGTTCTCTGTCCTGCCTCTGTGTGTGTGTGTTGTGTGTGTGTTGTGTGTGTATGTGGTGTGTGTTGTGTGTTGTGTGTGTCTGTGTGTGTTGTGTGTCTGTGTGTGTTGTATGTGTGTCTCTGTGTTTTGTGTGTGTGTGTGTGTCTCTGTGTGTTGTGTGTCTCTGTGTTGTGTGTGTGTCTGTGTGTGTTGTGTGTGTGTGTGTGTGTGTGTGTGTGTGCTGGGAGAGATGTGGATTAAAAAATCCCTCAAAATGATCTGGTGAAGACAAATGCAAACTGATGCCTGGTGAACTCCAGTCAGATCCGAGCAGCCCGGGAAGGCTTGCTGACCTCTTGTACCTGTTTGGTGACTGGCCAGGAGGGGTGGGGGAACACGGGGACAAGGGCCCAGCCTGGAAGTTCCCTCTGGGGCTTCTCCTGTAACACGGTAAAGGAGCCAGAAATTATAACAAGTGAAGAGAAGCCCAACTCCTTAAGAAATGACGTTTTAGATCAGATAAAAACCTCCCTTGACAACCACACCAAAGACCACGGGGGCTCCTAGTAATAGCTTTTTTTAAAGAACAAACGTTGTAATAATTAGCAAGAATTAAATTTGCATTGGCTGCATACAACCAACACTGGCTTGGGTCTAATAATATTGGAAAAATATTATTAGAATATTGTTCTAATTTTTAGAGCCCAGCACTAAAGGGCAGACTTAAAGAAGGTATTTTCAGCGGGGTGGGCTCAACCCTTATCAACAAATTCATTACGGGTACGTATGAGGAAGGGTGGTGTTCAAAATATGTCACAAGTGCTATGTCACGGGGCACCGATGATTCAGAACGGTTCCCAGCCAGAAGCCAGCAGAATGGTTGTATGTGAGCCCTGCTGGGAGTGAGCGGTCAGGTTTTGGCTCTCGCTTTTAAAGTTAATTTCATTTGTAAAGAAAGGGGTAGGACGAAGAAAAGAGCAAGGGAAAGAAAAACAGCAAGACAGATGTGAACAGAGCGTGAGTCCATCGCCTTCTGTGTCCGGCATCACCCCCTGAGCCGCTGCCCGCGGAAACCTCCCTCCCCAGGCAGGGGTCCTCTTCTCCAAAATACCACATTTTTATGTAATCCCTTAAAGTACAAGCACCAGTGCTTAACAAAGGTTGAAAATCGCTGCCATAATCAATAACAGTAGCAATTACTTGTATGCGATTTTATCTTCTACTGATTCTGAGTGTCACACAGACATTCATTTCATATAGAAACGAAAACAGGACGGACATAAGGGAAAAGGAGGAAATGGCTCAAACACTGTATTGAGGAAAAGGAAAATGTAACAAGGAAAATAAGGCAAAAAATGAACATTTTTCTTTTATAACATGAGTTAAAATCATCGCGATCTCTTTCTTACCATTAACCAGGCATGGAACCCTACTGTTAGGGTTATAGTTAGGTACTGTTATCCTTCCCATTTTATAGATGAGACAATGCAGGCAGAGAAAAGATTAAGTAATTTGTTCAAAATCCTATCAAATCTGGATGGATGGGACCTGGCTCTAGGTTGAACGATTGGTTGCAATCTAATGCACGTTACTGTGATTACAGGAACCTCTGGCTCAAATGGGATCTTAAGTAAAACTGTGGGTTCATTTTGAATTCCTCAATCACTTAACCAATCAAATACTTTGGGTAAGTTATTTAACTTCCTCAATTTCCTCACCTGTAAAATGGGGAGAACAACTGGTGAAGTTAGTGAGAATGTTCAGCAAGTCAAGGTATTTCTTTATTTCTTTATTTATTTTTGAGACAGACTCTCAAACTGTTGCCCTGGGTAGAGTGCCATGGAGTCACAGCTCACAGCAACCTCAAACTCTTAGGCTTAAACCATTCTCTTGCCTCAGCCTCCCAAGAGGCTACAGACTACCCGCCAGAATGCCCAGATATTTTTTTGTTGCAGTTGTTGTTTTGACAGGCCCGGGCCGGGTTCGAACCCACCAGCCTCAGTGCATATGGCCGGCACCCTACCCACTGAGCTACAGGCACTGCCAAGAAGAAGAGAGAAATACATGTAAATTGTTTGCGATAATGCCTATTATATTGAAATGGTTAAAAATAAGAGAAACAAATATTATTGTTAAAAAGAACCCCATTCTTACCAAATTAGAATGAAACCTAGCGTAGCTGCCTTGATTGGAGAAGAAGATAGAATAAAATTTTTTTTCCTTGAAAGAACACTGTCTATACTCCAAGACAATTTAACTCACTTAAGTAAATTACTAATGCAACAGGCCTGCATACTTTTTCCAATGTTTAGATTTGTGAGTTACAAACATAACGTTGTCTCTTACAAATCAATATGTTCAGAGTGACTATTTACTCGCCAGGAAGACTATTGCTGACTTCCATAAATATTTGTTAGCTTGTCAATGGGATTAGGCAGAGAGGAAACCCAAGAAAAGCAGCTGACGTCTTGCTATCATACACTTTTTCATTTTCCCCCTTCCAAGTCAGTAAATTCAAAGGAATAAAAAAGAATTCTGCATCGGGAGGTGCCTGTGGCTCAAAGGAGTGGGGCGCCGGCCCCATACACCAGAGTGGCGGGTTTAAACCTGGTCCCAGCCAAAACCTGCAAAAAAAAAAAGGAATCCCACATCCATCTTGTTCGGTTACTCACTTCCGCCTTTCACTCGGGGACTCCATCTGATGGTTAATGCTTTTGCCTAGTGGGAGGGATTTTGGCTTCATCTCCTCTGCAGAGGGTCCTGCTGGGTTTGAGACCTGCTGATTTTGGGATGGATCTGAGCCAAGAAAAGAACAGGAAGTTAGCGCTCAGAAGAGTCACCTTGGTGACAAGGAAGTCACCTTTCTTTGAAGTGCTACTTGCTGAGGCCTCTGATTCACTATGCTGTGAATTAGTTCTGAAAACAAAGGAGACTGGGCACCAGAGCCTTTTGCCTCACTGACTTCTGATGTAATAATAACAAAACTTAAAAATACTGGCTTTCTATGCTTAAATAAAGCAAATTTGGGTGGATGCAATTATAACCTGAAAATAATTACTAAAACACAGTAAACACCCACTGCCTTCTCTGACCCATGGATTCCATCACCTGTGATGTGGTTTAAATCCACAGGGCACCCAAATCACATTCAGCTCGCAGGATATCTGTGTATGAGACCACACACGCATCAGTGCTGACGTGTTATAATCAACCCTGTGTTACTCTATGTACAGACAACACGCCAAAAACACAAGGCCAAAGTCAATGACTCTACCATTAAAACCTGCTTGTCTGCTCAGCCAAATTTGCTTTTTTCGTGGTCACCTTTTGTTCTCTTAATTCAGACCTCCTCTTTATAAAATTCAACATTTGAAGTTTCAATGATCTAGCATGATCCTCAAGAGCCCTTGCAGGTAGAATTTGATCAGAATTTGATTTGGTGAGGAATATATTGGAGTTTAGTTGTGGTGAGCCTGGGGAGTGGGGACGCAGGTGGGAAAGAGGGTGGCATGGTAGTGGTAGCTGATGGGACCTTCCCAATCTCCCAGCACCCATATCTCAACCCAGCTCTATGGATTTTATTCTTCCATAGACATTTGATGGGGCGATTACCTCCAGTAGTATAACTGGAAAACTTGAAGATGTCTCAAACACACTGCTTATGAAGGTTTCTGTGAACTTAACCTTTTTAAAAAGTGCTATTACATAGTACCTGCTCAGGCCTCACTGGGTCCCCAGGGGGTTCACACAGTCTGGCACGGGGTGGTGGGAGTTTATCCCCTATACATTTAGCAAAGGAGTCGAGCCTCCTTGGAGAGAAGCTTGCAGTCAGCAGGGATCATATCTGTCTGGATAATGAGGGGGTCTTACAACAACTTAAACATTGAAGTGGGTCCTCTCCATTCTTACCCTGAGCTAGCTGTGGGTTCAACCCACAGTGCGAGGCCCCGGCCTCTGTATTCAGCTGATGCTCCTGATGGACTCCCGTGGACCTGGGGTTCTCAGAATGAGCCAAAGCCCCTTGCATTAGGCTGTTAAAATAAAGAAATATATTTCAGAACGGAGATAAAAGCAACCGGACTGAACTTACCAGCTCTATCCCTTAGTTCATGGAAGTACCAACTAAATATGGAGAAAGAGATGGGATTGTTCATTTTTCTTATTTTAAACTAGATTTGAAATGGACTTAAATTGATAACATATTACACATTTTTATTGTCTGTCGATTTAACAAGTGCAACAAACTATCATTTCTGATGACCTCCCTGTCCACAAAGCCATTCACTCTAATAATTTCAAGGGATGCCAGAGCTACCTAGAATCCTCCAGATTTTCACAAGAGAGGACTTATTATAGAAATTATTTGGGCCATGCAGGACCTTTGCCGTCCATGGTAATTCTCTGGCCTTTTGGTGGCTTCTCTAGGCAAGGCGAGATGAAGGAGATAAAAGGACAGTTTCTGGTGGCAACAGGGACACCGTCTGGAGAACCAGCACAAGTTCACGTAGCATGCTTATCAGCATTAGTCAAATCTTCCTGACCAGGGGTTTTCATTTCACAAAACTGACAAGTCCCTTTAAACAGTATTGACTGGAAACAGATGTGCTCCGTCAAGGGCTCTGTAGTCTCTGGACACAGGTCCTGAGCGAGCTCCTACAGCCCACAGTTCTCCTGGTCTTTTTGCTGATAAGCACAGGAGCATGCTCAGAGCAAAACCTCAGCAGCAGAGCTCAGCTCCCAGCCGACCTCTGAAATCCGTCAGTGTTGGAAAATGACAGTTAGATAGCTATTCCTGTCTTCAGGTCCCTCTGGGGGTGCTGTGTGCTTGTGCACCCGCGTACACTATCGCCAGTACCTCCCTGCTCTCTGGAGCCCCAGAGGCAAACATCCATCTCATGAAGAACATGCTGACGGCAGGGCACTGCCAGCCTACTGGGTTCCTGCAAGTCTTCTAGGTTAGGTGTGTGTGGGGACATCAATAATCCCACTGTATCCCACAGCCACAAGCAGAGTCTGCTCCATCTGAGTTGGCTTTGAGTGTTCCAGGGGTCGCTAGCTGTCTTTTTCTAATTTCCCATGGCACATATGGAGCCCGTGGGTGGGGAGATAACCCACACCCGATTGATCAGTTTGTTATCCTTTATATCAGGGGTCCTCAAACTTTTTAAACAGGGGGCCAGTTCACTGTCCCTCAGACCGTTGGAGGGCCAGACTGCAGGCCCCGAGATGAGTTGGCTGCTACGCAGGACAGGCAGTGGCGGCAAAAACACCCGGCAGGCTGGATAAATGTCCTAGGCGGGCCGTATGTGGCCAATGGGTTGCAGTTTGAGGACACCTGCTTTATATCATCACTAGAGTAAACTATGAGTGGCTTCTCATAGCTTAGGGGATACTAAAGGCCAAGGTCACTGGGACCCCAGGGCCTCATTTCAACATCTTATCCCTCCAGTCACATTCATCATTTCAAGTGAGTTACATTTGGGGTTGGGGCTCTGAATGGACAGCACACTCTCTCGATGATCAATATCATCCCCCCTTACTTGAAAAAGGTTTTGCCTATTTAAAAATAAGGCTATTTATATTCAAGAGCATAATGACGCTGACTTCAGAGCTATTACAACATGTCCAAGCAGTATGTAATGTATTACTGGAATGATCCTTTCAAAGCTAATTTGCATTAGCAATGGGTACCCTTCCCGGGAGGGAACACGCAGAGCACAGCTCTGTAAATTTTCATGGACAGCCTGGTACAAGCTCCTACCTGCCCTTCTCCTCCAGTGAATCACTTTCCCCGGTCTTAGGCAATAAGTCACTGCCATCCTCCTGGAATGGTTTCTTCTGTCTTTTCTCTTGTTTTTCCTCTTGACAGTTTTCCAAGTCTATCTTATTCTAAGGTGAAAAACAAGGATAATGTTAAATATAAATTTTAAACACACTGTATGACACAAATCTCTGGCCATAGGGTATTTAAAGTATTTTTCAATCTCTTTGCCTGCAATTTAAAGAATAGTCCCAATTAACTGAACGGCAATTGACTCTAAACTATTTGGAGTAAATGTATAATCAGGTCCTGTCTCAAAAGTTGTTATAAAGAGGAATTGGTTAGACTCTCCCCCTCCCTTTAAAAAGAAAACAAAGTCACAGAACCACTAATTTCAGGACAAAAGTTTTCCTAGATCATAGGGTTATGTTATTTCATACAGATTACAGTCCTGGGTCCTCACAGGACTTCTGTCCAGTACCTCCACAGCCTTACCTGGGAGGTGTGGAGGGAGACCAGCCTTTTAGATGCTCTTCAGCCCTCAAGTTGGGGGTTAGAAGTAACTTTGCCAGAGGCTGGTAGAGAACATATTTCTGGCATTGCTGCTGCTGCCAAACCATGCAAAGGACTATATGGGACGGCACAGAGGAACAAGTGTCTACTGAATAAATAAACAATCGGGAGCCGGGCAGTGAGAAGGACATTCCAGCAGATGGCCTCACTGAGCTCCTACCAGCCAGGTGTGGAGGAGCTGTGGCTGACAGTCTATGGGGAGAGATCTGGCCAGAGTAATGACTCTACTGATTCTCAGGAAGTACAGTACCATGAGGCGCAATGGCCACGTGGAAGCCGACACGGGTCTAGGGAAACAGTGGTCTCAGATATAAACTATTGAGTCTGATGGTAAAACTTGGCCTTGTGACTTTGTACTTCTCTTCAGGTTTATTTTAAAAATTGCTTTTGGCTGGGTGCAGTGGCTCGTGCCTAGAATCCTAGTACTTTGGGAGGCCCAGGTGGGTGAACTGCCTGAGTTCATGTGTTCGACACCAACCTGAGCAAGAGTGAGACACTGTCTCTACAAATAGCGGGGCATTGTGGAGGGCGCCTGAGGTCCCAGCTACTTGAGAGACTGAAGCAAGAGAATGGCTTCAGCCCAAGAGTTTGAGGTTGCTGTGAGCTATGAAAGAGCATTACCGAGGGCAACAAAATGAGATTCTGTCTCAATAAATAAATAAATAAAACAGCCGCATTGTATTTTTGAAAAAAACAATTGCTTTTAATTAATGGTCTCACCATGGCCCCACTGCTATCAGTCACGGAGGAGGATGTGGACAGCTGGTCTGCAGAGCTTGAAGAAATGGTAAATGGAACCACAGTGTCTTCAATTATTTTTCGTTCCTAAGAATCAACAAGGGGGAAAATGAAAACTCATATTTGTCAAGAGTTTAGGGGGGAAAAATTACAATATGTGCAAATAAGCAGGGCATAAAAAAATAAGTCTTATTTTCCAAAAGCACGCAAATCATGTAATACTCTCCATGGGCAATAATTTAGAAATTAGCATTTAATTTAGAAACACAAAGTCTTTGCAGATGAATCAGCGAGGATGATGCAAGAGGGCTAATTACAAACGCCACCAGGGATCTGATTATGCACTCGGATTGTTGTTGAAGAGGAAATTCACAACAATATTAATCACGGACAAATTTTAGCTCATCTACATAAAACGTAGCCCCCTTTCAATCCTCTCATGTGTTCTGGCTTGTTCATTTAAAACAACAAAATGAACTAAAACAAGTTTCTCTTCCCCTCCAAATCGCTTTAGTCCTCTGCGGTAAAGGCAGCAGTAAGGATACATTCATTCAGCCTCAGTATCAAAATTACCCTCATGAAATGAACTCGCTATGACCAAACAACTAACAGACACACAAATAAATGAAGTGATCCCTTTATGTTATCTTTTGAAGCTAAATCACAAATTTGATTCACTGACTAGAGAACAGATATAGTTGAATCCCTCCCCTGACTGTGACTCAACTCACCCTACTCCAAACCATTTTTTGGAGGGGGGGGATTGTGGTCTTTATTTGACCACATATGATGAGCGTTTGAAAGGGGTTGATGGGACTCTGCTATGACTAAAAAGTAAGACACAGCCACAGGCACACACGAGCCACACACACGGGCTGGGACCAGCCCAGATTCCTTCTGGGAATCTCCCACCTCCTCGTAGTATCTGCGTTCTTCCTCTTCTACTTCCCTCTGGGCCTTTTCCCATTCTTCTTTCAGCTTGTCCTGCTCCTTCTGGTATCTCTCCTGTTACGAAATTTCCATAGATTGCTGTGAACTGATCATTCACGCAGCATCAGGAATTCCCCCCGCCCTACACCACCATGCACAATATACAAAGGTCAAACAACGAAGTCTGCAAGCTCGTCCTAGAAAAAAGTGTCATTGCTGAACCTCACTATGGTCACCTTCAAAGTCTGAGAGTACCCAAGTCCACCCTTCAAAACACTTTTGCTAGGATGGGTTCACAAATTTAATTGTCAGACCTTGCAAAATTATCTTCTTGTAACACTCTGAATCTGCCTGATTCATATAATGAAGGGAGAATACTTTTTTTGGTACCCAAACATCTTAGGAACATAAAAATCCAGTGGGGATCAGTACTTTCTGCTACTTGTGTTTTGTAGAGTTGTTTTTTAGACGTCTGAGTAGAAATTTGCGTATGGAAAGAGGAAAGATAGAATCAATGGAAAAGCCTCTAAAATCTTCCTCACGTGGGTTTTGCCCCTGGTAGGCTACACCAATAGTTTCCTTTCAACTAGGACCTTTGGAGATAAGTTTTTCCACTCCACTAATTAGAAATATGGCATTGCCAGGACAGTTTAATGAAAGATGAAAAAGTGGGCAGATAGACAATGCAGAAAGGCCCAAAGTAGACGAGCTGATGATTAGCTGAGTAGCTGGACTTTTCTTTGCCTGTAGTTATTCTACCCAAATGGAGTCTTCCTGGCTTGATGTAACTTCTGAATTAAGAGCAGCTTTTCAATAGCTGATTAGAGAGCTTCAACTTCAGAACTACCATTCTGGTTTTCAGAACCAATGCAACACTAGTCACTACTTCTGGGGGGAAAAATAAAATACTGTGAATAAAAATAGTGTTTAAAACGTGACTGGACTCCCCGACAGCTGGCTAGAAGATATAAATAAATGGAGACTAAAATTAATGTTTAAAATAAGAGCTGACACCCCAATGCCTTGGGAATGGCATCCTGACAAGACAGAGACAGCAGAACCAGTGACATAAGCCCTACACCTGCAGACATTTTAGGTGGATTAACTTCAGTTGGGGCCCAAACAACTCTGTGCTTCCATCTTCACATGGGAAGGCACTGAGATTTCTTCAGGTGTAACCTGCTGTGTTATTATCTTAGCAGCAGAAGGACTTCATTGGAATTCCCTAATCCCTTACTCTCTGGCAAACTCATTGTTGGCCAACCCATGGCAGCTCCAGCTAAAGATTTCTTATCAAAACTGGCATTGTAAAGTTTTAGAGAAGGACTTCAGGGGCTTTTCAGAACAGAGGAAGCAGAGCTTAACACTGCACAGAGGCTGAAAAACAAGCAAAGCTTCTCAGGCTTATTGATTCCAGGCGTTCACAGCACACGTCCCCTCATCAGGAGGACGAACTGATAATGCAGGGACTGAAGGGCGCAGCAGCTCTACAACACGCAGGCGCGAGCACACACGGACACACGTGCACACACGAACACATGCACACATACACACAGGTACACCCACATACACACATACACACAGGTACACCCACATACACACATGCACACATACACACAGGTGCACCCACATACACACAGTGCACACATACACACAGGT
>NW_003852576.1:2670941-2682702 GCF_000181295.1 Otolemur garnettii | reverse complement strand
CACATACACACAGTGCACACATACACACAGGTACACCCACATACACACATGCACACATACACACAGTGCACACACAAACACACATACAGGCACACACAGACACACATGCACACACAAACACACATACAGTGCACAGATACACACAAGTGCACCCACATACACATACAGGTGAACACACATGCACACATGAACACACATACACAGATACACACAGGCACACATGAACACACAGACACACATGAACACACACAGGCACACATGAACACACAGGCACACAGTGCACACATACCACAGGCATGCACATATGTGCACACACGAACACACATGCACACAATACACATGCACACTGCAAAGACAGGCACACAGTGCACCCACATACACACAGGCACACACAAACACACATGTACACAGTGCACACACACACGTGCACACACACAGGTGTGTACACACACGTGCTCATGTAGGCACACACACAAGCACACTCATACACACATGTGTACCCATGCACACACGCACACATACACAAGCACTCATAGGCACACACATGCACAGACAGGTGCATAACACACATATGCACACATGCACACACACACACTTGTGCCCTTACTCCTCCCCCACACACCACGGCCCATACCCAGGCTACCACACCAGTACACAGTGTGGAGAGGCAGTGGGTGAGGCAGAAGCAACACACAGGCCTGGTGCCTGCATCTGTCACCACAGCTGGCCCTCGAGGTGTAATAGAGAAAGCCGCACGCTGGGAGCACAGTGGCCTGTCCCCTTTGCCCTGTGGGATCTCTGACTTTTTGCTGTTCACCATTTAGCTGGGAGATGGCCACCTAATTTCCCCGAGACCAGCCCATGGTCAGGGCTGCCCCGAGGTCTCCCAACAGGACTAACGGGGCAACAGCCCTGGGACTTTGATCCATCAAGTTCCCACTGACACTTTGGTATTAAAATCCTAACCCTCTGCAATTTTCAAAAGTGCCAACTGGCAGAGATAAAGCCACACTGTAATCTACAGCTACTATTTAAACCACCCTCCAACCCACCCCTGGGGATTAAGCCAGAAAGATTCAAACTAACAAAGAAAGACAATGACAAAACAAGACACCATAAAACAAGCTTGCATCACGCTTTGTTTGCTACCCAGCAGCAGACAGTTACCAGAATTAGTGAGATTTGACACCCTGGCCCTTATGACTTTTTGGTAAAATCAGTATTACTGGGAATGGAAGAGCATGAGTCTGAAAGTCTCGTAGGCTGGGATTTGGATCTGGGCTCAACTTCTGGAAACTTGGGCAATCAATTTAACTTCTGAGTTAACTAAGGTTTCTCCCATTGTAAACCGGGGCTAATTAGACAGACTTTGAAGTGTCCTCTGAGGATTAAATGAGATAAAATACATCAAGTGCTAATGACAGTTCCTGGGACACCCCAAATACTCACCATGGGTTAGTTTCTTAGGTTACTAGGCCACCTTCTGAAGTTACTAGGCCACCTTCTGAAGCCCACGAAGCAAGTAACGTGTGACAAATTCAATACCAGAATTTTTCTAGCATTGATAATTAGCCTCTTTTACTAATAAATGGAGCAAATGTTTCTACTTAAGGAATTAAATCAAGGCCACATTTTATTTCCCATTTATACTACCAAACAGCTCTTTGATAATTCATTTCCTCTGCTGCTTGGAGTGGGAAGTGGCCGCTAAAGAGGTGATAAGTGGATGAACTGCCTTGAAGCCATACTTGGAGTTTTTCTTTTTAATCTGTTAATAGGGCTGCTTTTTCTCAGACTCATCACTGTCGCCTTTGGCAGGAAGAATGAGATCCGGGGCTCTCTGCTGGATGGACACAGAATGAACTGACATGGCCTGGCCAGCTTCTTAGAAGAGTCGGATCCGGTTTATGCTCTGAGCTGAAAGTCTATTTAGTACGATAAAGATTCAGAAGCGCCTCATCTAAAAGAAAAAGAAAGGAGAAAGCAAGCAGACCCCGGCCCACCTGGAGCAAACGTTCCTGCTCCCGTTGCCATTTCTCCTGTCTCCGGCGCTCCTCCTCTGGGTCCCACGCCCAGAACTTGAACTGCTTAGAAAATAAAACCACAGTCAGAATTGAGCCACGTCCTCAAGGACAGGCCAGGACAAGAGAAGACAGTTGGCCTCTGGCCTGGCACCTGGATTAACAAGCAGGAGCAGGGGCCGTCTAACGTCCTCTTTGGTGGCAGAAAACTTTTAAATCATAGTCTTTCTTTGGTTTACTTCCAAGATGCTAGTATGATCCTAGGACCCTTTTTGAAGCTAATAAGAACAGGAGGTAATTAGCCACTGGCGTTGGAAGGCTTTGCTCTGTTTCTCTGAGAAGAAACAGACGTCATTTCTCAAATGCATCCACACTTCTGAGTGTAAGATGTTCATTCTGCATTTTGAGCCAAAGTCCAAGCAAATGGTCTCGGGTATTTCAGCAGAAATGCCTTTTGTAAGAAGTAGCATTTGCCACCCTGCAAAACTGACCTTTTATATGGCTACTGCTTCCCCACACTGGGTTATTTAGCTCACCAGGTCCAGGCAAGGGGACCCTCTGCCCTGGGGTCCACATAACACGAACATTTAAACCCAGAATGCTGGACCAGGAGAGTGCAGGGTCAGACATGAGAGGGGCCGCTGTGTCTAAAGTTGGCTTGGCTGCCTCAGTCACCCAAAGCAGATGCCCGGGCAGGCCAAGTTCCCCAGTGACGCACCCCTCACTTCCTTTCATTATGATGGAGTAATTTTATTTTATACATTTACTTATCTTTTTGAGACAGAGTCTCACCTTTGTAACTCTCAGTTGAGTGCTGTAAATTCAAGTGATTCTCTTGCTTCAGCCTTCCAAAGTAGCTGAGACTACAGACGCCCGCCACTATGCCCAGCTATTTTTAGACATGGGGCTCTCACTTTTGCTCAGGCTGGTCTCAAACCCCTGAGCTCAAGCACTCCATTTGCCTCAGCCTCCCAGAGTGCTAGGAGTACAGGCGTGAGCCACCGCACCTGGCCCCAGTGATAGGGTAATCTTAGGAGGCTTTAGAATGGCCTAAAATTTTGAGTAGAAATAAGGGTGGGAGGCAGGGTAGAGGAGCAGGGATAGTCTATGTGACATGGCTGCCTGGGAAGCTGGTGGCTTCAGCCCTGTCCAAGGTTTCCATAGGTGTAGTTACTGTCCAAGATACCTGGGCCAGCCCCCCTCCACTTTGCCTGATCCCCAGCAGGTCCATGCTAACACTCAGGCCTGCTGGGCTGGCCCAGGGAGGAATCTCCAGGCAGAGAACGCAGGCCAGGCCACAGTGATGCGTAATATATAATTTAAAAAATACTTATAACTTTCATTTATTTGTGGGTCTCATTTTGTATTTTCACTGTGACTCCTGCATATGGTTGGGACGGCCATGACGCTCACAGAAGGGTCAAAGAAAAATGCACAAGTAAGCTGGGGAAAGGCAGGTCCTGTGGGCCCTCGTGGTGTTCACCTTGCAGCCGAGCGAGCTCTAGGGCAGTGCTGTCCAGCCCTTCCTATCTCACGGCACACTTGAACCTATAGTTAGACTTCCTCGGCAGACTTAAATTATGTTGCTCAGGAAACAAGGGTGAAAAAAAAGGATATGCTTACGGTGCTTTGAACTTCTTTCAAAAATAATTTAATCATCTTTAAAAACTGCTGTGGCACACCTAAGATCCTCTTGTGGCACACCGTTGTGTCACAGCACATTGGTTAAAAATCACTGCTGTAGGCTCAGACAAGTTATGCCGAGGAAAATTTAACAGAGATGGTCTCTGACTTGTGATGATTTGACTTACTGTTTTTCAATTTTACAATGGTATGAAACCATTTTCACATTCAGTAGAAACTGCACCTTGACTACCCATACAACTATTCAGTTTTTTGCTCTTTAGTACAGTAGAAAAGCAGGAGATAGTCAGCACTTCATCATGAAATAGGCTTTAGATTAGATGATTTTGCCCAACTTAGGGCTAACGTTAGTGTTCTGAGCATATTCAAGGTAGATTAGGCTAAACTATAAAGTCTGGTAGGTCAGGGCATTAAATGCACTTCAGTTTCCTGTATATTCAGCTTACGATGAGTTTATTAGGACATAACCCCATCACATGAGGAGCATCTGTAATCGAAGGTTTCCTAAGTTTCCTTGAATGGCCAGAAATGTCATCTCTATGTAGATCCCAGATAGGAAATTATGTTGGAGTTTAGTGAGTCGCCTCCACTGGGCATTTTCCTAGAACTTGGAGGCAGTTTCAGTGTTCAGAACCCCACCCAGGGCCATGGACCTTCTTTGACTTTCGAAGGAAAGGAAGGAAAGGGGCTGTTTGTGCGAATGAAGCCACGAGAGACCAGTGAGAAAAGTCCAATAGCAGGAAAACGAGAGGAACAATCAGGAATGCTCTAATTTCCAGCTTGCACTGGGAAGCTGGTGGCTTCAGCCCTCAATCTCAGGAATGAGTCAGGAAGGGGGCAGTGTGGACGGGCTGAGCACAGACAGTGCAGAACGTGTGTTAAAAGGAAAACAACAGGTATTTTAAGAGGGAGAAGATAGCAGCATGGTCAATAAATAAGAGGGAAAAAAGCAGTGATTTGGTTCTTCCTTTGTGATTATTTGCTGACCACTTGCTATGGGTCAGGCGGTGGCCAGTGGGCAGAGAGTCCCTGCCTCATGCAGCTCACTCTGAGTGTGAGGGGTGGGGCAGGGGGCTATTTAAATCTTCACCAGAAGATGGTGTGATAATTACCATTAAAGAGGCAAAAGGAGCTGGAGAAAGTTGGAATGGAGAGGTTTTAGTCTCCTCTGTTGTACGATTCATCGGTTTAAAGGTCTTTCTTTCTGTGGCCTAGGGATTCCTAAGAGCAGGGAAGAGGTCCACTCCCCCGTAAGCAAGCCAACACCGTGCATTTTTCAGTCTTCAATAAATATTTGTTGAATACATGAGCAGAATCACTTCACACTGGGTAACCTATCTCCTACCATCATAGTCCCCCCTTCTTTCAGAGGAGGCTTGGGCACCCCAAGTCTGACTGCAAATGAGCCAGAGTCTACGGAGGCCAGAACAATCTAATGCTTATGTCCACTTCAAGTTTTACTTATTTTCAAGTGTAAATAACTTGAATGACAAGACTCTAATATTCTATGAAGAGCCATTTACTACCAAAAGAACATTAAATTTGGATGGCTAGTTTAAGAGAATTTACTTATGTGGGTCTGTGATTTATCTCTTTTTTGTTCTATTTTCCATAAACCAGAAATAAGAATGTATCTCTTTGGGGGGCCCTTCCTCTTCACCCCCATCCAGGGGGTGTGAGAATAATCTTTCAAAAGCAATTCAAAATGGAAATCAATGGTTATGTTATACTTTTCAGATCTGTGCCATGAATGCTGGCTTCGGGTTTGTTCTGGGCTTCCCTTCCTCTGGGAATGGAACTTTCCAGAAAACTCTGGATTCCCAGTGTTGGCTTGGAATTGAGCCTCCACAGATGATCCCTAGATCTAGAATGTGGCTGGAGACAGCAGGGGTTATGTGACAGGTGATGGGCTCCTTTCCATTCTGCAGAGGAACTAAAAACTCCCCAACTGAGACAATTTCCCCCTAGATAAGAATAGGTACTGGCTCTGGTGAGCCTCTTGGATTAGCTATTGGAAAAGGAGGATTATGAAGCACTGTGCTAGAGGCTTCTGTACAATTATTTCAGGTAAAGATCACACAGCCTCCAAAGAAAAGTATTAATATCTCATTGCAAATGGAGGAAGATGAGGTTCAGAGAAATATTACACATTCAGGGTCCTATTCCTAATAAATGTAATCAGAGGTACAGCAGTGATTTTGTGGCTGAGCCCAGGTTGTTCATGCTACAGTCACTTGGGCCATAAAGAAGTCTCCAAATCTGATGGGACTTTCAGAGGGTGCATGAGCATGACAGAGCCAGCACTGCAACACTAGAGTGTTCAGATGTAATTCAGCAGCAAGGAATGTCCACAGCATCGTGTGTCTTGTCTTAATCAACAACACTTTCTGATTTTGTTGACATACTAATTGGAAAATCACACACACAGTTAATATGCTTCAAGATACTTATTGTGAGAAGGGGTGTCA
Source organism: Otolemur garnettii (assembly GCF_000181295.1). Lineage (NCBI taxonomy): Eukaryota > Metazoa > Chordata > Mammalia > Primates > Galagidae > Otolemur > Otolemur garnettii. The sequence continues at coordinate 2,676,569 of NW_003852576.1, read as the reverse complement.
CAAATACAGCTTGGGGCCCAGTGCCTGTAGCACAGTGGTTATGGCACCAGTCACATACACCAAGGGTCGCGGGTTTTAACCTGGCCTGGGCCAGCTAGACAACAATGACAACTGCAACAAAAAATAGCCAGGTATTGTGGCGAGCGCCTGTAGTCCCAGCTACATGGGAGGCTGAGGCAAGAGAATCTCTTAAGTCTAAGAGTTTGAGGTTGCTGTGAGCTGTGACGCCATGGCACTCTACCAAGGGTGACATAGTGAGACTCTGTCTCAAACAAAACAAAACAAAACAACAACAAAAATACAGCTTGGGTATCCTAGAGAGGGTCCCGGCCAGGTCCTGTCTGCCAGCAGTCACACCAAGCTGAGGTGCGGTCCTCATTAAAAAAAACATTATTTGTATGTCTCCAGCAATTGTTTGTTTTACTACTAATTCCCGCCAGCACATTCATTTCAACTGCTCGGTTTAGATTTTAATTTCCCGGCTTCTCACTTTAGTTCCAGGCACAATGACCACTCCGCCTAAGGATAATCCGCGTCTTCATAATCTGCCTGACAGCATTATATGTGACTTTCAATTATTCTTTTAAAAAGCAAATTTTCATCTCAATTTTGGATGAATACTCTTTAAGCAAATCAACTATGTTATAAATTAAAATGACACTAACACATAATCCTTAAAACGAGTCACTTACAGGTGTGGTCCCAGGTGACTTTTCACTGCTTGGAGAATCCACTGCACAGAAAAAATGGAAAGAAAAAAAGAGACGGATGTGAACGGCTTCTCATTGTTGTTATTTATAATCCCCTCCGGGGAGTGTAGTTCCTGCGTCAGCTTCCAACCATTTTTTTTTTGGTAAGATGAGAGCATTAGAAAATCACAAAGAAGCAGACCACTGTGGCAGGTGGTACCCATCACCAAAAGCAGTCCTGACAGGTGTAATCTGATTGATCACACCCATTAGCACCAGGTACTAAGCTAGAGGAAGCAGGACTATTCCTATTAGTGCTGGTGCCTATGCACCTGGCATTCTGGTTTGGCCAAGCAGTTCCCTCGCTGTCTGGCTCAGAAAAGTATTGTACAGAGAGAGGCCAGATGTCACCCAGGAAGCAAAGAGAGGGACACAGTTAACCAAAGAACCATTGTCACTTTCTGGTAAATGATTCTAATCATTGCTTTTTTATTTTTAAGAAGGAAACAATAAAGAAAAAGGTGAATAATATTATTTCTCTGGAGCCTCACAATCAGCATAAAGTTCTGTGAATTCCCCCCTGATTTTAGGATAACTGGTCCTGCTATCAAAGAACTAGCTCTTTGCTAACTGTGTATCAGAAACAAGCATTTTTCCCCCTTTAAATCAGAAACGAAGACAAACGCCAGATATCATTGTCTGCCCCAACATGGATTTTTTGCACAGAAGAAATCAGCTCCCCAGTATGCGGTTTACCTGACTGGGAGAAAAACTGGGAGCGTCGCCAAGAGTTCTGAACTCTCAGCGGAACACTGGCAGTGCCAGGCGGCTCTGGAGCAGACGGCAGAACAGAACAAACAGAACACAGTGACAATCGGGCCGAACCCACCAGAACTACACTCCCACGTCCTCTGAGTTGTAGTCAACACCAGGATTGAGAGTCGGAGACTCTGAAGTACACGCTGTCTTAGTAATGCACACATACAACCCGAGGACGCAGAGTCCAGGGAACTGGGGAGATTTATGCTACATTGTTTCAATCCCTGGCTCAGGTCAGATTTTATAAGTTCATACTTGACAACCCGATGTGGTGTAAGACCAATAATCCACAGTTTACACTGCTTCTGGAAACAACAGCATATAAAAGGCAGTGGAGGTGAGTGGTTTAATAATTGTTTTTTCAGGTACTTGAAGTCTTCTTCAGTTTTTTCTATTTCAAATCAATACGAGGGTATACATTTTTAAGTTACATTGTTCTCACGTTCATTATTCAAGTGGTAGTTGAGGCCTTCACCCAGGGGACACGCTGAACACCTCGCATTGTGCACATTAGGTGAGACTGGCCAATTGCCCCCCGCCCCGTCCCCCCCTTCTTTTCTCCCCTCCCCCTTGCTAGCCTATACTGTGTTTTATCATTTGTGTGGGCAACTAGTAGCTTATATTTGGTTTCATATTAGTATTGAGTACATTGGACATTATTTTTTCCATTCTTGAGATACTTAACTAAGAAGAATGTTTCAACTCCATCCAGGTAAACATAAACAAAGTCTCCATGTTTTCCTGTGGCTGAATGGTCCTCCACGGTATATGTATACCAGTTTGTTAATACATTCACGGGCTGATGGGCATTTGAAGTGCTTCCAAGACCTGGCAATTATGAATTGAGCTGGGTGGTTTAATTATTATTTTATACATATCGCATTTTCTAAAGGTTATATATGGAACTCTGTGGCAGAAGGTTTCCTTACATATAAAAAAAGGATGTGTACACATCCGGGTGGGCGGCATCAAACAGGCAGAGCTGACGGCAAGCATCTGTATCCTTCAATCTGGGCTGTGCTGGCCTGTCATTCTCCAAGCAAAAGAAGACTCAGTTCCTATTTTGCTGAAACACCAATCTGAGTTATCTTTTCCGCTTTGGGAGGCAGTTTAGAAAAGGCAATTCATCACCATTAAATGTATTTTTGTGAATGTTTTCAGAGTATTTAAAGACCGTCTTTATGAATATGAGTGTGTGACTGTGTGAGTGTGTGCGTGTCTGTGAGTTTGGCCGGCAGATTTTCAGCATCCAGTATTAACTAGTCTATGAGCAGATGACATTGTAGAAATGGGGGAGATGCCATTTTATGGGGGACAGAGTATTAGATGTAGCTCCAGGCGTCCTAATCCTAACCCTATAACTCCTTTGGACTTGACATTCCACTCAGACTAATCACTTAACTGGGTACTGACGTTTTATATCTGGTCAGAGACCTAGTACTCCCACCCCACCTCCAATTAAAGGCAAATCATTTCTGAATCATTTCTTTTAAGGTTACATTTATTAGACGCCTTTTGCTTCTTGAAAGGCAAAAACTTTATATAAACACCAAACAGTTATTGCTGTTATTTCCGTATCCAGCAATGATGTCTTTGGTGCACAATTTAAATAAACACTTCGAGTCAGTGGGTTTCAGAGTGTGGTCCCTGGATAGGCAGCATCGGTGTCCTCTGGAACTTGGTAGAAATGCAAATCCTCCAGCCCTGGCCCAGACCTACTCACTGAGACAGCCTGGGAGTGGCCACCAGCCCTGCAGGGAGCCTGGCAGACTCTCAAGTTCAAGCACTACTGCATAAAGGTCTGTTGTACAACATAAACACTCTCACATTTAAGAAGCCAGTCAAGAAGACTTTATCTCTGCCAGAATCTTCTCTGTGCTTCTCCAACTTTTGCCACTATACTACAACTACTGCTGCTATCTTAGTGATTAATATGGGCCAGGCATTGAGCTAAACACTTTTATGGCTTATCTCATTTAATTCTTCCAATATTCCCTACAAGATTGGTACTATTATTGTTTCCAGTTTACAGAAGACACAATTAGAGAATACCTGATGGGTGAGGGCACACAGCTAAGAACTAGAGGAGCAGGAGTTTGAAGCCAGGCATTCTGTATCCAGAGCCTGCAGCTGTCCGGACAGCCTCCACGCGCCTTGGGTGTACTCCAGATATAATTCCACCTCAAAGAATTAACCTTAAAATGTTCCAGTGCTACTAGACTTTGTTTCTCAGGCATTCAAACTGGGGTCAAATAGGAAGGAAAGTAACTTGATTCAACAGCACATTTTACAAAATCAAAATTCCTTACGATGGGAAATTAAATTTATAAGAAAAGAACTAACGAAGAAGGCTTAAAATAGCCATTCCCTCTGTATATCACCATATCTACACAACTATGAAGAGCCAGAAATAGGGCAGAATTAAAATCAGTCTCAATACAGCCAATTGCCGGCCCAGCTGGGAGGTTTTACTTTTGCCAAAACCCTTCCGGACAGGAGGATTGACAAATACAAGATGAACACTTTGAAAACGGTATTGAACTTGTTTCCACATAGAGAAACTAGTACACATGTTCCCTGTAAAGTTGACAGGGCTCAATTTATTTCCCAACTGTCAACAAAAGCAATGGGCGCTGCGGGGGTGGCCCCAACTAGCCGCTCACTCTTGAAAAGAGAAGTAAAAATAAGCTACAAAACACACTGAGGAAAGTGCATTAAAAACAAACGCCCCCCCCACCCCCCACCCTATAGTTCACGCCTCCGTATCTCTCGCTATTTCCACATCCAGGAAGCCCAGTCATCTATCTGTTTTAAAGAACCGTCCCCATGGGTTGAGGAATTCTCAGGGCCCATCCCCTACTCTTCGTGTCTCTAAGGGTCCTTTCTGGTGGTTGTAGGCACAGAGCTTTCCCACTAGAATACAGGAATTCAAGGTGGGTTCTTTTTGTTGTTGTTGAGACAGAGTCTCACTATGTTGCCTTGGTAGAGTGCCGTGGCATTGCAGCTCACAGCAATCTCAAACTCTTGGGCTTAAGCGATTCTCTTGCCTCAGCCTCTCAAGTAGCTGGGACTACAGGCACCTGCCACAATGCCCAGCTATTTTTTTGTTGCAGTTATTTAGCTGGCCCAGGCTGGGTTCAAACCCGCCAGCCTCGGTGTATGTGGCTGGCACTGTAACCACTGTGTTGCTACGGGTGCCAAGCCTCAAGTTGGGTTCTTATAGGGACAAATTCACATCCCATATATATGTGGCTGACACAGTACTTGGGGAATTTGCAGTGGTCAGTACCATTCTGAGATCTTTATAAAGGCTTTAAATGCTCAGGTTTTTGGAAGCCACTACTTTCCACATCATATCTAACATATTACATTGTATCAAACATATGAAACATTAAAATATATCCTCAGTATGTGTGGGCTACAAATTTAAAACTATTCCTCAGTATCATGTATGTGTCTACCTGTGTGTGTACATGTTTCATTTACATATTCTTGCTATAAAGAATTTTTGTAAAGATTAAAATTTTTGACTATGATTAACATATTTAATTACGATAGTGAATGATTTCCTCAGTAATCATCATGCACACCCAGGAATTGTTATGGAGGAAAAAATATACATTCTTGGGATTATTGTCAAATTAAATGGACATTCATGAAGACTAGAATTAACAATGAAATTGACATGATATTGAGATTAAAAATTTATATTAAAGTTATTGATTTATGATTTTATAAGTGTCTTTTTAATATTTTGGAAATGTTACAATCATTTTTTAAGTTCACAAACACTTATACAGGCCCTACTGTGCCTACAGTGCCTGGCTGACAATATGGCCTTGGCAGCTGGAGTTCCTGTCATGGACAAATAGAGCCTGAGACCTCAGATTTCCATTCTGAAATTACTAATTCAGCCCTTGTAGACCCTGGCAAACACCTGACCAAAGGAACATCAATTAATATAAAAGATGTAATCTTCTAACCAGAATCCACAGAGAACTCAAAAGTATTAGCAAGAAAAGAACAAGTGATCCCATCTCAGGGTGGGCAAAGGACTTAAAAGAGAAATTTCTCTGAAAAAGACAGGTGCATGGCCTACAGACATATGAAAAAATGCTCA
>NW_003852576.1:2660847-2670388 GCF_000181295.1 Otolemur garnettii | reverse complement strand
AGGGAAGGGGGGAGGATGGGTGGAGGGAGGGTAATCGGTGGGACCACACCTATGGTGCATCTTACAAGGGTACATGTGAAACTTACTAAATGTAGAATATAAATGTCTTAACACAATAACTAAGAAAATGCCATGAAGCCTATCTTAACCAGTTTGATGAAAATATTTCAAATTGTATATAAAACCAGCACATTGCACCCCATGACTGCATTAATGTACACAGTGATGATTTAATTTAAAAAAAAAAGACATAATCTCCCATTAAAGTTAATCATTATTTTTCTTCACATGGTCTCAGCAGAATATGAAGACCTCAAGTAAAACATTTCCTTTTCTTTACCTTGAGAATTGAGATTTGGCAAATGTAGTTGGTTGGATTCAGTCATTTTTTCCAGAAATGGAAATGTCAGGGTTGCTTCTGGTTCTGGAGATTTTGGCTTTACCACCTGGACAGTGGGCAACAGACAAAGATGTTCTAAGTATTGCTCACTAATAAATGTACAGGAGAAATAAAACTCAAGGGTTCAAGGCCATCACAGCAATCAGTAAGTTCACACATTCAACTTTTAAAGGGAAGTTTTTTGCCCCCTCCCTAAAACACTTTCGTGCTTTTCTGTAGTAATAGAGCGTCAATTTTTCAGAGAAATCAAATAAGAGCACAAAAATGTGATGATCACTTTTCTCCAAACCCAGGAGACAGTATTTCCATCTTTGGAAGTGGGCATCACTCTCTCTCATGTTTGCATTGACCAATCACATATTCTATCCTGAGTACCACACAATACTGAATTTATGTCAGGAAATGAGGTGATAAAAAATTATCATACGAGATAATTTTTTAAAAACTTTAGTAAGTGCTCAACATTAACAGAATATTACCTTTTAAGGTACATTATTCTCTAGACACTCTATTAACTCCCATCAACCGATGCAAAACAATTCAAAGAGCAATATACATTGCCTGCTGATAAAGAAGCATTATTATATACAAATGACCACTGGCAAAAGGTATCACACACTGATGCCCTCAGGGAATCTGTGAACCATGTTAGACGACTTAGCTTTATGGTAAATAGTTCTAAGATTCGAGGTTTTCCAAATTCTTACGCATGTTTAGAAATAGATTTTTCATGTTATTGCTATTAACTGTAGTTTGTCCCTAATCTGAATGAGCATTAGCAGAACACTTTTCTTCTGATTTGAGGCTTCTAATCAATTGATTGCTGAAAGACCAGATTGCCAAAGGTATTAAAACAATGTCTAACTAAAATCAGATTCAGTAGACCCGGGGCATGGGTCCGAATGATAAGCATAGTTATGTTAAGCTCCCGTCCTTTCAACTGCTTGTAGGACTTCTCTGATTCACTCTCTGGCCAGTGCCTGTGTTCCCAATGAATTAATTTGATAGCTAATGACCTCATGGTGAGAGAGACTGCAGAATACTTGTTTCATCATTAGATGATCTATTATTCAGTCCTCAGAATAAATTGTTAGGATTTATCCTCTGTAGGATTTTATGTTTCTTTATAAATAATACACTTAACTCTGAAAAATCCTGAAGAAAACACAGCTCATCACCTCATTCTGCATCACAGAGGTCAAACAGACGTCCAATGAACTTAGTGGTTACCAGCAGAAGCTAAGGTAGACTTACTAAAGTTGATGAGGCTCAAGGCTAGTAATGGCAAAACCTTGTTTCAGATAATTCCTGGCTGTAAACGAGCCAGCTGATGGTCAGCAGAAATGCTCAAAACGCCCACTATGGATAAAGGTCACCTGTATGCCTGGGTGTTTTGCTTTACGAATGTAACACGTTTGAGTGAAATCAGAAAATAAGAGCCGTTGCAACTACTCTGAGCGCGTTTCTCCATTACCTAATCCCTCACTGTAGAGGGAAGGGAGAGAAGGGAGAAATTAACATGGTGAAAGTGAGAACAGCAGTGAGTTCAAGGCCACCATTCCACTTGGTAATCAGCCAGCAGGTCTTGGAATCTACAGAACAGAATCCGGGGGTGTATGTACTTGGTACCTCTGGATCCCAAGAATAACTTGGTGATCCTTTTTAAAAAAAGTATTCTGAGAATAACATTTACCAGATAGTCAAAGAAGAAAAACAACCAACCAACCAAAGAACCCCTGAGAACAGTTTTTTCCACATTTGGGTACAAGTGACACTGGTGGCCCAAAGACAGATCACGCCGACGAGATGACACAGATGAGGCGCACAGTGACTATTTTAAGTTATGGTATTCATTTAGTTTGCTTAAAAAATTTTTTTCTAGAAATGATATAGAATTCTCCTTTCAGCTTAGGTTTAAGTGTAAAGAATAATGACTTTGGAAGAACAATAATTAAGTCATGGGTACAAGTATAATGTACATAAGGCCAATCCTGAGAAGGTGCGAAATTCTGCCCCCCTGCAACACTTGACCTACATTTCAGTTCCCCTTTATGGACCTACAAACCATTCCTTCATTCTCTGTGTAGAAACATAAGGATGAAATATCCAAAATGCACTGAAGCAACAGGCCTTTTACCAAGAACACATTCATCTCCTAAGGCCAGAGGCTGTGTGCTGAATACCCTGTACCTAGACCGTGCCCGGCACATAGTAGGTGCACAGTCAATACCGGCTGAGTAAATAATGGATGAAGTAGAACTAGAAGTGGTAAATTTTTCACTTTAAAGTAAAATCCAAATTTATGTGTAATTTTTAAAATCTGCCACGTGTGTAAGTCAATAATTTTTCAATTTGGTGACCCCTTAAAATTGCCTGGGAACCTTAAAAAAATAGAGATGCCTTGGTCCTTTCTTTAAAGATTTATCTGGTCTTGAATGGGCTTGGTAGTTTTTAAAGTCAAGGTAGGTCAAAGTTGAGAACCACTGGTATAAATGATGAAAATTTTTCAATCGTACCTGAAAACAAGTCAGACTAATGTGAATGATGTGAGACTCCGAACCAGGAAGAATTAATTTAAAACAAGACTTTAAAACCCATCATGCCAGAATAATGGTTTTCCAGGTTTCTTGTTATTCGAATCCAGAGGCGTCAGGATCATTACCATGAAGTAGGTAAACCTTAGAGACTATTCAGTAAGCTGACAGGTGAACAAGCAAGCTCACACACAGAAAACTAAAACCTAAATGCAAGGATTTATAACATAGTTATAGTTCATATTTTTCTAAATGTATCAAGTTCTTTGAAACAAAAGAGAATATATACCAACTGCTACTGAGTAGGTCTCAGTGATTTTGCTCCTCTTGTTCTAGTTCATTTGTAAATTTAGAAATATATTTATACATATGACTTGATATATTTGTTACATATTTATATCCGTTTCTATATACCATATCCAGGGTGGTATAAACGATTTTAAATTGCACATGAACTTTATGGCCACCCTAGGTATTCAATTTTTCACAGTGAGCATGTAGTATATTTGTATTTAGAAAAGCTATAGATTAAAGATAGAAGAAGACACAGGAGAGAAAATAAATCTTGTTAGCAACGACAGCCACAGCCCTTGGTGCCAGTGAGGCCGCGGTGACCTTTGGATTTAGCCACGTGACTCCCACGCACGTCACCTTTTGCGACAGCACCAGCTCCACCTTTCCGCTCATTTCGTTGCCGGGTTTCTTCTGCCCTTGCTCTTCTGGCACGTCGTTCTTCGGCTGGGGGCTGGAGGAAAACTCCACGAAGGCCACGGTCGGGCTGCATCGAGTCACAGTCGTTGTGAAATGTTGCAGCTCTGAAATGGTGTTACATCAAGACATGTAAAGAAGAAAAAGCCAGCCACATTACAGGGCTATTTACTCTGCAATGCCGTGAAGTGTGTTTAGTCTATACCCTGTCCTGGCTGTAAGAAGCTGGATGAGGGTGTGATGATGGGGATATCAGAGCCCAAGATGCCGGATTTCTCAAAGCTCTTTCATTGTATCAAGCAACATAAGACAGATCAAAAGAAGCTCACTATGAAAACGGAAATTCTTTTTTTTTTTTTTGAGACAGAGCCTCAAGGTGTCACCCTGGGTAAAGAGTGCTGTGGCATCACAGCTCACAGCAACCTCCAACTCTTGGGCTCAAGCGATTCTCCTGCCTGCCTCTACCTTCCCAGTAGCTGGGACTACAGGCACCTGCCACAATGCCCGGCTATTTTTTGGTTGCAGCCATCGTTGTTGTTTGGTGGGCCTGAGCTGGAATTGAACCCGCTATCTCAGGTGTACGTGGCTGGCGCCTTAGCCACTTAAGCCACAGGTGCTCAGCCGAAAACTGAAATTCTAAATAAAGGTCACATTTACATCTGTATTACATTACATGAAACAAAATACTGACATAAGATAATGATTACAACCATTGGGCCGCACAGGAGAACGCCCAGGGCTAATTTCTACCCTAGTTACTGAGCGGCAACCTGGCTCTTCCCTTCTTGTTTCAATCTTCCTTTTTAACATCACAATTTCTAAATTGAAATGTGTTAAGGCTTGTGAGCTACATATACACGTACGCACATGTATGTAGATTTATATGCATATATATGTCTACACACATGTATTATGCGATAAAGATAAAAGCGTTCTCTGGTTTACAGGGAAGAATTAGATGCACTTCCAAGGGAGTAGAGAAGTCAGCAGCTTAGGAGGCGTAACAAAATGTGGAAGCACAGGCTGGCACGGTGGCTCCCACCTGTAAGGCTAGCACTTTGGGAGGCCAAGGTCGGTGGACTGCCTGAGCTCAGGAGAACCCAAGACCAGCCTGAGCAAAAAAAAAAAGCAAGACCGAATCTCTACTGAAAAATAGAAAATCCAGCTGGGCATTGTGGTGTGTGCTTGTAGTTCTAGCTACGGGAAAGGCTGAGGCAAGAGAAACGCTTAAGCCCCAGAGTTTAAGGTTGCTGTGAGCTAAGACACCATGATATTCTACCCACAGAGTAAGGCTCTGTCCCAAAATAAATAAATAAATAAATAATATAATTAAAAAACACGGAAGCACAATCTATTTTGAAAATATACATGCTATCATTTTTCTTTTTCTTTTCTTTTTTTTTTTTTTTTTGCAGTTTTTGGTCGGGGCTGGGTTTGAACCGCCACCTCCGGCATATGGGGCCGGTGCCCTACTCCTCTGAGCCACAGGTGCTGCCCTATGCTATCATTTTAAATGGTTATTTAATTTATTTTAAATGACATTCAAAAATAATTTGGTATTGGGAGAGAATGAGAAGTTTTAATGTCTACGAAAAGAAGAAATGCATTAAAAATATTGATAAGACTGTGCAAAACATCGAACAATACCTTACAGAACAGCAGACCCCATTCTCTAAGCAATGGATCCAGCATATTCACACTCACTGTCCAGATTCACGGTGTTATTCTTTCAAGCTATTCACGAGCTTTATCATTTAGCATCTGTTGTCATGTTCTCAATCCATGTCTTATCGATTGCTGTTATTGTGTGATAAATCTGATCCTCAATTTTTAGCAATATTTACACGCCGAGACACAATATCCTTTGTGATCACAGAGATATGACTTCCAAGAAACAAAACAAAACTGACTCTCTTTAAAAAAGCCCGGGCTCCTGTTTTCATAGCAGCTTTAATCACACTGGCAGAATTTCCCCCAGGAAGCCACTAGGTGGCAGCACAACCACATCACTTGCAGAGTCTAATACCCACCTTTTTGTGGCTCAGTAGGAAAAAATTCTAGACTCTATTTCCACTATAACTTAAGATTTGTCAAGATTTATCTTAAAACTAGTCTGTTATGAAACAAACCTGATGAGACAAGTTCTGTGTTCCCTTCTCCAGGCTTCCTCCCATCATTCTCATCTTCTTGACCATTTGGGTCACTTTCCTCAGAGGCTGCCTGAAAAAAAAAGTTTTTTTTTTTTTAATCCCTTTCTATAAATTATTTCTCTGAAGGTTCTAGGTTTCTTTTCTTCTTTTTTTCTGAGTCAGAGTCTCAAGCTGTCGCCCTGGGTAGAGCGCCATGATGTCATAGCTCACAGCAACTTTCAACTCTTGGGCTCAAGTGATCCTCTTGCCTCAGTTTTTCTATTTTTAGTAGAGACAGGGTCTCACTTTTGCTCAGGCTGGTCTCGAACCCATGAGCTGTCTCACTGGAGTTCTAATTCATCCTCTTCCTTTCCCTCTTCCCCTTTCTCTCTCAGCCTTCTCTTCCCTCACTGCTTCTAATCCCTTTCTTTTCATTAAAACATGAGTCATTGAGGAAGATTTCAGCTGGGTCTGGCTTTCGTCTACCTGTGCGGAATCACTCTCAAACGCATCCCCTGTTCCCATGGATTCACAAGTGCGTTCTCCATCTATTTATGTTGTATTTTCATCTCCAGCTGCAAGAGTTTATCAAACTTCAGTTCTGCACAGGTGACTAGTGGGGCCAGGGCAAAGGGACAACACTCCACACGCTAGTCCCACCTTGAAATCTGACAGTGTCTGATTATGAAGCCAGTTTCCTCATCGCACACAAGAAACTTTGACGTGATCTTTGACTCACACCCTCTAGTGCTCATCATTTGCCACGTCCTACCAGTTTCTCACACAATAGTTTTCAAAGCTGTCACTTCCTTTGTGTTTCTACAGCTGGGACTTAAGGTTACCTCCGTCCTGGTTCTCCTCCAACAAGGTCTCTGATTTGTATCTCACTGTCTAGGCTGCCCGGCCCATCACCATTGTGTTCCTCTCTCTAAGTGGAATCTCAGCTTTTTACTTTTGTACTTGTGTTCCTCTCTCTCAGTAGTACCTCAGTTGTATCAGTTTTATGCTTGATGGAATTTATAATAGCAAAAAAGTTGGAACAATCTAAATATCCAATGATTGGGGAACAGATGAATTACTTTGTATCCATAAAGGGAATGCAATAACAAAAAATAAGATGGTGAATAATAGTTAATGAGATGTGAAAATACTTATCATTTAATGTTAAGAAATATAAACTGTGTATAAAGTGAGGACTACTTATATCAGATTATATACAGGCTTATAAATATACATACTTATATTAAAATGTACATGAAGGTTGGCGTGGTGGCTCACGCCTGTAACCCTAGCATTCCGAAAGGCCAAGGTGGGTGGATTGCTTGAGTTCAGGAGTTCAAGACCAGATTGAGTGAGAATGATACCCCATCTCTAAAAAAAAAATAGCCAGGTGTGGTGGTGGCCACCTGTAGTCCCAGCTACTTGAGAGGCTAAGGCAAGAGGATCATTTGAGCCCAAGAGTTTGAGGCTTCTGTGAGCTGTGATGCCTTAGCACTTTACGAGGGTAACATAGTGAGACCCTGTCTCCAAAAATTAAAAAATAATAAATAAATAAAATGTACACAAAAAGACAGTAAGGAAATACAAAATGTTAATTGTGATTATTTTTAATGTGCTTATATTTTGGATGGTTTTTTCTTTATGTATACGGTAGAATCTCCATAGCTGACCACCATCCTACATTGACCCCTTAAGTTAACGTAATTTTCAAAGGCTGGACGTGCACCACACGTACTCATCAGCACAGAAGGCCTAGTTCCTTGTGTTGACCGCCTTTGTATGCCAATCAGTTTGGTACAGTCCCTTGGTTGGTTAACTTACCGAGGTTCTATTGTGCTTTATATATTCTAACACGCTCCGTAATGACCATACACTGCTTCCATAACCAGAAAACAAATTCACTGTAATCTTACACTGTTTTTCCATGAGAACCAATTAACTCTAGAACGAAGTCCCAAATTCTCCCGCTACTATGATGGTTGCTCAATAAAAATAAAAAGTTGAATTAAATACTAGCTAGAATACGCCTTGACAACTAAAGAAAACAAGTTAATAGCTGTCGTGGTTTTAGACGTTTCTTTTAAAGAGTTAAAGTTGAAGTTTTAAAGTGCATGTGAAATATTTCATATACTTGAAAAGGTTTTAAGATAAATGCGAAAGTTGGTTTCAGAAAAGGCATTAGGAAATACTTCATAAAATATCCCTGTGGGTTCTCTAGAAGCTATGGATTTATTGGTCTCTCCTAAGTATACATATTTTACCCATAAATCAAAATTTGCCTCTCAAAATGAAAGGCCTTTAATTAATGCATTAATGGAAATTGTCATTGGATTATTTAAAAACAAAAAAGAATTTAAGCAACAAAGCTTTCAAGTTTCTAAAAGATTCTACAAGTGGCAAAAATGTTACTTTCTTTTGGAGATAGGAGAGTTTTTGAAATCCTCATAATTAGATGGACATTTTCTAATGATGGATAATCATATATCTGTTCTGGAAGAACATAATACATTAAAATGCACTTCTAAAGGGTGGTGCCTGTGGCTCAAAGGAGTAGGGCACTGGCCCCATATACCAGAGGTGGTGGGTTCAAACTCGGCCCTGGCCAAAAACTGCAAAAAAAAAAAAAAAAAAGATGCACTTTTAAAGCTCTAAGCAGGAAATATGCATCACATGAATATTATTTAATTGATTTTGTATTCTTTTACTATAATGAGCCTGAGTTGAATCCCTTGAGACTTAATGAGTGAAAGTAGTTAAATTAAACTGAAGTTTGAAGATCAACCAGTTTAGCATTACAAGAGAATCATTTGGTTTTTATAATTTACAGTATTCTTCCACACAGATAGAAATATTAACACATGGTGGTATTTTTGTTTTATGATGTTAACACGTAAAACATTGGCAAAAACACAGATTTTTAGCTTTCCCCCCAAATGGATGAGATTATAGAAAACTATCTGAGGCTGGGAAACAAATTTGTAGTAAAACTTTGAAGAATGAGCCCCTTGAGAACACTGGTGTTTCCAATAAGTGGAAAGAAGTAACTACAACACAGGGCCACAGCCTCCCCAGCCCCTAAATGAACACATTTTATTAAATCTAAAATGCCCTCAGTCTGGATACTAAAGAAAGAAAACACACTGTCTATTAAATACGACACACTGTGGATTAGAAGACAAATCCTGATTTAGAGACGTTAAGATAGGAGAAGTGTGCTCCTCGGAATCAATGAAAGCAGATAATTCGTGACACCCTGTGGAGATAAAGTGGAAAGTAAAGGAGACCAGCTCATCCAGCACCAACTATTACAAGGAGTATTTTACAATGCACCACATTCCAGCAACATTTTACTTATGGGAGACTGGAGGAGAACTTCTACTTTCAAGAATTCTCATATTTCTAAATGCATTTCTCTCTCTCTCTCTCTCTCTCTCTCTCTCTCTGTATATATATATATATACACATTTGAGACAGAGTTTCAAGTTGTTGCCCTCAGTAGAATGCCGTGGCGTCACAGCTCACAGAAACCTCAAACTCTTGGGTGTAAGTGATTCTCTTGCCTCAGCCTCCCACATAGCTGAGGCTATAGGCGCCCACCACAATACCCAGCTATTTCGTTGTTGCAGTTGTCATTGTTGTTTTAGCTGGCCCAGGCCGGTTGGAACCCTCCAGCCTCAGTATATGGAGCCAGTGCCCTACCCACCAAACTATGGGCACTGCCCTCTAAATGCATTTCTAGAGGGCTCAAAAAAAATTTTGTTTTTTTTTTT
>NW_003852576.1:2646677-2660741 GCF_000181295.1 Otolemur garnettii | reverse complement strand
GCCACAATACCTGGCTACTTTTTGGTTGCAGCCGTCATTGTTGTTTGGTGGCCCAGGCTGGATTCGAACCTGCCACCTTAGCCGCTTGAGCCACAGGCGCCGAGCCTAGATGGCTCAAAATTCTAATACTGAACTCTAGCTAACACAATTTCCTCCCTTAAAGTGATGCTTTAAAAGTTGCATCCTGGCATGTGATACAGTAAGATGATAGTGGCACCAGCAGTAACTGCAACCAATAAACACTGGTTTATTTACCAAATGTCAGCACTGTTAGGGGACTTGACAGAGATCATCTCAGTTAAACTTCGGGGCAAGCTCAGGAGGCACATGCCAATTTTGTTTCCCTTATATGGGTGAGGAAACTGAGGCCCAGGAGGTTACCGGGGTCAAACTGCTAGTAGGTAGGAGGGGGAGCCCTTGCCTGCGCTGGTGACCCCAATGCTGCATTATCTATCTGGGTGTGGGGTCACACCCTTTCCAAGTCATCCCCATACTTTAGAGGCTTTAGTCCAACAGCAGTGATCTAAAGCCCAGGAGTCTCGAGTCTATTGTTGAAATGATTCAATCCGCCCCTTCCATTCCCTTTTCCTCCTCTACCTCCCATTCATTTTATCCTGCTAAAGGTCAGACTCCTTGGGATCTCTCCGGCCAGGAGCCAGCTGGCTCTGCTTCCCAGGGCCACTTCCGACTAGACTGTCCTCAGCCAACAGGTTCTGAGCCGGGAGGGGCCAGATACATAATCCTTGCTAGGTAAACAAATCTCATGTGTGCTATTTATGGAATTTACGCTCTCAAGCTTAGTTTTAATGTATACTAGTCACCAAAATCGGGCTATCACTATCAAAATATTTAGGATAAATGAACAGGGAAAAAAGCACGCAATTTATAGAACAGGAACCCATTTAAAAATAGACATGCTGAGGAAAAGAGACAGATACACTTTTCTGAAAACCTTGGCAGTATTCAGATCTGAGTGGCAGGGTGATGGGGGTAATGTTTTCTTTATAGTTCTCTGATTCCGCAATGTATACAAGACAAGCTGAATCAAGGGAAAACCCCTGAGCCTGTTAAACTTCCTATGCTGGGATACCTGATCCTGAGGCTTGTTACTTTTGTACCCACATCATTACTTCAAAGGAAATGAGTTCAAAGTTGGCAGTTTTACCGGCCCTGACAGACTCAGAGGTTTGCATCAAACACGCCCGCCTTGCTGGAAAATGTGCTTTCTTACCCAGATTTTCCTTTGGGTTTCAGCTCAACTGGGGAGAGTCTTTCCCTTCTCCAACTGGTAACACTTTCTTAAGAAGGAAAACAAGTAAATAAAAACAGATCCCTGGACAGGAGTGAATGAGGGCTCAGAAAGGTTGCAGGGAACTCAGCCAGGAGTTGGCTTCCTCTTGACCAAGAATGAGCTCCAACCTGGCCTGGGCCTGAGGCCACCGGTGGGAGGTGGCAGTCTCCTGGCTTGAGAGAGATGTGGCCTAGCCACAAAACCTACCTGGCATCTGGCTGCCTGTTTTAACCAGAATCTTATTGTTGGACTGGCCCAGGGAGCACTAATGGAAGATGAATTAGAAATATAATATCATTATACATCAACACACAGCTGACGTCTGTGGGCATACCACCCTGAACGTGCCTGATCTCGGAAGCTAAGCAGGGTCGGCCCTGGTTAGTACTTGGATGGGAGACACACAAAGCAGGAGGGCAAGAACCCTGAGACCGAGAGCTTGGATGGTGCTCCTGTTTCTGGAGCTAGGGACCTTGGATGGATTATTTAGCCTCTAGGAGTTGGAACAAGTGGTGACCAAGGTCCTTTCCTAGGCAACTACGCTGTCACTCTGAGTGATTTCCTGGCTCTCGTGTTGAATAACTTATCTGGACAAGAGCCTGGAAAATCAGTGTACACATGCCCTGGCACCACGACACAGGTGCCACATACGCTGTGCACGCCCCTCGTTCACTTTTCCACCTCCAAGTACGCGTCGCCACCAGAGGGAGAGGATCTAATTGGAGGGTTTTTTCCTCTAAACTTTTCAAACCAAAAACATGAGGCTCTGATCCAGGTAACAGGATAATTAGGCAAAGTTTAATTTTTTGCATCTCAGATGTATGCTTTCCTGAAATCTGTAAACACATCTGTATTTATACATCTTTAATGATTTTTGAGGAGCTAACATCTAGCAATCTTATAATTACTTCTAGATGGAGAAAACTAGTTTCTACGGAAATGTTTGTTGACATTTGACATCTAAAAGGAATTTGCAGTCAGCCTCAGCTGTAAGGAAAACAGCACCTACTCAAATGCCTTCAACCCTGCTCGCACTGCAAAATAAAACATCTCAAGAAAGATCTGATTGTCTGTTTTCCTGGATCAGAAAACTAAGTGAATTACTGAACTGTTAAGAGGAAGGCTGAAATTCACAGGGCTGTCTAACCTATGTCCTGTGGGCCACGTGCAGATTTGGGGAGGACTTTCTTTGCTTATCTGTGGTGTTCGATGTCACAAAAAGTACACAAGGACCTTTTTCTGCTCATCACTTTCTTTAGTGTTTGTGTATTTAATGTGTGGCCCAAGATGCCTCTTCTTCCAACATGCAGCAGAGAAAAAAGCTGGAGACCCCTGGGCCTTAGAGATTTTTCAAAATAGGAAAAATAGATCTACCTTGTTACTTGGGTTGTGAAAGTCAGATGAAATAATTTCAATACTCAATAGCAGAGTGTGGCCACTGGTCAGTGAGGGAGAACTGCTCCACATCTGCTGGGAAGGGGCTGGCCAGCAGTGAGAGCATGGGCTACGCCATTTGGGATGAGCGGGTGAGAGAGGGCTGGTCAACCGTCAGAGAGTCTAAGGGGAAGGGGAAGCCAGAGCTGGGAAAGAATGAACAGGAGGGCTGGCACAGTGGCTTAGGCCTGTAACCCGAGTACTTTGGGAGGTGAGGTGGGTGGATTGCTTGAGCTCAGGAGTCTGAGACCAGCCCGAGCAAGAGCAAGACCCCATTTCTACTGAAAGAAAAAGAAGGAAAGAAAGAAAGAAAGAAAGAAAGAGAGAGAGGGAGGGAGGGAAGGAGGGAGGGAGGAAAAGAGAGAAAGAAAGAAAAGGAAAACTAGCCAGGTGTTGTGCAAAGTGCCTGTAGCTACTTAGGAGGCTGAGGCAAGAGGATTTCTTGAGCCTAAGAGTTTGAGGTTGCCATGAGCTACGACACCACCTGTATTTATACATCTTTAATGATTTTTGAGGAGCGAACATCTAGCAATCTTATAATTACTTCTAGATGGAGAAAACTAGTTTCTACGGAAATGTTTGTTGACATTTGACAACAAATCCTGCACTCTACCCAGTTGACTGGGATGACTGAATAAGTCTCAGAGAGACTCTGAGGATGACTGAATAAGTCTCAGAGAGAGCGAGAGCCCTATCTTCTGGAAAAAGCTGTTCATAGCTGTGTTTTTTAGAGAATTACAAATGGAAGTACTAAAACACTGAGCTAGAAGACAACAAGGAATTCACCTCACTGGCAGGAAATTCTAATCTGTTCAAGATGGCAATTTTGACAACCTTACTTTAATCCAAGACACCTTACACCTATCACGTGATGGCTTCTGAGAAATGTACTGTACGAGGTCTGATGGTTAAGTTTGCAAACTGGTCCTAGAAAAAGTGCTGGGCACCCTAGGGAGGATGGACTGGGCCCTGGTGTCATTGCAGAGCGTCCCCAGGAGGGTGCCTCAGAGGTCACTACAGCGACATTCAGCTTGGAGGTATGTGGCACCTTTTCTCGGATGAGTTTGCGAAACGTGTCTGACTTTGTAGGATAAATTAGTCCTCAGATCAGAAGGTCTTCCAAACTCTTTTTCAATTCTGCCTTCTAAGAGTCTGTGTTTGTGTCAGGATGTGATTTTCTTCTCAAAGCCAATACTTTAAAATGAAAAAAAAAAAAAAGTAGTAGGTTTCCACTGGGCTTTCAACACAGAGGGTAAAATGAATCAAACCCCCAACTATCTCAAGAATCAGTGAGGGGGAGGGGGAGAGATTTGATTTCTCTCCCTGGAGCATGTGGCACCTGGTCGCCCCTCATCACCTCTCATCCTTCTCGGGGTCCCTCTCCTGGGGTCCTCACTACTGCCTCTGCCTTTGAGCCCGTTATCCTCAGTATGTGGACCAGCCCGCTTCCCTCCATTCCAACGCCAATCCCACATTTAAGGTCAAGTTTCAAAATCCACATCCCACAAAAAGCCTTCCCAGACTAAACCCGACCTGCAGTGATCTTACTTAGTCTTTGCCATCTTAACATCTCCCTGGCCTCCCTCCTCTGTAATCCTCGACTTACAAGGCAGTAACATCCCAATAAACTAATTATAAGCTGTAAATATTGTTATGTCAAAAATGCATTTAATATACCTAACCTACCAAAACCTCATAGCTTAGCCCAGCCTTAAATGTGGTCAGAGCACTTACGCTAACCCGTAGTTGGGCGTCTGGTGACACGGTACACCGAGTGCATCAGTCGTCGGTGGGCTCACTGGGAACTGTGGTTCGCTGCCCGGCATCAGAGAGAGAATCTCACTGTGCATGGCTAGCCCGGGAAAAGGTCAAAATTCAAAATCGGAAGTAGGGTTTCCCCTAATGCATCCTGCTTTCACACCATCGTGAAGTTGAAAATCTAAGTTGGAGAGTGTCCGCATTTAACTGTATATTGTTTCACATACTTTTCTAGTGGCTTTCTGAAAAATGTTTTCCTAGCAAGTTTTTAAGTTTCTTTTTCTATTTCAAATTGGGTCTTTCATTTTTACTTGTCAGTTAACACAAGACACCCCTCTGCAAGGATAAATTAGTCCTCAGATGACACATGATGGCACAGTGACCATGCCAGCCACGTAGTCTGACACTTTCCTCCCCGTCCCCACAGTCTCCCGGCCACCCTTCTCTGCTGCACTGCCTCACGTTCTGAATTAATACCCCTGCCTACGGCCTCTGCTGTGGCCTTTGAGTAGCTCCAGCTCGCCCTGAAGGAATTGTGACATTTTAGTGGTGGGTGAGGCTACTTCTCTGTCGAGACTGTATCTGTTTGGGAATGCAGTTTTTAGAAGAAAGACACTATTTAAAAAGAAGAACACTATTCCTTTGACAGCCCCAGAGAATTGGGCAAATGAATTAGAGATAGAAATTCAAGTCCAAGCTGGTATCAGTCCCTGGGAGGTTCTGAAATGCTTCCCATTTTAAGCTGGCCACCACATTTTGCCATGACCAACTAATTCTGTTTTTTAAATAGGAGGATACTGGCTGCCACACAGTGGAGAAATGCTTTCCTTGGAATAATGGAGAAGGAAGCAAAATGAGGAATGGGTTTACTGGAGAAGTGATCCTCTTATAATTTGAGTCTTGGGATGACACACTGTGAATGGACAAAGTTGGTGTTGTAAGGTGCAGGTGGTTATGGAGAGTCCTACAGGGATGAGCCAATGTTCTGCCTGGTACAGCTGTTTATGTTCTGATAGATACAGGCAGATGGTTGCCTACCCAGAAAATAACACACGAGCCCCTGCCGTAGTCAATTTCAGATCCTTTAGTCCTGTAGACAGGGAACATGAACACCCCTACTGATTCAGAACCACCAGCATTTATCAAACTAGATGTCATTCTGAACAGGCAATTTCAACAAAGAAGAAATATTCAAAAGGAAGAGGCTTCCAGACTTTTCCATGAGTTTGGACCTGTACCCTGAAGCTGCCTAGGGTCAGGCGGGTTTCCAGGAAGAAAGCCTACGAACTTGTCTTTGGTCTAGTGTTCTTGTACTGTGTTCATTTCCAACAAAACATGACTTCTTTCAGACCGTGTACTTTTGCTTTTCTTAAAACAAGATACTTTTGGGGATACGTACCAGTGTGAAATCTTTTTTTATGAAGGGAACTTAGGCAGCGCCTTTTATGAAATAGGGCAAAAGAGAAATAAGAACAGAGTTTTTCTATCTGTCCAAGAAAGGCAATTTCACCCCATGTCTAATTAATTTGGGAGGCTTCTGATTTAAACTGAAGAGCATAAGTAATGTTTACTCCACAAGTTAAGTCTCACAGTGCTAGCAGAAGTCAAAACTCTATCCTATGATAATCTGTAAGGACTCTTCCGAGGTGATAACATGTACACAAATGAAAAGTAAAATTAACGTCCAATTTGAGAGACTCAGTTTCAGCCTCTGGAGACCAGGAAAAAATAGCGGAGAAAAGATTTTTGATCTAATTCCCATTTAAATCTCTTCCATAGAGCATTTGAGCACTGTGAGGAAGAATTATAATCTTTCAACTCCTCTGAAAAAACATGATTTTATTCT
Source organism: Otolemur garnettii (assembly GCF_000181295.1). Taxonomy (NCBI): domain Eukaryota; kingdom Metazoa; phylum Chordata; class Mammalia; order Primates; family Galagidae; genus Otolemur; species Otolemur garnettii. Next base: position 2,654,412 of record NW_003852576.1, on the reverse strand, counting down.
CCCAAAGACAAATCCCAGAAGGAAAATAGTAATATCTAGTCTTCTGGGAGGGTTTTACCTTAACGCAGTTACCTAATGCTCAGGCCTGGAGCATCTCCTTCTGGACCAAATATTTTTAAGTGCTGGGGGATAATTTTTTTTGACAGTTTTCTCCATCATTTAAGTATAACACAAATCCAAATGCTCTAAATTAAAACAGTAGAATCTCAGCCTCTGGTGAGGACAAGGAGGGTTGAACAGAGTTCAGCTTGCACCCTGAAAGCTGGGCTCTGTAAAAGGGAAGCCAGTAAAAATAAGTTTTGTTTTTATCGAATTTTAATTTTTTAATTAATAAGAAAAAGGCTGTTTTATGTATGTTGTCAAAGACGAAAAGGCAGATTCTGATACGCCAGTTATTTTCAAATAGTATTAAGTCTAATAAGGTCCTCAACAAACAGGGAAAAAGACATTTTAAAGATTTATTCTTCTATAAGTCTGGTCACAAATAATGTGAAGATGAGAAAGAGGAATTTCTTGTTCATGAATTAGACACGTATTACCTTCTATTACCCCCCCACCCCCGTTAGAGGCTGAGTTATGTCTCCCAATATTTGCATCCCGAAGTCTTAACATGACAGTCAGAATGTGACCCGATTTGGAAATTGGGTTGTTGTGGATGTAATTAGTTCAGACGAGGTCATACTGGAGTGGGGGGACCCCTTCTTCAGTATGACTAGTGTACTCACTGAACATAAAAAGTGCAAACTTGCACTTAGAAACAACACCATATGAAAATTGAGGCAGGGACTAAGATAACGCATCTGCATACCAAGCAAAGTCAAGGTTGGCAGCAACCCCGAGAGACTAGGAGAGAGGCCTGGAACAAATTCTCCCTCATTCCCAACAATGGATCAACTACGCCAACGCCTTAATTTTAGACTTTTAGCCACCCGTACAGTGAGACAATTAATTTCTGCTGTTTAAGCCACCCCGTCTGTGGTACTCTGTTACAGCAGCTTTAGCAAACTAATACATCGGCATGGGAAGACGGGATCACTGTCAACACCTACGTATTTTAAAAAACAGATTTTTTCACCACAAAATTTTCCCAAGGAAGAGAATGAAAAGTTTGGTTCTTACTGTCAGTTCTTGGGGAACAGAATTTGGCTTCTTGATGTTGATCTCAATGCTATTGTTGTCTTGTTTCAGCTCCACAGGGGACCCATGCACCCTGGCCACACCCTCAAACATCTGGGACTTGGTTAGGGAGGGGGCAGGTGCCACCGCGGGGCACTCTCTCTCCTTCTCCTCCTCCTCTCCATGAACTGTCTCTCCATTTATGCTGACTTTCCCATCTACCTATAAAAAACAGAATCAACAAAAAACATGCTATACCTCAACTGAAGACTATGACAAAATAACACATTCAGAATTACCTTAAAAGATGATCACTTAAAAATCACAGTCCAACAAAAAATCAGTCTCCAGATGTTTTGCTTGGTTCTAGGAATTAGTCCCATCAACACCATCCTTCAGAGCTTCTTTGAAAGGTATCTGGCCATCTCGGGCCACTTTACTTTAGATTACATTTCATGTACACCTTATTTATGCTGTGCTTTTATTTTAAAGCAGGGGTCCTCAAACTTTTTAAACAGGGGGAAGTTCACTGTCCCTCACACCATTGGAGGGCCGGACTGTGGGCCCCGGGACGAGTCAGCTGCTAAGCAGGACAGGCAGCGGTGGCAAAACACCCCGAAGGCCAGATAAATGTCCTAGGCGGGCCACATGTGGCCCGCGGGATGTACTTTGAGGAGGCCTGTTTTAAAGTATAGTAAACTAATGAATTGCAAATATAAACACATTTCATTTAGGTTTCAGTATTTTTTCCTTTAAGTTTTGACTGCTATGATATAAATCAAGTAGAACTTACCTAAAATGGACTGTTTCAGAGGTTCTCCCATGGTGACAGAGAGGACAATGGGTACATTCTGAAGCTATCATGGAGGGCAAGGGACCTGATCCTACACTATGTTACAAGACAATAAATTCCTAGTTTGGGTTAGTTTTCCCACCTCTCTTTTTTCAAGAGAAAAAGACGATGCACATTAAAATATTCCTGTTTTGCGCACACGTCTGGGAAGGCAGAGCACGAAGGGAGGAGCAGAGAGGGTGGGGAGCCGGGCTTATCAAAAGGCATCTAGGATCTCTGTGTTGAAGTCTGAGGCAAAATGCAGAGAGGTTATGAGAGCAAGCTGTGCAGTCAGACGACCCCCGAGTGAATCCTGGCTTAGCAGCCACAGAATCTTCACCACGCTCCTTATCCTCTGGGCTCAAATAGAAAATTTCAAATAACGCCTCGCTCATGCGCTGTTACAGAGATGCTGTGGATTAACACAGGCACAGGGTTTAACTAGTAGCCATTATTATTACCAGGCCTTCTAAAATCTTCCACCAGAAATAATAGAAGGCCAGATATTAGTTATAGTTTATTTTTCTTAAGCCACCAACTTTCCTACTTTATTTGTTACCCATAAAAATAAAATTTAAATCACAACTCAGCACACACACATGAATATAACTGGAAGAGAAGTTTCCTAAAACAATATTTACCTTTATTGTGTGTGACGCACTATGCTGTTATTTTTATTGTATTCTATTCCACTTCATTTTTTTTTCCTACAAAAATGCTGATTCCAACCCACTAAACTGATTTTATAACCTAGTAATGGCTGGCAACTTTCAGTTTAAAAACACTGTTTTATATTATCCAACTTGATCTTCCTTCATTCTTAATTCTGTTGTACTAGGGAAATGAATAAGCCTTTATTCCCTGCCGCACTTGGGCCTTCAACATGGAAACACACACACACACACACACACACACACACACAGAGGCACCCCTCAGCTTCTGTTCTAGGAGCAGGTGGTTAACAACTGTCCTTTTTGCATATTACTCTTGACCTTTGACCACAGGTGCCTGTCCACCCCCTCAGTGATGGAGCTGTAGGCTATCAATAGGGTTGGTTGCCATTCAGGCCTGTGTTGAGTCCAGCAGACATCCACCAGCAAGTGGTTAAAACTCGACTCCAGCACTAAGAGGATCTCTAGTCAAGTTCCTCAGTATGTGCTTCCGGGATACTCTTTCTGAGGTCTCTACACCATCTTGCCAGCGACAGGGGTTTTCTCAGAGCTGAAGTTTTGCCATAAAATCATCTATCCTAGCTCTTCAGTTTAAATGATCACTTTGAGCTCGGTGCCCATAACTCAGTGGTTAGGGTGCCAGCCACATACCCTGAGGCTGGCGGGTTTGAACCCAGCCCAGGCCTGCTACACAACAATGACAACTACAACAACAACAAAAAAATAGCTCGGCGTTGTGGTGGGTGCCTGTAGTCCCACCTACTTGGGAGGCTGAGGCAAAAGAATGGCTTATGCCCAAGAATTGGAGGTTGCTGTAAGCTGTGACATCATGGCACTCTACTCAGGGCGACTAGTGAGACTTTGTCTCAAAATTAAAAAATTAAATAAAAAATAAATGCACTATTTACATAATGGAATGGAAGGACACCTGATTATATGATCAGATGCCTCGAGCACTCAGTTAAATAAATGTGTTTCCTATCCCTGTTCTGGGCCACCTCAACATAAAATCTTTCTTGGACCTATCACAGACCTTTCATCATCAGAAGCCCTAGGTGAAGGAAGGCTTCTAATATCCTTAGGTGGATTTCTGAGCATCTCTGTGTGTATCATTGTGTGCATGAGCCTGCATGATAAGTAGCTCATCTCCTCAGAAAAGTTCATTTGTTAATTCACTAAGCACATGCTGAGCGCCTACTGTGTCCTGAGGACCTGCCCCAGGCTCTCTGGATGAAGCTGTAAATAACCAGGACGTGGCCTCTGCCCTTAAAGGGACAAACATCTCACTTCAATCCAGATAAGACAGCCAGGCACTTTTCTTTTGTTCTATCAAAGCCTAGGCCACAGATTTTCACAATACATTCTGAGATATTTAAGCAAAAGTCTGAAGGTGTAGTTAGGTTCCCTCTGAAATTCGTAAGGAAGATCTGTGGCCCGCAGTCATTATCTTCCAATCACAGTGATGAATTCCACCTCTGGCTTCCATCACCAGCTCCTGCGGTGCGCAGGGACAAGAAGAACTGACTTTCTTTGCAGCTAAAAAAACTTAAGATAAAGAATGAGTACTTCCTCATGACAGGGGGAAAATGCTGAAAAACGCGAGCAAGTAAAAAGATGTTTGGCTGGTGTACGCTTGTTGGTTCTGGAACATTCTCTTACACATTCATTGGTAAAACAACCCAGCTTCTTCCTATTTAAAACGAAAAACCTGTCTCATCTGAGGACCAAATACATCCCACGTTCTTTTGCGTTACTCATATTTTTTTCCAGTGGTAGTATCTTTTTGGACACAATCTTAATTTTTTCCCCAAAAGAGAAAAAATAGCTGCATATACTTCTGTTTGAACCAAAAGCAACTAAAATTTTGTTTTGAGGAGTTTGCCGTATCTCCAGATAGCTGGAAATACAAGGTTCTTACTGCATTAGAGTTTGTTACCACTACTATAGAGGGGACCACACCATTGTATCAAATTAGAAAATAGACCTTGCTCCTGGGGGTGACTTGGCCATCAATCTGATTGGAGTCCATCAGTATTAATAATAGCAATCGAAGAGAACATCTATCCCTTGAGTATTTACCAACTAAATCACTGGAGATACATAAACTTCACAATTATAAATGTTAACACATTTTGCTTTTGTGTGGTAAAAATAACCGCATTTTCCTTAATCAGGATGCTTCCAACGGCTGCCTGGAGTTCAGTTTTAGTTCTACTCTTAAGGAACTTAGCCTACCTTAAAGGTCTTCAGAACCTCTTGAGAGTTTCTGGGCTGGGAATAAGGCTTGGGTGTCAGCATAGGCACTGCTTTGGGCGTGACAGTTTTGCTTGGAGACCCACTGCCTGCTGACGTGCTGGTATCCAGAACACTGGCAGGAGCGATGGTGGTTTCAACACTGGCAGTGAACTTGGGTGGAGGCAGTGACTGTTGCCGCAGGTATTTCATGGGGTTAGGATCGTTCAGGAAGGAGGATAAGTTTGGCTCTGTTGAATGGCTTCTTTCCAGAATTTTTGGCATCTCCAAGCGTTCAAGAACAGCCTCACTGATGGTGAACCTCTCAATATACTGTTGAAGGATCCCCTCTGCCTCCTCCTGGGACCGAGCGTTCTTATACGCCTCATGCAACTCTCTCTCTCTCCGCTCTCTAAAGGATGGGGCATAAGAGGGGGAACCATAATAAAGTCAGCAGTCGTGAAAATTGCAGAGACCTTGGTAGAAACTATGGGAAAGAGACAGTACAGGGAGCATAAATATTGGTCTTAGAGCCTTCGCGATAACCAACGCTTTTTAGAAATAGCACATCCAGATAATATCTTACACTCAAAAACAATAACAGAAAGAACTCACTTTTCTTGAACAATCTCTCTGTAGGTTTTGATGCTTTTCCTTCGTTCACGTGTCCCGTCCTCTCCCGCCAGTAACTTCTCCATTTTTTTCCTTTCTTCCTCTTTCTTGATTAAGTCCTGAGAAACACTTCTTCTGCGACTCTTCCAACGAGCCAGGTCCTGGGGAGGGGAAGGAAGAGAGACACAACATTCTTCTTCAAGGGTGCACGTGATTCCACTTCTTCTCTTCAGATGTTAGTGAGCGCGGACTGGGCCTGGGTCTATACTGGGGCATCCTACACAACCCAGCATCAGTCTGGTTGGAGCAGAACTGCTTCAAAGGCAGGAAATGTTCATCTATCATTTATACCCGTAGTCCCCAACCTTCTTGGCACCAGGGACTGGTTTCATGGAAGACCATTTTTCCACAAACTGGGGGTCGAGGGAATGGTTTCGGGATGATTCAAGCACATTACATTTATTATGCACTTTATTTCTACTATTGTAACATTACATTAATAACACAATCATGCAACTCACCATAACGCAGAATTGGTGGGAGCCCTGAGTTTATTTTCCTGCGACTGGACGGTTCCAGCACTAGTATCACCCCCACAGCTCCATCTCAGACCATTAGGTGTTAGATTCTCCTAAGGGGGGTATAACCTAGATCCCTCGGATGCCAGCTTACAGTAGGGTTTGTGCTCCTATGAAAATCTATGGCCTCCCTGACAGAAAGGGGGCTCAGGGTGATGTCAGCAGGGAGGGCTGTGAATGCTGTGAGGCGTCTCTCAGTTGCTCTGCTCCCTCCTGCTGTGTGGCCGGTTCCTACCAGGCCACACCAGGGACCTGGGGGGTGGGGCCCACAGATCTACACTACATTTATTTAAATGTGGCACGTGAAATAGGCAATCAGGTTTCATGTCAGCCGCCAAAGTTTAGAGAATTGCCCTAGAAGATGCTTGTGAGAACCTTCATTTCTTCCCATTTATGACCTCTGCGTTGTAAATAGATTTGGGTTTTTTTGTAAATAGATTTTTTGACAATAAAATAATAGGGATTAATTTACAGAGTTTCTTCCTGGGAGGAAGTAAAAGCAGAAAAAAATTGGCTTCTGAGTCTTATAGATCCGATGCTTCCATATGCATTAATTCATCTGATCTTAAAACACCTTTACCTCAAATTCTACAGGTAGTTGTAGCCTGATGATGAAGACTGAGGATTCTGGGGCCAGATGGATGGGACTGCAGCTGTGTGAAATAATATGAACGCTCCCTTTTCTGCTCTTTGGACTCTCAGGCATGTTTCTTTTAGTGTCTCTGTGCCTCCATTTCCTCATCTCTACAATGGGATGATAACAGCACCTCTTCTCACAAGCTTGCAGGGTTAAATGTGGTAACAGGCACAGGGTAAGTGCGGGAATATACTGTAGGCATAAATGTCACTGTGTTTTGTCAACTTCAGAGAAGTCAACTTTCTTAGGTAGCAGGAGAGTCCAGATTGCAATAGCTACCTGAGAGTCCTCGTGGAAATGAAGGAGAGAGTCCCCTCTCCCGCTTCCTGTCCCTCTCTTCGAGCTCTGTTTCAGCTTTCTGCTCCCTGCTCACATCCCAAAGCCCTCGGCAGCCTCCTTAGCCCTCCTTCCCTGGTTGGAATCTGGCTCCCACCACCCCACTCACTAGCTGTGTAATGCCAGGGAAGTGACTTAGCTGTGCTAGGACTCATTTGTGGAATCAAGGACGGTAAGAGTTGCTAGCTCTTTGGGGATTAAATGAAAGGTCGCGTGCAACGCACTTAGAACAGTGCCTGGCACCGGTAGCTTTCCGTGCCTGCCCTCACCACTGTCCCATCACCATCATCAGTTCAAATACACACTCCCAGAAGACAGCGCCCCCGCTCCACTTCCCACCCAGACGCCCGCCTCCGCTGGGTGGCAAACTCCTGGCAGCGCACTTGCAGATGACACGTGTCCATGTCACCACTCTGCACCCTGCACACCGCTGCTAACCTGCTTTCATCCTCACCTACCCGCGTCCCTGTTGGAAACCCCCTCGGGGCCCCTTCCCCTGCCTGGGCTTTCAAGTCCAAGTCTACGCAGCCCAGCCCGGTTTCCCGCTGCCCGCGCGCGGCCTTGCCGGAACTCACGTCTTGCCATTTGTCGTCCTCTTCCCTCAGCTGGCTATTGATCAGCTGCAGCTGCTCCTGCCGGGCCCTGCTGTGCGGCTGCACCGCGGCCTCCTCCTCACACCGCATGTCGAACATACTGGTGCTCCTGCGTGCGGGGAGAGCAG
>NW_003852576.1:2612161-2646549 GCF_000181295.1 Otolemur garnettii | reverse complement strand
GGCCAGAGGCGGCCGCCTTTGTCTTCAGTGATGTCACTGAACCGGGGCCACAGCATTTAATAGGTAAGCGCCAAGATATACTTAAAGAAGAGCTAGAAAAGGGCGTCTGGAGCCCTGGGCTGCTCTCATTTGGAGATGTGAAGGCAGGACGCGGGGAGGATTTGTGGGCAGAGGGCAGTGTCCGCTGGGGAAACTGACCACGGTCAAGGCTTCTTTGTGTGAAGAGCTGGCTTCAACGCCTCCTACCTGAATGGAGGCAGTTCCTCCATTTTCAGACAAACATACAGTGTTAGGTGTAAGACACCGGCTTTTTCATATTTTATTTTGTAAATTTTGCATGCATCCGGCAATTAGGAGTTGGTGATGTATATGTTTGATGTGGTTGTTTTTCTTTTAATTTCCTGTAAAACTGTCTGTAATTGATCATGTATTTGATGGCATCTTGGAATCAAGAAAATAAGGTATTTTATTATATGTACAGTAAGAGCAAACAATACAATATATAAATCAGTAGATACTTTGTGTCCTAATATGTTGACAATCAGCTTTTTGTCAAGATACCTCTGAATTCACTTTTTTAAAAGGAAAAAAAGGACAAGAAAGGCAATTTAAAGAAAAAAACCTTCAGGCTGTGCATATATTAATAATTAAGATAGGGTGCTTATTAAATGCTGGGCAAGATCACAGGGCCAAGTTTTCTGATACTCCCATAGACCTTTGTTACAGCTAAAACTGAAGCAGCAAAATGCAACAGAAATAGAAACCAAAGCAAAATTTTCCTTTTTTTTTTTTTCCTTTCAAAGCAAGACTAGCTCTGGGACCACGTGGGTTATAGAGTGCAAAAATCAAGACAGGGCGGGTTCTTAAAAACTCGCTGTTAACTGCTAGGAGCAGAAGGCGGTGAGAAGCCATGTTTGAAGCCAGCTTAACACAAAGAAAAGGAAAATTACCGTGCACTTAGACACAGGTAATTCCAGACACTGTCAGTGACGTCCCAAATCATCACCCCCATGCCCAGTGGCAGCACTGCAGGGTGCCGGGGGTCCTTAGCAGGCAGCTCTCTGGAAGGAGGGGAGTCTTAAAGCACTGGCTCCCCACCTTCATTTCAATCCACTCAAAAAGAATCTGCATGAAGGAATCAGTCCCACTCCCTTCTCTCCAAGTGTTAGACAATTTGAGTCTGACCAAAGAGAACTAAAACCAAAGACTGTACTTGTAATCTGTCTTCCCTGAGAATATATATATGTATGTATGTATATATATATATATATTTTTTTTTTTTTTTTTGCAGTTTTTTGCTGGGGCTAGGTTTGAACCCACCACCTCCAGCATATGGGGCTGGTGCCCTACTCCTTTGAGCCACAGGCGCCACCCCCTTAAGAATATTCTAATGATCTGACTGAAGAGGACTTTGATCTGAGGCATGACAAGGCCCTGTGTGAAGCTGCCTCACACATACTCAGTGGGTAGTGTTCAGCTATACTTTCTAGAAAAACAATCTGTAGTCCTTAAAAGGGGACAGGGCTATGACTTTCCATCTAGTTTAGACTACTTACTATTGTTGTTTAAGAAAGATTTAGGAACTTGTTAGGGAGAAAAGTGTAACCCATGGTCTTTAAACTTCATGGATCAAAATTCACTTAAGTAGGTATTCCAGACAGAGACCAGAATACATCCCATTCCTCCTCTCATGGTAAAAAAAAAAAAAAAAAAGTCTACTCCAGTCAGTTTATCTTTTAAGGCTACTTACAATCTTACAATCTTTGCTAAGATCTCTGAAGATACAACCTCTCTGAGCTGTGGTCCCCTATGATCACATGAAGTAGTTGGTAGACTGGAGGAAAGGAAAGAAGTCTCTTCCTTCCACTTTGCTATCGATTAATATAATTTCTAAAGGGTAAAACCTTGGTGTAGGTTATAGGGAATGCCCTAGAGCCAGGCCTTCTGGGAGCCAAGGAAGCAGCAGCCTTCTCCAGGATTTGGGATGTGGTCAGCTCACCCGATGAGCGTGAGGAATTGGGAGCAGGCTTATCGTCCGCTGTCCTGCCATGAAACTCTTCCTACCTCAGTGCAAATGTCAAAAGCTGGCTGGTTAAACAAAAAGAGGAAACTTATTTGCTCTTTCATATGCCAGGAAGTTTATGTTGAGCATTTAATTTAAAAATTTCAAATCCCAAACTTTTTGAGCACCAGCACAACCCCACGAGTGAGGAGTACCACAGCTGACCTCATGTTATGGATTATGGTCAAAATGCAGTCAAAATTTTGTTTTATGCACAAAAGTATTAAAAATATTGCATAAAATTACCATTAGGTAATGTGTATAAGGTATATATGGACCATAAATAAATTTCATGTTTAGATTTAGGTCTTATCCCCCAAATATCTCCTTATATCTATGCAAATATTCCAAAAATTCAAAAAAATCTCCTCCTAAGCATTTCATATAAAGGATACTCAATCTGTAGTCTATTTTCCCAAGGTAATTTTGATTTTTTAAAGAAATATCAAACTCCCCCAAAAAAGAAATAATAAAAAGTGCAAGTGATATCTTTATGCTGTTTCAGAGAAAAAAAAGGAAAACGATTTGAGAAAGTTGGGAACTGATAATATTAGATAGGAAATGGGCTGAGTCACTCTTAGAAAATCTCCCTAGTTTAGAGATTGAACTTGGCCTCCCAAATGGAGAAGTGTGTGTCTGGGGTTGAGGGAGGGTGGGGAATGCTGGAGAAACTGAGCTCCTGGAATATTAATGTGACTTGGCCTAACCTTGTGCTGCCTATGCCCTGGGCTGTTGAGACAAGGGCCCCAGCTGCAGAGCTCAGGAGTCTCTCTTGGTTGTGGTTTGGCAGTTTGGAGGGCCAGGATCAAATTACCCTGAGGGGAGCCTAGGAATTGTTTATGGGCCAAGTCTTAGCCAGGGAAATTCAGAATGAAATGGCCGATGGTTCCCCCAAAGCACAGAAGTATTTGGCAGGGACAGCGTTGGGAGGGACGGGGAGTGCAAGTGAGGAAAAGGGCAAGAGGGTGAAATGAAATCTACGGAAACATTCTTGGCCAGCGGCTGGAGGTGGAAATTTCTCGTCTGCCTGTGTGGTAGGTCTGCCCCTGACCTATATTCCCCTTAAAGGGCACATCTTTTTCTGACTGGGTTCTATTTTAAGAATGTGTCAATTATTAAAAAATATAACCTGTGCCAATAATTGCCCCTAAAGACTTTGGACAAGGGAGATAGTAAGGGAACAAACTAAAAATAGTATAAATGTCTTTCGAAAGTAAACTCCCAACAAGAACTTCCCATTTTCTTCCCCACATGGTCCCGTATAAACTGTGTCTCCTCCAAGCAGGAAAGTCAGGGCTCTGGGGAGCCCCAGGTAGGAGCTCTGGGAAAGGAGCTCCTTTCACTCTTTTTGGTCCGTGGGGCTGCTTTTAGTAAACTCAGAAAAGGAGAGGAGAAAGTTCTCATCCCTGCCACCCTTTAAAAAAAATCACTATGTTTTCCTGTGGGTGAGGTTTGTGTTAGGTACAGGCAAAATGGACAAGCTTTTTAATTCAGTTTCCTTCCTTCCACCTTTTAGGGCTTCCTGGAGATCTATTTTAGGCCAATTGCACAACCGCTCTGCATGGGTGAAGAATAAATCCATCCTATCACAATGTTGTTGCTCACCAGATTAAAGTCGTGTTTTGCCTATCAATCTTATAAAATCCTCCTTTGAATGAATGTTAAATATTGCCATTGCAGGTTTTAAAAGTAATAACCAGGGCTCAATGTCACAGACTACTTGGTTATGCAGTCAGTTGGGCTCAGGCTGACTTTGGTTTTGAGACATGAATAGTCTGTTATGTCAGGCCTGAGAAACTTGGCTTTGGAGTCTGACCACCGAGGCCTTAGGGTCCAAACTAAGCTGACATCTTGAACCCAAACGTGGAAAAAGCACAATTTGAAAACACTTAACTTTTTTGTCTAATCTCTTTGTCCTTGGTGGAAATGATACTTGTGTGTGCTACACCCTTATTAAATCTCTCACTCTGTGACTTGAACCTGTGGCTCAGGCAAGGAGGCAGAAAGCATGCTGCTGATTACACCTCCTCCCATGAGGCCACAAAATGCTTCTCAGAGAGGAGAGACAGCGGCCTTGGAGGACTACCAATGTTGGAATTAGATATTAATCACATTTCTCTGAACACAAATTACTCAAACCCGAGAAGGCCAGCATTCTGCAAAGACAATTTTTGCCTTCTCTATCCATTTCTGAGTGATCTGTATGTGGGAAATCCAGTTTTGAAAGAGTTAATGTAGCCGCAAGTGGGAAGGTGTGGATTCTTCTCAAATTTGGACAGCAAGTACGGGATAAGGGAGGAATCTCCGGGAGGAGGGAAAGCAAGGGGCAGGGAGAGGAAGCCCAAGGCATGCCTTACGTCCTTGACCTCTTGCTATGCCATGAAACTTGAGCAAACCCCCAGTGCCATGGAACTGGAGCGAAACCCCAATGTTTTGGTCTTAAGCATCCCACAGTTTACACAACTCCAACCTGGGAGGAACTTGGGTTTCTGAATCTATAATTAGTGGTTTAGGATTTATTTTCTTAGTTAAAAAAAGAGAAGTGACTATGGGAATGACTACTCCATTGTTAACTCTAAGCCCCACCATATCAAGAATTCAACGCAAAGCTCAGAAGACCCTTTTAGTAATTCTGTGGTTCAGAAAGGGTACCAATGCCCAAACCATAATAAGAACAACAACTTGAACATGCCCCGTCTATGAAAGCAAATGTTAGGTTCCAAGCAGCAGCTGCATGTTAGAGTCATGCGTAAGTTGCTTTTTCATTCATCTTTCCTGCATGGAACATATGTTCCACATTCCAACTTCAAGGGCTTCGCTGCACAAGTCAGTGAACTGTTCAATTCACTGGTGCATCAGTTGCATTTCAATTAGTGGTGAGTACTGGCAGCATGCAGTTTAGGCTAGTAATTAATGCAATCCCAGGAATACAAGACAACTTACTCTGCGTCATCAGACACAGGAGTTCTCGCACCGTATCTACAAGACCAAATACAAAGTTAGAGAATGGGCAAGACAGAATGTTAACGCTGTAACCAAGCTGGAAATAAAAACTGCTGATGAAATACATGTGCACCAAACCTTTTTTGCTGATCGTACTGAAAGAGAAGCATCGTTATACAATTAGCAATATCCATTAGCTGCTGAAAATCAAAGGGAAGGCTTGATGTTCCGAAAGAATGCAAAATTTGTATTAAAACCCAGAGGAGAAATTAAAATAATCCCCATGCTACCCACAAAGAAAGAATCTGTTCAGTATAAATGCCAAAAGGCTCAGGCACGTATAATCCACAATGTTTGGAGAAGGCAGCTTAAAAAACAAACACACACATATTATGGTCATTCGCAAACAGTTCAGCTGCTCGGGCCTCCGTGTTCAGTAGTAAGGGACTGTAATGGACGCCCAACATACTTCCACCCTTTCTGACCCTGTCCCTGGTGTTAATGCCTTTGCACAAATGGCATCAAAGAATGTTTCTGCAGTTTTCTGAAAGCAAACCAGAGCTGCAACCAGGACCCCAATCAGTGCCTTCCGCACGTGTTTGACAGAAACCACAGTTCCTAGAAAACTGATGGCCTTAATCAAAACCACACTTGGGTGATATTCCACCACTTGAAAAGCCAAAGCTTTTCCGGATGTTTTATATTCTTCTGATTATTTACACCTATAAATTGTATCCTCTGTGATAGTCATTTTAAGTCTAAATGTATCTGATAAAGCAAGAAAAAAGGTCAAATTAGAAAAAAATTAGAATACTACAAGGGCATATTTTAAGAACACTTTTTTTACAAAGCAGCTCCCCCAGATGACTGTCTCTTTAGCAATGGTGAATTTTAAGGCAGAGTTCTTACCTATACTCTGAAAGGCTGTTCATTTCTGCATTCTGATGGTGGACAAGGAATTATTTCATTAAAGAAAACATATTCTGTTTCCAGTCTCCAATAAACTACATTTTGGGGTTGTCAGCAAAAATTACCTGGTCCCATGCTCAGTTTCATAACAGTTTATGGGGAAGAGAGTAATTTCTAAAAATCTCTTCCTGTAATCTTAGTACCCCAGAATGTGTGGCTAGACAGACACATACACCCTTCTCTTTTATGTTTTCATCCTTCTAGAACAGTCTGCATTGATGGATAATTATTTAATCCACAGTGAAGGCAGCTATACCAGTGCAAACCCCAAATCTCTGTAGAAATTTTGGAAGGAAGACATGGGAAGGGTTCATGAATGTTTTTCTTCTGGCAGGTAAGACTCGCTGTTTCTCCAGAGGGTGGTTTCAGAAGGTGTGAAAATTCAACCTCAGTTTTCCCAAAGCACCACTACATTGAAGCATATGAGGGGTACGAGACCAGCATTAACCCTGAAGACTGGGCAAATGTTTCCCGGTTAATAAAAAGATCTATTGGGGTGGATTTATTAAAATACAGTGTGTTCTAAATTATCTAAGGAAGTAGATAACTTTTAGGAATAACACAGATAAGTTATTCCTAAAAGATGGTGAGTCAAGAGTCTATTAATAGTTGTTATGGGTTTTTGAATCTCTCTCTGAATACCTGAATTGACATTTTATCGAAGTATAACATACACACCAAATGCACACACTACACATACATCTTAATGGATTTCCTTGCACTGCACACACCCACAGATTAGTACTAACTATTTTTGTACTATGCTATCGGGCTCGTAGTGTACATACTCTTGAGTTTGTCCTTAGTGCACCAGTTTGTTGAGGTCTAGCCATGCTATTGCACGTAGGATATATTTGAATTTAAATTGCTTTTGTACAAAGTAATTAACAGCATCTGTTACCAACATACCTGCCAACAAATGTAGGTTCACACCAAATCGTGAGGCACATGGGGGCAGGGATTTTTCTGTTTGTGCCCCTAAACAGTGACCAGACTAGGCCCTGAATAAATATTTATTAAATGCTTATTGATGCTCAGGAAATTGAAAAGAAAAGAACAGCACAGTCTCTGAAGTCGACCTTCATTTATCCCTTTACTGTGCACTTGTGGATTTAAAGAATTTCCTTTCAGATTAATTTATTAGCTTTAAAAGGGCACCAACTTAAGCAGAATTGCCTTTGTTGGCAAAGCAAGATAATTAGAGCTTAGGTTTTAAGGGGTTTTCCCAGTTGTCCAACAGGAGACCAAAAAGTAAAGTTACAGCCCCCTCCCCCCCGCCAAAAAAACCCTCAATATATCTTTTGATGCAAAGTAGGTGAGTCAATAAACTACCAGGTACATAGTTGCCCAAATAGATTGCAGTTGGCATAAGCCTCCTACCAAACAAAAAAAGGTTAATTAATAACATTTAATTTTGAGGACAGGGATATTTAAATAAAGGGCATATTCTGTATACCTGTTGATTACATATATGTAATTTTCAGCACTTAATAAAGCACTTCATAATCAATAATTTTCTGGTTGTTTATTTCTATATTGTGAATTAGCGTTAGCTTAATTTGAAGTGAGAGAAAAAATGGTTCTACTGCTCATCTAGGACGAACCCCCAGCACCCAGCACAGTGTTTTATACATAGTAATTATTCAATAAACACTTGTTGCAAAGAAACACGAATTCCCAAGTGTATGCTGGCTTGTCACACGATTATGTCACAGTTTATCTGACTTGTGCGCAGAGTGACCATTCATCCCTTCTTGAAAATAAGGAGGACCCTTTCTGAATTCCAAACATAATGGTGGAGACAGAAGTGACGGATACATCAGCTTCAACTGTCTCCCTTAGAAACGTTGTCTCCCTTGGCAACACGCTGGAGTGAGGTGGTGGCTTCTCACTCAGACAGACCTGGGTTTGAATCTTGGCTCAGTAATTACCAGCATGGGGTAATTTTCCTAATTGCTAAATGCAGATGAAAATCCTCACTCTCAAAGGTAGTGTAAGGAGGAATGAACGAGAAAGCACTGAGAATGAATGAATGAATGTGTCTATCTATCTGTTTATCTAGGTGCAGGCCTCACATCCTCCCCTCCTTCTTTTCTGGCTTGCTTTATAGTAGCCCACTGACCCAACACCAGGCACCATGTCCAGGCACCTACAGAGGAGGTGGGTGTGGAGGACCAGGTTGGCCATTCTGTCCTCTGACACTAACCTAGCCCTAACGAGGAATCATGTGTGATCTCTCACTTAACTTTTCTCAACATCAGGCCTCCTATTTGTAAAATGGAACAAATATCCATTCAATACCTCTGAGCTCCCAGGAGCAAGTGAGCTAGAGGGAACAGACGCACTTCACAAAGGCTACAAAGTGCTCCATGGCTGTAGAGTAAACCACGAATACCACCCCTGCTCCCTGAAAACAGTGTCATGATTAAGGCTCCACCGTAAGATTATTATTATTCAGAAGAATATAAACACAGATTAGATCCAGGTAATAAAGATGGCTAGGGTGTTGATTTTAAAATTCTGGAATCACTTACCATTCTTCTTATTCCCCTGTCTGCCCTCAAGCCCACTGCCATCAAGGTCCTTTGAGAAGCAGAAGGCCAACACCCCAACACCTCGTGTTTAGTACTGAACTTGTAACTACGTGAAGCCCTCCTCACTCCTTTACCCGACATTGATCAGGCAGACCACACTCTTAAACAAAAATGTATCCCTGTTATTAAATAGCAAGAGAGGTTTCAGCATTTAGGACCTTATACCAGAACATGAACCCCAGGACTGTTATTTCTGCGCTCTCTTTCAAGTCATGCTTGACTCTAAGTCAAGTCAGGGCCGGAAGAGAAATCCTACCTCTGGAAGGCAAAGAGTTGAAAATTTAAATGAAATTACAAGTTTTATAGGTGATGTTCATCTTGTTTGGACCTGGAATCAGAATGAAATTAAGGAAGGCAGAAAGCAGTTCCACCTCTTTACCCCCAAACTCCTATGTGAGTGAGGAAGAAATAAAGGAATTTCCCATTTGTTCTGCCCACAGTTGAGAGTCGTAAAGGATGTTTAACAGGTCAATTCACCACTAGACTACTCTTTCCACACCTGCTTACATGCAAACAGAAACACAATTCTTGACAATTCTTATTCATTGTTCCTGCAACAGAAATAGCAACTGTGCATTGCTTCCCCGTATTAATAACACTCAAAGCATGGTCAGGCTCAGAAGAGAGAAACCACGTCCTAAGGGCACGAGATAACCTTCTGACCTCTGCTCTTTCCTGGGTAGACCCTTAGTATATTCCTTCATCGTGTTGCTCTGCAAATGGAACCAGAAGGAACTGGTTTGGATTGGATCCAGTGTGTCTAAGAGATGTCCCAGTTCTCTTGGCCATCGTGTCATTTTTTTGTGAATCATACAACTTTCTGTGGTCTTTCAGTCCACTGCTACTCGGGGCAGGAGCTGTCATCTTCTCCGACCTCCCATTCAGAGGCAAGAGGACACACACCATGGCAATATTCAATCCGGGGAGTCAAAGGCCAGTTACTGCTAAAGATAACTGCAGTAGCATCACTCACTGGCGTTAATTCAAGGCAGAGGGAGCTGGCATCCGTGGAGGCAGCAGTGCACCCAGCAGCTGGGCAGGAAACCCCACTTCAATACTGCGAGCCTCTGCCATGCAGCTGGTACTCACACTGGAATGGGCTTCTCTTTCTGGTTTCCGTGATTCCCAAGAATGAAATCTGGCCAGGACCCAAACACATGCAAAGGCTAAATCTCCACCCAGCGCGGGCAGCAGCAGCAGAACTCTGACCCTTAGTGACTTTACTCCACACTACACCATCACCGCGTATGAACTGCGACTCTATGCGATCTTTTGGGAACACAACAGCCACACACAGCAGAGGCAGCACATGGTTCAGGCAAGATGCTCACAGCGGCTGGCTGCTCTCCTCTGAACATTCTGCCTTTGGCAGCATCTCAGAATTTCTTGGGGCGCCTTCGTTTTCTTCTTTGCCATCCTGTGGCAGGTGTTTAGATGTAACTAAAGCCAGAGAGCACAGCTTTACTGCTAGGGAAGGATTCACACACCAGAGGCCCTGTCCTTCTCGGCCTCCCAGAGAGGCAAGAGTCGCTGCTCCTCACCTTTTTCTGCCCTCGTTGGGCTCCCGCCCGCACTGCAGCCCCACTCTTCCTGAGACTCCGGCACAGGAGCCAGCCAGGAGACCCTTCTGCAATAGTCATCTGTGCCAGGATTCGGTCCTCTGTGGGTAACCAAGCAGCATTGATGGCAAGAGAGGGGAACAAGGGTTACAAAAAGGGGGTGCAAAAGCCATTGAGACCGAAAGATTAAGAGGGAAGTTGGCTGCTGTCATTCCAAAGGCCGGTTAGTAAGGATGACACAGTCAGACTGCAATCACGGACTGTGAACTCGGGCAAGCGCCTGAAAACATCAAGAAGGCTGGCGTGACTCTGTCACCGTAGGACTGAGAAATGGTCACTTGGGGTTCAAGGCCTCCAGGACACATTCTTATTCATTCCCTACCTCACCCTCATTCCCAGCTCAGACCCCATCGGCTCTGAACCTCTAACTGTGTGTTCCTGGTGTTGACAGCTTGTCCTCTACGGTGTCACTCACAGTCTAGGGCCAATTGATCCCTTCTATAAGTCACAGGCCATACACTCTGGAGTTCAAGGACAAAATACAGAGAGGGTTATGAACACTTCCTCTGGCCAGGGAGAGGCGGAAGTTCAGTTTGCTCCCACCATATCAGGGGAGTGGAGGTCCCCGGGGCAATCCTGAATTTTATAAATGCCCTGTGTCTGTTTCATGGAAGAGAGAGTAGCCCACAGAAATGAAGCCCCCAAAAAGGGGGGCCTGTGGCCTTCAGGGAGGACAGGAATGCCAGGTGTCCCTTCCCATGTTTGAATGGTTTTTCATCCAAGGAAACTCTTGAATTAACAGAAATCCCCCAAAGGGGAGTCTCTTTTTACTCCAGATTTATCATATAATTTTAAAAAGTAGGGGAAGGAGGAGACCTTTTTTATTTATCTGCTTAGATGTCCAAAATTTGAAGTCATGATACTAGTAACTACTTTTTTCCTCCCTCTGTGAGACAGGAAAGAGGGAAGTTACAGATAAACCGACTTTTATCGGGGTATTTTTAGGAGAAGCACTAGCGGTATCATTAAAGCATTCCATTCAGGTCATTCAGTATTTTCAACTAATAAAACAGTATTTAATGCAGCTGAGGGGGAAGGGCCATTTGCCCAGATTATCAGCATTTCCTCCCAGGCAGTGATTCTGGCGACAACAGAATCAAAATGCACGCGTGCCATGAGCCTGTGCGCACTCCCCGGGGTGGCCACTACCACCGCGTCTCTGTGACACAGCACGGTCTGTTACAGCTCTGTCGCGTCTAGGCAGTTGTCACATGTGCTGCAGCAAACTCCTGAGAAGCAGCAGTGGGTCCCATGCAGGCCTCTGTGCACACGAAGGGCAAGTATACCTGTGGCCATGTTGTGCGTTGAGCACGTGGTCTTCCTTTGAGCTGGAGGCCACCGAGACAGGAGACCCAGAGTCCATCTGAACCTGGCTGCCGTGACCGACGGTGTCTCCCTCTTCCCTCGGCCCAGGCTTGCCAATGCTGAGTCGCTGCCACGTCTGCTGGTCTATCTCTGTCACTGGCCCAAAGTGCACAAACTTTTGCTTGGGGCTGGATGCTTTCTGATAAGCCCTTGCTTTGCGGCTGGCAAAGTCATCTCGGAGGGCAGTTTCCGCTTTAATTTCTGGTGAAGGCTCGGGGGCACAGATGGGCTGAACATCTCCATCCCTAGTCAGAACCAGACATAAGTCCCAAAGATTTCTAAGGCAAGTACAAATAAATAAAAGGGTTTTTTTTTTTTTAAAAAATACCAAAACCCCAAAACTAAAGACCCTATCTATGGTTTTAGCATCCATGTAAGGATTCGACCAAACTCAGATTAAAAAATATGTATGTTTGGGGCAAAAATGTTCTGCTAAGTTTCAAAAAGCAAAACCTGAGTTTGCCTCATGCTAAGTATGATGTCAAATCCAAGGCAATGAAGTGATGTGCAGGCACTGTGTTAGGCGTAAGTAATCGAGAGAGGATTTAAAGCTGACGGGAGGATGTGCGTGGGTTATATGCAAACACTACACCATTTGATATAAAGGACATAAGCATCTGAGAATTTTGGTATCAAGGGATTGCTAGAACCAATCGCTCATGGATACCGAGGGACAAGTATATATATATATAAGAAATATTTCCCTGGGAGAACTGCGTCTCCATTAACCAATCAAAAGAAGAAACGATCATTGTCTTACCTACAAATGATCATTCCCTTGTCTTCAATTTTCCCTAGCTTTCAATACTTGATTTTTTAAAAATTTCATACCTGTAACACTATACCTACAATTTTCTTAAGCCATCATTTATTTTTATTTTTATTTTTATTTTTGAGATGGAGTCTCACTATATCGCTGTTGGTAGAATGCTGTGGCATCACAGCTCACAGCAACTTCAAATTCTTGGGCTTAAGTGATTCTCTTGCCTCAGCCTCCCAAGTAGCTGGGATTACAGGTGCCCACCACAATGCCTGGCTATTTTTTTGTTGTAGTTGTCACTGTTGTTTAGCTGACCCTGGATGGGCTCAAACCCACCAGCCCTGGGGTATGTGGCTGGTGCCCTAACCACTGAGCTACAGGCGCCAAGCCAATGCCATCATTTATGATGGAATGGTTAAAAATTTTTTAAAAAATGAAGTTTAAATTCCTTGAAGCCAAGAAAAATAAATAACCATTCATCATAAATCATAAATACCCATCCATCTGTTTATGTGGCTTGTAACTTTTACTACCAGTAACTTCATCTCATCCCGAAGAGGCTGATCTCCAGAAGCTCTGTGATTTCACAGGCACTTTTCCCCCAGCCATTAAAATAAAAAATGATGCAAGGATAAGCATTTGGTTCTTTCAAAGTTAACTAATACAACTGCCAGGGGAAAGCCGGGGGAAACGGGACACACCTCGTCTTTCCTGACACCTTCAGTCTCTCCCACGTCTCGAGGTCGGATTCTGTCATACTGGCGAGTGTGACAAAGCTCAGAGGTTCTCGGAGAGGGGCCGCTCTGCCCCGAATCCTCCGCTGGGCCAGGTCATCCTTGTGAAGGTCCGGCACCTTCCTGAGTCCCTCTTCCATAGGGTCACTCTCCTGGGCCCTGGTCATACAGGTCACTATTGCCTTTGCCTCTTCCGTTTGGCCCTGGTTGCTGTCAATTTGATCCAAGTCCCACAAAATCACAAAGATCAGGGTCAAAGAAGGGGAGCAGACAATCAGAAGGTCAAGCATGGAAACTCAGAGGCTGAGGACAGAACACAGTGATGGGAGCACGGCTCCCCTTCTCAAAAACATGGCCTTGCAGGAGTGGTGGCTCCCTTGGTCTATGCTACCTGTTTAACACTGTAATGCGACAGTCTTTCCCACCAGAGGATACTCTCTAGTTTAGTTTAGGAAGAGGAGCCAGAGCTCGCTGAAAGACTATTAAGAATGGTAATGAGATTTCGGTTTGGCGGTAATGATGCCCAATTCCCACACTATTCAAGTTACTGTAATGAATTCAGGTTTGCTGATTGAATCCCTCAGCCCTCTTGGAATGTTTTTTACTGCACCCGTAAAATGTCAGTAATGAGCACTGCACGATCCAAATTCTAGGATTAGTTTGGAGATAGCTGGAACGTTGCTCACATATTAAACATCTCAGGCCCAAACCCACAACTGCCAAAAAGCGCATTAAAGGCAGTTCTGAACAGAGTGTTTCAACACTCAAACTCGATTTCAGCTGCATAGCATTAGGTAGGTGAGACTAGTGCAAAACTTGAAGAATAGAGTATTCTTCTTTACCTGGATTTACAGAATTGATACCCATTTGTTTTTTGTGTTAAGAACCATTCACCTTTATTGATGCTGAAACTGGTATTTTCAGTGTCTCTCCTCAGAAGTGACTAGCAGCTGGCTAATGTTGCCAAAGCTGTAGCCTGTATATGCATAAGTGTTATACCACATTAAAAGGCCATTTCCAACTAAATGTGCTTCTTGAGATAGAAAAATCTCAAAAATATAAATCAATAGAGCCTATTGTATTTTTTTTCCCCAAAATATACATCCAAGTGACAAAACTAAGAAGTATTCTTTCATTACCTGGATGACTGGGGTACTTTCTGGGTCTGTGCAAATAGAAAGGCCATAGAATTTTCTATTTACTTTCGGTTTGAGAAAAGGGGCTCATGGAAGTACACAGCAAAGAGCCTTTTCTCTTTTTTCTCTTTTAAAGATCAGTTCTTTGCCGCTGTCTACAGAGGTTGTGTGGGCTGCATCTGGACCAGCGCTGTCCCCAAACACAGAGTCAGGTGACAACAGACAAATGCAGCTAGAAATATTAGGAATTAAAATTGCATGGGGGGAAAGGAAAGTCAAAGAGATACAAAGGCTACTCCTTTGTCTAACTCAAATTGCCGAGAGCCATCACTGGGCCTTGATATTAGTCAGTTATCGAAAAGTCTTTGTTTCACTTGAACAACTGACCCCTCCCACAAGCTGCTCTACGAGGAGTTTGCTACCAGCCAGGCCAACAAGGACTGCAAAGCCCCAGAGGCTCCTGAAACATAATATGTTCTGTGAAAAACAGGTGCCAGGTTCTATGTTCAGGAATCTTCCATGGCTTTTGTATCTGATACTTCCCCCCAAAATCCAAAACATTAACTGCTCCACTGAGCTCCATAACTCTGTCCAAAGAACCATTTTAATTGTGTAAAGAAGCTGAGACAATTCTTATATATATAAATTTTTAGTTTATCAGGTTTAAAAATCTCTAAAGTGATGGGCAAAGTAATGGCAATTTAATAACGAAGATGTTAAACTTTAAACGATTTTGATACGAAGAAAAATACAAGAACGATAAACTCTGAAGGATAAAATTCTGCAAATAGACACCTTCAATGAAATCTTGTCCCTTTTAGGACAAAAAAAGAAAAAAATCACTGGCCAAAATCTCATCTTTCTAAGTCTTCCTTTCCCCAATTCACTCCCGCATGTATCCAGAGGACGAGAGAAAGTTAGGAGAAGGAAACTCACTTGAAACAATGTGCATATTTGACGGGAAATACCCACCAGCGTGGGTGCAGGGGACGTCGCTGGTGTTGAGTGTGAGGAAGGGAGGAGCAAGTCTCATTTTCTCCCTTCCTACATCTCAAAGGAGCTAATAAGAAGGAAGTGCTAATAGCTCCGCTCGCCTTTCTTTGAGCGGACCTGGACCGGAGCAGCCTTGAGAGCTGGCTGTTCCTTGACAGGCAGTGAGCGGTACGAGTCTATTTACACCAACGATGCTGACACCCATATGTGGCGATGGGCCCTGATTCAGCAGATCGATACTCTCAAATTCAATGTTTATTTAGCAAATTCAGCCTTATTTGGGACTTGGCCACTCTATTGTCTGTCCGCCATCTGTATCTAGGAGTAACTGAGTACTTGGAGTTCTACTTCTAAATAACCCCCATTACCAAGTGCGTGTAATTGGGGCTGCGGAATTGGAAGGGGGGCTATGATGTAAATCACCCTCCTTAATGGTGCTCTCTGGCCCTCTTTCACACACACACACACACACTCCGTGCACACCTTCTGTATTTTAGACTTCTCTTTTCCGAGATTCCCCTTGAGAGCTGTTTGCTGCCACCTGATTTTTCTGTGTCCTTCCTCCGGTAAGGCCCGTAGAGGAGCTGATTCAGTGGCACCACCGGCCTGCTCTGGTTCATCCTCGCTCTCCGTGCTGCAAAGTCGTCCTTCTCAGGATCAGGCACTCGCCGGGCAACTTCGTCATCGGACTCTGAATCTTTGCCATCTTGGTCGGTCAGGGAAGGATTTTCTTTGCGAAGGATAACGTCACAAATAGCTTCTTTCTCTTCACTTAATTGTTTTTGACTGATAGAGCAAAATTAAACGGAACTCCACATGTGATCAGACCCCACCCCAAATTCTAAATCCCCATCTCCAGACAGGCAAGGTAGTTGTTAGTGAGACGTCTTCTCCATACTGTTAAGTTCAAATGACATCTGTTTATTATTCGAGTCTAAGGTTGCAGCAGAGTTAGGGTGGGTTTTAAATGCCGAATTTAGCCAGACACTAGCAATACTAAAAATTCATTTAATTTGCAGGGCTCTGTCAGTATCAGAAAGGCAGGATCCTAAATGGCTCTGAATGTGACAATTTAGAATCTTTGTATATAACTGGGGAAAAAGTAGAAAGCTTCGGGTTGCTGTTTGTTTCCCTTTAGTGCATTAGCAGATACTCGATTTGTTTTTGACTGACGGGGCAAAAACTTTAGCTACTACAGAACGGATCTGGGGGGAAATGGATGAACGCAGCTCTGTGACAGAATTCCCAGAATGAGCGACGGATTGAGACGTGAAGGAAGGTCTTTGTGCAGAGCTGAGCTAACCTGGAACATCTGGAGTCACCTCAGACCATCCTCTCCCACTCCTGGGGGCTTCCAATCACAGGAGGCGTCTCTACCCTGCACGCTCCGACCAGCAATCCTGTCTTCCCTCTTCTACCCCGTGACTCACACCTCCCGACTCTTCTTTAGCAGTGCTGGGTGTCTAGGAAATGGTAAGAGGTTTTGACAAAATGGCTTGAAAAGGATGACTATGGACTAGTCCCACAGCAATCAAGGGGGTCTCAAAGGCCCCTTGGAAACTTAGGAACGTTAAACTTCTGAGGCATGCTGTTTAATGGTGGACTATCAGGCAGTGAGTCTTAGGCCTTTTCCCACTTTCCTGTGTTTGCTTTCATTGGAGAGTGAGGGGAGGATACAGGGGATTGGGCCTAGGTGGCATTCAAACAAAACCCCCACCCTCCACTCCCCAGAAGACCAAGCTTGCTTCTCAGTCATAATAAAATATGAAAAAGCCTTTTTTCATCATTTATTTTCATTTCAGTTCATAAAGATAATAGGAAAGACTTGACTTCTAACGAAGTTCACTGACTTTTTATCAGCTTTGTGAGAGAGGATGAAGAGTAAGTTCTTCATCCTCAAAGGGCAAATTCATCTCAGAGATGAAGACAGGAGGAATTAGCCCGGCCAAGAGCAGAAGAAGCAGTGAAACTCTGGGTGTTCTGTTCACCCAGGTGGCCCACTGCTCCTGTGCCCTACACTGCTCCAGGAGGTCACCGTCTGGAGGGTGCAGCAGGCTCTCACTCCATCTGACTTTGCAACATCAAAGCACTATTGATCACGCTCAGAAAACCTCTTCTCATGGCTAACCATGGTTCTCAATACAATTTGAAAATGCAGAATTTGGGGTAGGGAGTGGGATGTTTTGCTCCCTGAATAAACTTACTTCTGAAAATATGAAATTCTGCCCTTTGAGTTGTACACCCTGGTTCCTGGCTGGCCCCTCTCTGTACTGTGCTCACTGTCTTCCCACCTACCTCCTTAGCCAGCATGCCCAGCAAGGACCAACTGGCCAAAAGTCAGTAGAAAATAACAGGCCATTGAACTCACCTCTTCAAAGGCATTACGTAAAAACATACTGATGGTGCAGTTAATGGGGCTAACAGCCAGGTGCATGCTATGTGCTAGAATTCTTCCTAAGTGTTCATTCGTTCAGCTCTAACACTAACCCTATAAGGTTGGTGTTTCCATCATCCCCATTTTATAGAGTGGAAACTGAGATGAGGTTAAGAAACTTGTCCCAGGTCAAAGAGCTAGCACTTAAGTTAGTATTCAAACCAGGCAGTCTGGCTCCAGGAGCCCTGTTCTATGATAATGAATACAACACTGTACTATTCATAAAATAAAGGACCGTGCCAGGAACAGTTTTGAAAGTACAGCATCATACAAAAAAATGGGGTATTATCATTACTATAGAAGCGGGAGAAAGAGAAGAAACTGGGTTACTAAATAGAAATCCTGAGAGATATGTTAAGGATGGAGTTGGGATGTTCATTTCTCGTTATAGACGGTGACAGTCAGCCAGGATTGACCGCAGCAAAATGCTAACTAATCACGTCTTACCATGTCGCCACTACACTTTGTAGTTTACAAAGCTCTTTCAAACTCATGTCCCAATGTAGCAGCATGTACCCCAAATACTCTCATAGTCTGCTGTGAACCTCTTAAGTCTGAGAGCAGTGTGCTTTCCACTTTTTGAGTAGGGGTCTTGGGCTTCAACCTCCCCCAACTCAGGCAGAATTCTTGGCAATAAAAAAAAAAACACACATTTATGCAAATAGTCCTGCCAATCTGTGATGCCAATTTGAGCAGGGAGAATCTGGTGCCTTATGTGTTATGTGAACCCAGCCAGGTTACAAATTCCCTTGGGTGTTTCTTTTTAGGCTACGTGCCCAGTGTGGCAGGACTCATTTCAAGTGGCAGGAAATCTCAATTTAGGTATGTGTGCTTTAAAAAAGGGGGGTGAAGAAAGTTTCCTTATCACTGGCCACTTGAAGATACTCCCTGCCCACTTACAAAACTCTCACAATGTCTGATTTTCCACTAATCTCTTATAAATTCAGAGATTCAAGGTAGACTCAGAGACAGGAAAAAATAACGATACAAGTTCTGAGTTGGCATTGTTGGACATGAAATTAGAAATAATATGTATAAGACAGACCTGTAAGATTGTACTCACAGGTGTCTAGTTACAAAAAAATTTAAATGACTTTTATCATATACTTATTTTTTTTTCACACCTCTTTAAGGCCCTTAAAGACAGTCTATCATGAAGCTTTGGTGTATTTTATTTTTCAAAAACTGCAACTCTCTGACTAACTAGTACATTCCAGATGTCCTTACTTTCATGACAGCTCTGCAAGATAGGAATTATTGTGTCCATTTTGCAGAGGAGAATATAAAGGTCATTAGCTTGAGTCATCTAAATTTGGGTAAAATAATTTAAGTAAATTGAGGGCAGGGTCAGGCTGTCTGGCCTCACATTCCTGGGGGGTTTGCCACTGTTATTTCTGTCAAGTCATTCACAGCTGAGCTGCTTTGGGAAGAAGGGGCTCCTGGCGCAGGGTCACAGCCCACTGCTTCACTTGGAAGGGCTATAGTCCCACAGTCGGAGGCAAAGCAAGACAAGGGAGCCCTGCCTCCCACCCGCAGTCCTGTCCAGGCTCACCTAACGCGAGTGAGGCTATCTTGGGAGGACACATTATGAGCCTACAGTAGGTGCGGGGGAAGAAAAAGCTCTTGTCTCAAAGTTTCTAAGGCTTATATATTTCAAAGTGAACAAGATAGTGGAGTAAACCAAGGAAGAACTGGTATATTCTTTCACCTGCTTTTACTTGGCAATGCAAAATCAACCAGCTCAGATTGACAGTTTGTTCTACTGAAAGGAGCTGGGCTCTCCAGAAAAACCTGTTAGTCCTCCCGGGAATATCACGGGCAACACAAGAAACCTCCCTGTTCACCCCATCTCCGAATAAGGCAGCTACAGGCAGAGGCACAGAGGCTTGTGCCAGGTGGTGCCTGACTGCTCCTCGGTACCCGAGGTTGTGTGCAGTGGTGATCAGGATAGACCAGCGAGCGGGGAGAGATGGGGAAGAATCTGGCACTTACTGCATTTGTTCTTCCTCTACAGATTTCTAAAATGTCTATTGTTCCTTGGAGACTTTCCCCCCTCTGTAATTAATTACTATGTGATCGAGAAGATCCACAGACCAGCTGAAAGCAAGGAGTGCTGGGACATGTGAAAACAATTAGAAAAGAAGCACAATCACGTGGAACCTATAATTCAGTTCAAAAAAAAGTTTACTTCTCCAATGGGAACACCGAGTAAGGGAACGCAAATCTCCACGGCATTTTAATTCGGGGGAAGTGAATCTTGGTTCTTATTTTATCCTAAAAACAGAAATCGTGCTTCTTTGGCAGAATCTTAGATTTGGGGGATAATTAAGCTAATGCAATCATAATACAAAATAGAAGAAAAAGTAGTTTATATACTTTTTTACTTCAGTGGAAACTCTAATAAATATTAAACTCAACATGTTTATTAAGAAGTCCTACCTTCTGTCCCTTGATGCTAAGATACCTCCTAATATACTGTTTGACAGGAAGCTTGGGACTTGCAGGCTTCTAACCTCATGAGAATATGGAATTAACATGCCCCTTCATTCCTTTTCTATATTGCCTTAAAGATAATGCAAGGAGGTGTTTAAGATATGTGGGAAATCAACAAAGAACACCACAGAAACCAGTCTACAAAATAAAGCTTTGTTCTTAAGCTCTTCGCTTTGGCCATGCCCGGCCCTGTTCTTTCATCTCTGCAAACACAGCTGAGAAATAGGCCCTAAAAAGTATCTTGGGCCTCTTGTTGAGTCCAAAGATGACCAGAATACATATTATTTTCCAGACACCAAGAGTCCTTTTCTTTTTCATGGTACACACTTCATTCCAGTTAAGCCACTTTCTGCCATGTTAAAAGCACGATCCCCAAAGTGAATAAACTTGGAATGACCCTCAACTCTGTTGCGGCCTGCAAAGAGTAAGCAGCAAAGACGTCGATGTGGCAGGCTGGTGGCACGGTATGTACAAAACCTTCACGAGAGAGCTGGCAGCTGAAAAATCTAACACATGAATATGGAGTGTTTGCAGCAGCTGTTTTGTTCAACTGAGGACATTCTCTGGGAGTATGTATAATTATCCAGAACCCAATTTTAAATCCTAAGTCAGAAGATCAGAAGTGTGATGGTGTTAACTGACTTGCAAACTTCTGCTTAACAGAGGTTAAGTTGGAAGAGATCGGTTAAAATTAAACCAGATAACAGGAAACATGGATGGAAGCAAAAGCAACCACATAAATACAATACACATTTATCAGAATTACATTATTAAACTATGAGTCTATATTTGTACACTGAATGACAATTGTCGTAAAAGAGTCCAATGTTTTATTACAAAATAAATCTCCCAGTTACTGAAGTGGTTATAGTATACTCATGGAATTCCCAGCCTCTGCCCAACCTTTTCTCTACGTTACCATTATTCCTGAATTAGCTTAATGTAGCTCCCCTTTCATGATCCCTTGCTGTTTCTAAAGATGGTGGTAGCCTTGATAAACTTTAGTTTAAATCCTCACAGATATAACAAAAATGAAGGCATGTGTTTCAAAGATATGAAGATTAGAATTTTTTGTAAAGCCATGCTCTTATCTAAATCACTTATTACCTACTCCTACCGTGTCCCTAAAGAAAGAAACAGAAGTCTGAAAAATGGTATCTAGTACATTTTCTTTGTATTCTCAGCATCTATGCCAATCTCTGGAATGATCAGATGCTCAAAGGATCCAGAAAAAGTATGTGTCTGACAAGGACTTTGAATGAAAAATTTAAAAAAATATCTGTTTTTTCTATATGCTAGCAGCAAACAGTATGAAAAAGAAACCCAAGAAAAATAATCTCATTAATAATAGCTACAGATAAAATAAAATACCTAGGAATAAACTTAGCCAAAGAAGTGAAAGCTCTCTACAGTGGAAATTATAAAACCTTGATGAGAACTGAGGATACACACGCACACAAGGGAAAGATAATCCATGCTCATGGATTGGAGCATGGACTATCTGTTAAAATGTCATTGAAATGTCTATATGACCCAAAGAAATCTATAGATTCTATGTAATTCCTATCAAAATAGGCAAGCCATTCTTAGCAAAAAGAATACAAAAGAGAGGAATCACATTATCTGACTTCAAATTATACTATAGAGCTGTAGTAACCAAAACAGCATGGTATTGGGCATAAAAACAGACACAGACCAATGGTATAGAATAGAGAACCCAGAAATAAATCCAAGTGATCCTACAGTGAACTTATCTTTAACAAAGGTGCCAAGAACATACAATGGGGAAAGGACAGTCTTGTCAATAAGCAGAGTTGAGAAAAATGGATATCCATGTGCAGAAGAATGAAACTAGACTCTTACCAGTCACCATACACAAAAATCAATTGAAATAGATTAAAGACTTAAATCTACGACCTGAAACTATACAAATAAAACTAAAAGAAAACATTGGGAAACCACTTTAGGACAGGTCTGAGGAAGGACTTGAGTAATAAAGCAATATTGAACAGATGGGACCACATCAAGCTAAAAAGCTTAGCTACATCGCAGGAAACAATCAACAAAGTGAAGACCCATAGAATGGAAGAAAATATTTCCAAACTGCCCATCCGAGAAGGGAATAATAGCTAAAATATGTAAGCAGCTCCGAAACTCAATGGGGAAAAAAAAAATCAAACAATCCAATTAAAATGGGCAAGGTGTCTGAATAGACTTTTCTCAAAATAAAGCATATAAATGGACAAGAAATATGCAAAAGAATGCTTACTATCATTAGTCCCCAGAGATGTGCAAATCACAACTTCAATGAGATGTCATCTCACCCTAGTTAAAATGGCTTTTATCAAAAAGAAAGGCAATAATGAAAGCTGGCAGGTATGTGGAAAAAGGTGAATCATGTGCACTGTTGGTGGGAATGTAAATATTGCAACCACTTTGGGGAACAGTATGGAAGTTACCCAAAATCTAAAAATAGAACTAACGTGTTTCCCCGAAAATAAGACACTGTCTTATATTTATTTTTTCTCAAGAAGATACACTAGGTCTTATTTTCAGGAGATGTCTTATTTTTATTAAGTACAATACAACAATCTACGTATATGCAAATACAGGTAAGTCATCTTCTTCTGGAACCTGACAGGGAGACCCAACCTGCTTGGTGGGGCTGGCGCTAATAATGTGTGAATTCCTTTCCCCAGCGGTTCCCACGTGTGCAATAGGATGCCTGCGAGGTGCAAACGGCTCAGAGAAAGGAGCTGTGGCAGATAAAAGGTATTCCAGTCTTCCTTATAGCTCTGCACTGAACCGTATGGCATGGCTATGCAGATACGCTGCATAGCCATGCCCATCACTAGGTCTTATTATCGGGGTAGGGCTTATATTTAACAAATGCATAGAAACCCTGCTAGGGCTCATTTTTAAGGGTAGGTCTTATTTTAAGGGTAGGGCTTATTTTGGGGGTAGGTCTTATTTTCAGGGAAACATGGTACCATATGACCCAGCAACCCCACTGCTACGTATATATCCAAAAGAAGGGAATTCAGTAAATGGAAAAGAACTGTGCCCTTCCATGTTTATTGCAGCACTAGACACAATAGCCAAGACCGGAATCAACATGAGTGCCTGTTAATGGATGAATGGATAAAGAATGTATGGCTCATATACACAATGGAATATTATTACCCCTAAAAAGAATGAAATCCTACTATTTGCAACAACAAGGATGAAATTGGAGAACATTAAATGAAATAAGCCAGGCACAAAAAGACAAAACTTGCATGTTCTCACTCATATGCAGGAGCTAAATATTAACATTTAAATCTTTTAATTTAATTTAATATTAACTATTTAATGTAACTTAATATGAAGTGTTTAATTTGGTATTAAAACAATGGATCTCCTAGAGACAAAGAGGATGGTGATGACCAGTATCAGGGAGGGAGAGATAAAATGAGAGTAGTTAATGGTACAAAAGTGGAGTCAGATAGAATGAACAGTATTTAATAGTAGAACAAAGTGACTATAAGCAATCACAAGTTAGGGCACCCTTTAAAATAACTAAAAGGAATGGTAACCCCAAATCCTAACCCAAAGAAATGATAAATGCATGAGGTGATGGATACCCCAAATACCCTGCTTTGATTAATACACACTATATGATGGTATCAAAACATCACATGTACCCCATAAAATACACAACTATACAAATATGCCTAAGTATTTTAAAAAATAAATGCTTTTTATTTTTAAAAATAAAAATAATTTTTTAGAAAAGAATATCTGTGGTTTTTAAAAAATTCTATGGTATTACTCTTCATTATTTCAGAAACTCGGAGAGCTCCTCACAACACAAGCGTGGTTTTATGTGAGGGTTTCCCAGAAACACACCCATGTTTAGGGTAAGGCATCATTGTCTGTGGGCGACCGCAGACAAGGAAGAAGTAGATCCTTGGTTTTTTATCAACACAAAGATACCCTAGGATTAAATCCGTCTAAGTCAAGGCTGGATATTTTAATTAAAACCTGGGCCACAGGAATAACCACATATGGAGTTGCACAGAGAAATGGAAAATGTTCCGTTAAATGTGAGGGAGGCAGATGTGGTGCTGTGGTGAGAGCATTGGAATCTGGCCACCAGGTCAGTGGCGACCCCTCTCCAAGACACTTAATATCACTGCTCCTATCTCCTCTTCTAGAAAACAGGTATATCACCTACCTCTTAGAATTCAATAGAACAGTAAGTGGCAAAGGAATTTTGATTGCTGAATGGTTATGAATGTCAATTAATCAAATAAATTTTGGCTGCACTATTATTTGTTAGAATCACTGTGCTAATTACATAAGAAAAATTAACCAGCTTCTCAAAACACTGTAGAAAACTGTGGAACTATAGTTTTCTGTGGCCTTGACTGCTCAAGTTCTCCATCTGACTCGTGCTAGGAAGCCACCAGAACTGCAGACTGACACCTTTGTTACAATTAAGAGAAGCAGTTACTCCATTCTTTGTTTTTGAATCAACGCACTTTAGAAAATTAGGAGTCAAATAAACTCAATCCTACTTAGTACTCTCTTGGGAAAAAGAAAGTAAAGTAAGTGGATTTTTGGTTCCCATTTCAAAGAAACTGACTGTTTTCTAGTGATGTGTAAAATAGGATATGAGCCATTTAGGAGTAGTGTGAAAATTCACAAGCCACAAACAATGGAAAAATAAAATACAGTTGCTAGGTACATCCTGCAGCCCACAAAGGAGGGACCACAAATACAGGGGGAGCACAAGGTACAGTCAAGCAGCCAGGAGCTCACTCTTCACCTTCCTTTAAAATAACAGGTACTTAGCAGAGACATACCCTAAGGCAAAGGCTATTTATTATCTATTTCTACGTGCTCAGAGGAGGGAGCAGTGATGCACAGGAAAAGCAGGAGGTAGGGAAACAAGATGAAAACGCCAACTCTCCAGACAGATTCCATGCAGAAAGCCAGCCAGGCCAGCCCTGGGCCAGCACAGCTAACCTGGCAAAGCGCCGTGCTGCAGGCATGACCTTGATTCCAGCTTGCTCTAGCCTTCTGCGCTTTTGGATCTCAGCAGCATCTTTTTCTTCAGACCTGGGAGCTGGAGCCATCCCCGCCCCCTCTGAAGAAGGGTGCTCCTTACCACCACCGCTGGGTAATTCTAACCCACCATCAGAAGGCTTCCCACCAGGATTCATTTGGCCGACCGGGTCCTCTTCACCGGGAGACCCCATTTCACTCCCCTCTTCCTCTATTGTTTCAGGATAGCTAGTGAGTTGGACAATATGGTTTACCAAACTAACAGACTGGGCTCCATACGTCACCTCCCCGCCATTCTGCTATTACCTTTCTCTTTAAAAAAAAGTCATAGCACAGAATATGATCCTGATAAGGTACAGAAAATTCAGTGTAGCCATTTGTTAGCTAATGCATCATACTGTCCACATTAAGAGCTATTCCAAACCTGATTTTGAAAGACAAAAACTCTTTTCAGCTGGAAAGGTAAAAATCATTAGTTTTGTTCAAAAATTTAAAATTTTAATAAACTATTCAATGGAAAATCATAGATAGTAAAGATGCATTATGAGAAAAATTTCTTTTATTATAAAGTTCTCGAAGGCAGAGACTATTTATTTTTGGGTCCCCAAAGGCTAAATGACAGCATCTGGCATGTAAAAGATCCTCAGAAGTACTTGTTAAATAAATGAATAAATAAATTAAAAAACATCATCAGAGATTAAGGAACTTTCTCTGAAGAGATGAGAAACCTGGTGTGTCTTCCACTTCTGATGAGTCTTTCCGTACATGTCTATGACGTCTGTTCCGTGCATTGCTTACAAACACAAGCTTGTATCTGGATAAACTTGCACCTAGATTTTTAAAAAGCCTTTTTGCATAAAGGTAGGAGTCTTTCTACACCTACTCTGATAGGATTGAGAGCCTGGCAGTCTCCACAGAAGGACATGAATGACAGGGGTCCTGTCAATGGAATCTGTTTCAAAAATCAGTTTGTTTAGACAAGTATTTGTTGAATACTTACCGTGTGCCAGGCACTGTGCTAGGCATACTCAGGAAACTTATATTTTATCCTGAAGAATTCTCTCTATGGATCTGCCCTGCCCACCTCCATCAAAGTTTTTTGGCTTTTTTTTGAGACAGAATATCACTCTGTTGCCCTGGGTAGAGTGATGGCTCTCATAGCTCATAGCAACCTCAAATTCTTGGGCTCAAAGGATCCTCTTGCCTTGGCTACCCACATACCAGGGAGGACAGGTGTCCACCACAATGCCCAGCTAGTTTTTCTATTTTTAGTAGAGACAGGGACTTGCTCGTGCTTAGGCTGGTCTTGAACTCCTGACTCAGGCAACCCACTAGCTCAGCCTCCCAGAGTGCTGGCATTATAGGAGTGAGCCACCAGGCCAGCCTACAAGAAATTCTGAATTGGTTATTGAACCTGGATCACGACCTAAAGCTGTAGTTCCTCCATCACCCACGCTCAAGCCAGCAAGGGTGCAGCCGCAGCCGGGGTCTCACCTGAAGGGCCGGTCCCCGCCCAGGGGGGAGGTGGCGGTGCTCCAGCTCTTGCGGTATTCCTCACGCTCTGCTTTCTTCTTTCTCAGGGGAGCGGGGACGTAGGCTGTCTGGTTGCTTTTGTTTGGGAGGTACTGGTTGAAAGGCACTGCTGATTTCGGCTCACCGTGGGAAGTCCGCCGCGCAGACATGTCATCCTTCTTCACATCTGGCAGCTTTCGATGCGGCAAGTCAGGTTCAGAGTCACTTCCTCTCCCTGGGAAGAGAGCGGGGACCGAGGAAGTGTGCTGGGCCAGCAGGAAAGTTCCCAGGGCAAGCAAGTTCCCAGTGGCAAGCATGCCGTGTGTGGGATGCGGGTGGTCTGTGGGTTCTGGGGAGTCAGTCTCCAATTACTTTGACTAATCGAAAGTATCAGTTCAAATTACTCTACTCTGGAAAAAGCTCTCAATTCTAATCTGGATTAAAAGAAGACAAGGGCCAAATTGAAAAATATGGTAGGAACCCTAACTCTATCTGGGAATTATCATTAGCAACACATTTGCAATAGAACTGTATGCCGGCTGAGATTCTGCAACTCTCCAAAGGAAAAACCATCAATTAATCAATAATTCTTTATCAATACATTTACTGAGCACTTGCTATAAGCCTTACACTGTGCTAGATAGCCCAATAAATAAGAATTATAGAAGATTTTGTCTTTGAGGTATCTATAACCCATCCATAAAATACCAAGAAAATTTAATTTACAATCAAGGAGCTAAGACATATAGGAATTCAGAAAATTGACTGATTTGGTTTATTCCAAGGGTTTGCCTTCCGGGAAGTGGTTTGAATTATAATCAATGTCCATGTCTCTGCATGGGAGCGCGTCCCGGCTCTCAGAGCTGAAAGCCATCTTTCCTGCCTGTAAACTCTATGGCCCTATAATCTTGCCTTTGCTTCTGAAGCATTACTCTTTCTACCTTGTATTTTGAAAACAAAGGCTTTATCTTTCACAGTTCCTACTGCCTTGCCTTTACATGCAGTGGGCATCTTCAAATTATCTGATGAATAAACGAGTTGGTTTGGCTTATAGAGTGTTTTAGACAATGCAAAGGAACCTAATGTTACCCTTAGGTTGGGCAACAGCCCCAATAATTATACTGCATTATTTTTGCCTGAGCCTCATCTCATGAGATTTCTAAGGTCTATTAGAATCAAGCTATCATTAAAACAAATACTACTGTATAGCTAGTCCCTATTTTGATGCTAGTCGAAAACTCTTAACCAATGAGAACATTACAAGATTATTTAACACTATGGATAACATATAAAAAATACATGTATTTACATTTAAGAAAAGAGCCTTAATCTGAGAGGAAAGAGGTGTGGAGGCCTAGCAGAGGTGGTAGTGGCCAGGGTCTTCAGTAAGATACATTTAATATCTTGAGCTCTGCTACTTATTAGCTGTGAGAATTTGCATATGTTACTTCACCACGTTAAGCCTCAGTTTCTCAATCTGTAAAATAAGGAAATAATAATTCCTACTCCATAGGGCTGCTGGGAGGACCAGAAACATATAAAACAATTGATACAAATACGTGGCACAGATTAACTGTTTAATAAATGCTGGCCACTCTTTATGTCAGAATAGTTCTGGATCTGTTAAAAAGGAGCTGTGAGCTCTGAGGCTGGTTTCTAATACACTCACTCTACTGTCCTTTTCTGTAAAAGAAAAATGAAATGATTTGCCCTGGAGATTCAATGATACAATGGCTCTTAAGTGACTCTAAAAGTTAAAAGCATTCACCATAACCAAGCTGTTCACTGTGGTAGAGAAAATGTTCGGTTTATGAATTATTCACGCCACCTGCTATCAGTCTCCCTTCTTAAGCTTTGACCATTTCACTAGTTGGTCATTTGGTGTTTGATTCATAACTTAGCTCCCTGCCCATCCCTATTGATCTCCCTGTGAACTGCTTTATAAACAAATCCTAATACCACCTTACCTTGCCAAACTCTTAAATTTGTTTCCTCATTTGATATCCCCATTTTATAAAGGTGGGAACAGAGGTTCAGAGAGGCCGAAGGAGCCCTTCTCCATGGCTCTGAAACTCCAATTTCTGTCCTCTCAACTTCCCTCCAAAGTTTATTTCTCTGTGACACACTTGGAAAAATGACCTCTGTTTAGAGCACAGAGTTTCAACCAGTGTGCTGCGAGAGGATCTTAGGTGTGCCTCGAAAAATTTTAAAGATCTTTAATTAAATTTTTTTTTAAAGAAGTTCAAAGCACAGTAAGTATATTCCTTTTTTTTTTTTGCACTTTTTTTGGATCAACATAATTTATAAGTGTGCTGTGGAAGTTTAACTATAGGTACAAGTGTGCTGTGAGATATAAAAAGGGTTTAAAAACACTGGCTTAGAAAGTCCTGACTAGCACTTTATTGAGTAAACAAATGAAAGAAAATGATTCTTTGAGCAACTATGAAAACTTTCTAATAGATAAGAGTTGTCTCGGGTTCCTCAATAATCCTATAATCTATGTACTTTATTTCTGTATAATATCTAAAAAAATTACCTATAACATACTGAGTGAAAGTCTTAAAATATGTTGCTTAACATATAACCATAGCACTTTTTACCCCATACTTATTCATTGGTGAAAGTCTTAGACACTTTAAGACGGGTTAGCTTGCCAATGCCCCAAGGCAGAGTGGCTCAGGGGAAAGAAGTTTAGGTTTGTGGACTTAGAAATCAGGGTCTCATTTCAGCTCTGCCACCTCCTTGCTGTGTGACCCTGGGAAATTTAAGTCTTCTCTACTTCAGGGTCTTTGTGGGATAGACAAAGGTGGTAATACAGGTCTCACGGTGGGGGGAGCTGAGGATTAAACAGGATGGTGTAAAGCACTAAGGAAGTGGTGGGCACGGTTTACCCTCCATAAACCTCACACCTCCTCTTATGGAAGCCCAGCACTTCAAAAAATGTTGACTTTGCTTCATCTTATGAACGTGGAAATTTGCAGGGTGGCTTCTTCATTCATGTTCAGAGCTAAGAGTATGTAATCTAGTGCATGCTGATGGCTAATTTTACCAAAGGCTGGCCCTTCCTTTCCAGGAGGCTACATGTCTCTCTTGCCCTTTGGAGATCTTTTCTTTTTTAATCTATCTTTGCCATCCACACACTCAACTCTTTCCTTTTTAATCT
The DNA here is from genome assembly GCF_000181295.1 of Otolemur garnettii. Lineage (NCBI taxonomy): Eukaryota > Metazoa > Chordata > Mammalia > Primates > Galagidae > Otolemur > Otolemur garnettii. The sequence continues at coordinate 2,616,723 of NW_003852576.1, read as the reverse complement.
TCCTCCAGCATTTTAATCTCTCTTATTCTTCATTTCTCTCCCTTAACACGTCTTTTATTTAAAATATATGAATATTAATTTATTGCAATACTACGTTCTTATTTAAAAGCACCTGAGTGGAGGGTTTCGTATTTCCTCCTTAATGGAGCCCACTCATTGGCCACAGAAGGAAAGCTAGGGAAGCTGAGGGAAGAACAGGGCACCTGTATGGCAGGACAGATCGGCTGAAACATCCCTAGGCGTCTACAGCATCCTTGCCAGGGAGCTCTTCGGTCCAATCCAGAGAATCGCGATGCCTCTCACCAGTGTAACTCACGAGCATCTTTATTGAATAGATGAGTGGGCCTCAATAATACTAAAATCAAAGATCTCTATATTGACCCAATTAGTGTTGAAGAGTATCATGGTAAGACCTTCCCTAATTGATGGTGAGTACTAGGAAATAAACTCTCAAGACTTAAAGAAATGTTTTTCTAAATTTGGACATGCTTGTTAGGACTAGCAATCTTCCTAAGTAGAATCATTTTTAAAAATAAATTTCATAAACTCTTAGGAAATCCAGAATCTGGCTAAAATTATACTACATTTTAGAAGGCAGATTAAAAAAATGTGTTGTTTTTCTTTAACAACCTCATTAGGTCTTGATTAGTTTACAAGAACAAGCCTTAAGGTATCAGGCTGATTGGTGAAATCTGTGGCAAGATGCTCTTTCATGAATGGTGTTTTGAGAAGCTCAGTGTTATTCTTTAGATGGAGAAAACATTTATAAAAAGGTTCTAACTTATCGATCTTAATTGCTGCAAATTAAATTGTGCCTCAGCACATATTAGTACAATTTTAGTAATCACCATCTCAAATCCCTTCAAGATGTGGTTCGTTATAAACTCTGAAACCCTTGAAGCTGGTGACAGAATAAATAAAGGATCTATATTACCAGTTATTAAAAACTCGGGATGAATAAAATGCAATAATTTAAAAAACCCAAAAATATATGGATGAAATAGTCTGTTTAAGATATGTTTTGGAAAAGTAAATCTACTTTTTAATTATGGTAAAGCTCAAAAATGAGATCATGGACTTGGTATTTAACTTCTAATAGTGTGGGTGGTACTTAAGATGTCATATACAATTTTAGAAATGTTTTTTAAGAGGCTCACAATGCACCATGGAATTCTTTAGGCGTCACTATGTGGCCCAAGGCTGATCTATTTGCTGGAAAATTTAAGTCCTAAACAAAAGCATTAGTTCAGTCATTTTAGAATAAACCTCTATTGGGTACAAAGAAAGAAACTGGGTAAATGCAGGTTAGGAATGTAAGGTCTGAACTCACACTTGAAGCTAACATTGTTCTGTTACCTCCTGACAGTGATTTTTAGAATTTCTAAATGTTGGGGTGATTACTTAACTCTTCAAAGGCTCACTTGTAAAGTAAGGATGAAGAGTGTCCCACAGCTCTAGGGGAGGACTAGAGATTCCGTGTGAGTTATCTGTGCCATCTGTGCTCAGGACTAAACGAGAGATTGGGTGCTGAGTTACAGTCTGAGGGTCGGGACACACTCCCTATGCATCTCAGTAATACAGAATTTTACACAAGTAGTGAAAAGGCATCTTTGAGTTTTAAAAGATAATTTTGATCTGGGAGATAAGAGAGTTATGTCTCTAGATAATCGTCGCTCAAACAATATATAATAAAATAGAAACAAATAAAAAATTCCCCACCCACCTTGGTGCCTTTCTGCAAGTACAGAAAATATTAAGGTGCAATAAAAGTAAGGCAAACAGCTCCTGAAAATAGGCACTGCATGTATGTTCAGTAACATGACCATACATTTTTGTAAAGAAAAATGATCACTTCTTTCAGGTGACATAAAATCCAAATGATTTGAATCAAACCCAGCCTCAGCACAGACAGGCAGTCTGGCTTGTGCAGTGTACACTAACAGCCACCGGCGTGGCGCTAGCCAGCCAGTCAGGTAGCATAAGCATCAGATTGCCAAAACCTGTGCCAATTAAAGTTGCAAAATCCCAGGCTTCAGAGCCTTCCTAAGTGTGTGCAGTGCGTTTCCAGTTTGCTGGAAGTTGTTCCATTTCACTTGGACAGTGTGGCGCTCACACACACACTGCCCTTCCTGGTTCCCCTCCTTCTGGCACACTTTATGAGCTAATGGTCTGCACAGCGTCCTGGTTCACTGCAACCAAGGGAGAAATGATGTAACACATTTTCCAGCAGAAGATAGGCTCACAGAGACAATGTTCAAATAGACTGCTGGTGGAGCCAAACAAAACTCCAATGACCGTGAAAAACAACATTCGGGTTTTTTTTTTTCTGCCAGCTTATAGAATTACCAGGTTCCAGCAAGGTGGATGTGGGGGACAAGTCAGCCCATTAATGTTTCCTTTCCAAGACGTGCATTCTAATAAGACTCCAACCTACCATCGCTGCTTCCCCTGAGGACTACATCTGGTGAAGGTGTCTGCCGGGAGCGGGAGCCAAAGGAATCCAGGCTGTCGAAGGAATCATCTCTGCCGTGGCGAGGGGGAGAGAGCGAGTCACTGCGCTCAGAATCCCAGCAGTCGATGTAGCCACTGTCTCGGATACTGCGTTTAGGACTCTCAATATCATCAGTCTCCTGGCAAAAAGAAAACAAAAGGATTATAGGCATTACTGCACTAGACGGCCTATGATAGCAGGAAACTCGGTCTCCAACAGTCTCCCAAAAATCCTGCCTGTCACATCAGTGTGGAAAGCTTGTGGCAACCAGTTAGGGGATTGATGGCCATTTACAAGTCATCACTCTGTTCTTCAGCCCTCCTCTGCTGCAACTTTCTCTACCAGAAAATCATGCACAACATTTAAAAAAAAAATCCCCAGACAATTCACATTCCATAATGTTAAAAAAAAAAATCAGAGGAATTATAATAAAGAATCACAAAGTTTTGGATTTACAAAAATGCAACAAGAGATGCAAACCAAAGTGAAAAAGCAAAACCTCAACCTCGAGTTGTCTCTCGGACTCCATAACAGCATGTCTGTCCTGGGAGCGAGCCCCTAGTTGAGCTGTGCCACCGCTGCTGTTTCTAGCTGGCAAAGGCGGGCAGTATTTGTTTTTGCAGCAGAATCAGTGCTGTAAAATCCCGGAGCAGCGTGCATTCATCTTCTGCTACCTTGAAGGGAAATTCCTGCTCTGAAAGAGAGCTGTCTTTCTGAGGCAAAAAGTTTAAAAAAAAAAAAAAGCCATGAAAAATATGCAAAACGCTTTTCCTGAAGCCTCAGAGGAATCCAGGCATGCTCCCGCTCTCCGCCAGCTCTTGGCGCTGGGGGAGCTGAGAGCATTTGTGGCTGACCCACATGTTGCGAGCAGGGAGAACAATGGCTGTCTTTGACAGCTTGTGATTATAAATTCTTTCCAGCACAAGCAGCACATACTAAAACACCAGAACTCCAGCAGAAGAAAGGTCAGTCAAAGCCATCCTCACCCTTGTATTATAATAAAAGCCTTGTTCCCGCCAGTGTTTTAGCATTAATTACAACAGTCCAGGCTGACGAAAACAAAAATAACTCTGGTCACTCAAAGATAAACCTCAGTTTAACATCCTGTCGCTTAAAATCAAGACCAGGGATAATACCGGCAGAAGGGCACGTTCTCATCAGCAAAGACTGGAATGTCACACTCTGGATTTCCCAGATGTTCACGAAAGTCCCCCCTTTGCTTTCCCAATAGAAAGGAAAATAAATAAATATTCTCCACGTCAGTAGTTTTGGAAACTGGTCTCAAAGGTCTGAGATGCCCACAGAAGCCAATGCCTTTGCAGGAAGTGGCTTTGCTGGCTGCTTCTAGCAACTGTTTCCAGAGCCTCTGACATACTCTGTAGCAGGAGGTGCGGCCAGGGGATAGAGTGGCTGTAATTCACGGACACACACACACACACACACACACACACACACGTTTTGCAGGAGTGGGCAAAGGGTCAAGGGCAGGTCTGAAAGGAGCTCCCTGCAGACTCCACACAGAGGACCCCATTAATCCCGTGAAGAATAGGTAGTCAGATGGCCTTGGTGAGCAGACTTGACCCTCTAGGGGAAGGCAGAAATTCCAGTTATGGAAATTAAGGCAGCTTGCTTGTAGGTCAAAAGTTAAATAGGACTTGAAAAAAAGCCAAGCCTGACTAGCCGGGAAAGGAAGAATTCATGACTCACTGAAAATTAAAGACCTAAATTGGATACAGTTTCATATTTGATTTCCTTGGAAATATAAGTAATTATCTTGGATAATTTATCCACTGCGAATAGGCCAAATGGCGAAAATGAAAAGGTCACTTTTATTGAACACTTATTTTGTGTCTGGGCTGTACATGGTGCTTTCTGCATGTTATTTAATCTTTATGATGTGGTTAAAACTATCTCCATTTTGGGGCAGCACCTGTGGCTCAAAGGAGTAAGGCGGCGGCCCCATATGCCAGAGGTGGTGGGTTCAAACCCAGCCCTGGCCAAAAACTGCAAAAAACAAACAAACAAAAAACCCCCAAAACGGCTCGGCGCCTATAGCTCAACCGGCTAAGGC
>NW_003852576.1:2597158-2611661 GCF_000181295.1 Otolemur garnettii | reverse complement strand
AAAAAAAAAAAAAAAAACCCAAAACTATCTCCATTCCACACAAAAGAAAAATAAGAATCTGAGAGGTTACATAACTTGATGGAGGTCAGACAGGAAGGGGTGACGCTCTCCAAACCCCAAGTGGTAAGTCTGAAAACATGGGTTCATCTTTGGTGTAGTTACAGCTCCCCATCAACATCATCTCCTCCACTACTGGACTCTTGCTGCGTCCTTATTTTATGCAGAATGCTGACCCTGGATTATGTTTCTAATACCACTGTGCCTAGATCACTAAACTATAAGCATTGCATTGCTTGATGGGAGGGATACGCTCTGAGAAATGCACCATTTGGTGATTTTGCCCTTGCGTGGATATCATAGACTGATAAACCTAGATGGTCTAGCCCACTACACACCTCAACTACAAACATAGGCATTATGTTACTGTACAGAATACTGTAAGCAACTGTAACACAGTGGTACAGGTTGAATATCCCTCATCCAAAAGGCTTGGGAGCAGAACTGTTTTGGAGTTCAGACTTTTTTGGATTTTGGAATATTTGCATTATACTTACTGTTTGAGCATCCTAAATCCAAAATTCAAAATGCTTCAATGAGAATGTCCTTTGGGTATCACATCTTTGCTCAAAAAGTTTCAAATTCTGGAGCATTTCAGAGTTTAGATTTTTGGATTAGGGATACTCAACCTATATTGTAATTTTAGGGGACCACTGTCATATACGTGGTCCCTCTTTGACCAGAATGTCCTTACGCAGTGCGTGACCATTGCAAAAGAAAGGTGGTTCAGGAGAATAGTTAACAGAATGGTCTCAGAAGCTGGACTGGCTGCCTTTAAATCCTGGTGCTACTGTTGGCCAGTTATGTGACCTTAGGCAAGTTATTTCATCTTGGTAGACCTCAGTTTTCCCATCTGCAAAATAGGGCTAAAATAACACTCATGTCACAGAATTGCTGGGAGAGTTAAATGTGTTAATATATGGAAAGCATTCAGAAAAATGTGTAATGTAGAGTAGATACTCTAAAATTGTCAGCTATAGTTATAATTACTAACATTTATTCACTCAGGTAGATATATGTGCGTGTCTATATAAAACAACATTTATAAATGTGGTTAAGGACCCAGCTTTCCACACTCTGAGAATCCTTCCTCTCTTTATTTACATCCCACCTCTTGATGCCTTGGGTCCAAATTCCCACCAGCTCCTCAGGGAGCTAGTCCATTGGTCACATCTGGAAATGACACCACTACAAGCTGCTTGGCATAGCACTGATGTTCAAGAATATCAGAAAGCCTCCTCCCCAAGGCCCAATGTCCTGCTCTCCTCTCTCCTACAAGGCCACAGGAGAAGAGAAAGGAAAGAAAGCGAAAGTCAACATGCCTGTTGGAGCTCTGGCTGCTTCTTCACAGCTAGTTATGGGGAGAAAAACAGAAGGGCCATTATGCTTGTGGCCATGTAGAGAGCCAAGGATAAAACCTTGGATCGAGCACAGGAGCCGGAGCTGAATGGCATAGCCAGTCTGAAAGTGGAAACCAGGCCACCCGGGGCTGGCCTTAGCCATGCTAGTCTGCTCAGAAGGCCAGGGTGAAGTGAGAGGCTGGTTCTTCAGCCAGAAATGTGGACACTGGCTGGCTGGAGAACGTTTTTGGTGTCCATCTAGCCACCACAGCTTGGTTTTGGGTCACCAGAAGTGGGGGAGGGTAAAATATAAACCAACACAAAGTGCTGGGATGGCCTGAATTCTCTTTTCCTGAGGTCCAACCACAAGGTCTCTGCTGTTCATTCAGGGGCCCAGCCCCACCAGAGAGAGTGCTCTTAGGAAGCAAAGTGAGACCCCATCAGCCCACAGTGCCAAAGGCTGCTTAGTCATTCCAGAAACGTGTGTTAATGAAGGAGGCGGAAGCTACCAGCTTCCATGAATTTTTTGATTATTTCACTTATCTGTTCTCATCCTGCTGTGCCAGAGTTACTGAGAACCAGCGAGGGCTGGTGGACAGGTTATGGTATCTGAGAAACTCCAGATGTCTCTGTTTGACCATTCAGTACTTTCTGCTTCTTTTGTGAATTGTAAGATAGCTAATCCTATTCTGGAGTGTTTTAGGGTCCTACTTCTCCAGCCTCATCACCCACCCTCCACCCACCACACTCTAGTTGCAGACACTTTCATTCTCCAAAGAATATTCCATGTGCCAGGTACTAGGGACATAATATTACACAAAATCACCCTGTAGGCCTCACAAAATAGCCTGTTAGTTCTAATAAAGAAGACAAAAATAAATAAACAAACAGAAAAACATACAAAAAGTCTGACAATAAAGTCTACAAACTCATCCTAGCTTGCTGAATATCACTATAGTCACCTTCAAAGTCCTCCTCTGGGGAAGCCAAGTTCTGAGGCCTCCCACCTAGTTCACCCTTCAAAGTGATTTTGGAAATCTTTCTGGAATGACCATCAGGATCTGTCATCCTATGAGGTCTGATGATTAAGTGCACCAACTTGCCAACATGAGCTTACATTGGAAGCACTGTATAAACAACTTGGTGAGGTTTCACAACCTTAGAATATCAGTGTCTCCAGCAGTGTTCTTGTCAACATGTGGCAGTGTCTGGCCGAGTGGGGTTCACTATTGTTGTATGTTTTTGTGTGCCATACAATGACAATTCTGGTGGTCATTCCAGAAAAAGAGTTCCAAAATTGCTTTGAAGGCTGGACTAGGCACTGGCATCAGTGTATAACTTCCCAAGAGGTGACTACTGTGGTAATGTTCAGCAGTGAGGTATATGGAGCCCATCTTCTAAGAGGAGTTCGTGAACTTATTTTTCATTCCTCTTAAATACATATAGTTGGTGATAAGTATCATGAAAATATAAGGTGGGTTGAGGAAACAGAAGCTGCTGGCATTGCTAGTTTAGACAGTAGTCTTGAATTGGTTTTCCCATCCCCCTCCCTTTATTCCTTTCTTTTATTAATACCCCTCACCTCTGAAACAGGGGTGGGTTAGGCCAATCATGGCATCCTCTGTCCCCATCACAACAACTGGTTCAGGGATAGGCCCCACTCTGGCCCAGAGTACATCCCTAGGAATTTTACACATGGCAACAAGGAAAAGAATGCCCTTGCCTTCCTGGGCAAGGAGCTAGCTGGTAATCCCAGGGGTGACACTGGCCATGCTCCCTGTTATGAGGGAATGCTTGCCTATAGAAGGAAAGAATAAATATAAGGAGAGATAAGAAGAGTGAGAGAAAGATAGAGGAAGAATCTGACCGTGGACCTTCTCGATCCTTCCCTGAGACCTCTGGCACTGCCCAGCCCCATGGTTCTCCCTTTCATCTCAATATCCTTGTCATAAGTCCCCTCAGCGTAAGGACCACTTCTTTTGGAAGGACTTCTTTGATACATCCAGGCTCAGTGAAAGGCACTGTCATCAGCTTTCTGAGACCCTTTTTTTGTACACAGCAGCAATAGTCTGTGAATACCTGTGCCAGACTCTATGCCAACAGGTGTCACTGATACACGTATTCCAGAACCTGGCAAGTTGCACCCCACTTAATCATTTTAATGTACATTTCCCCCACTAGAAAAATGAATGTAAAAATATCTGCCTAGTCTCCTTTGTGAAAGAAAAAATTTTGATTTCACATTTCTTTCAGCCTGTGTATATGAAGAAGAGATTACAGTTGGCCCTGAATACCTGTTCTCTCTACTAAAAATACTCACAGTTTTAAATTGAAATAAGGTCTACTTTCCCCAAGTCTTCCCTTGCAGCTAGGTATGTGTGAGCCAGTGAGATGGAAGGAGGGGTGTAGCTTAGAGCACCCCAGAAGTGGCTTAAAGGGGAGGCATAGGCCCTTCTGCCCCCCATCCTTCCTTTCTCTTGGCTTGAACAGGAACCAATGGCTCAAGCCTGAGCAGCCATCTTGGGCCGGCAGGTGAGAAGCTGTGGGTTGAGAGTGTTTGCACAAAAAGATGAAAGGGGCTTGGGCCTCCTCTCACAAAACACACATGCCCTGGACTGCTGATGTCTAGATCTCCTTTATGTGAGTTAGAAATACAATTCCATTTTATTTTAGCTGTTTCTTTTCTTGTATTATTTTGCATTTCCCAGCTGAACCTAATTTAACTGGTAAAATGAGATAACATAGTATAGTGTAGTAAGAGCTTTAGGTGCTTAGACCCACCAGTGAAGCTCAGGTCATTTACTCTGTAGCTAGACAGAGACAAGGGAGTATCATAACTGGTCACTTCAGGGAAGCCATACTCTCTCAAGGAACACTGACCCCATCGTGTCCTGTGATGTTATCTACAGTCATTAAATAGGGTAACAGGCATTCACAACAGGTCATCTCAAGGCCACTGAAGTAACTGTCTCAGCAGAAAAGGAGGTTACAAGAGCTGAAGAAACCAACACCGCTCAGATTATAGGGGAGCTAGGTTAGTAGTGAGAAATATCAGTAATGAGAATGAATCAGACGCCAACGGAATCCAGCAGGGAACCGTGAGGCAGAGCTTTTAAAGAGTTTCCCCCAAATGACCCACATATCATTATTCAAGTTCAAATATAGTAATAATAAAACAACAAATCTTTAGACTTCTCAAATCCACACTGGAACTTACCTTTGTAGTTCCTCTAAGCATAACGTTAGATGAAAAAATTAAAGGATAAATCAGAGCTAAGACTAAAGCAACGCATTGTGTGTGGGGATGTTCATTTTATTTTTAAAGGAATTTAGTTTAAAGCACTTTGTTTATATATGTAATAAGCAAACAAAAGTCCATAAATATGTGAGCTATTTATGTGAAGAACTATTAGCATTATTAGCTTTATTTTTATTTATTTATTTTGAGACAGAGTCTTACTTTGTCACCCTCAGTAGAATGCCATGGAGTCATAGTTCACAGCAACCTCAAACTCTTGGGCTCAAGTGACTCGCTTGCCTCAGCCTCCCAAGTAGCTGGGGCTACAGGTGCCTGCCACAACGCCCACTACATTTTTTAGATATAGTGTCTCTCTTGCTCAGTCTGGTCTCAACTCCTAAACTCAGGCAATCTACCGAACCCACCTCAGCCTCCCAGAGTGCTAGGATTATAGGCGTGAGCCACCGCACCTGGTTGGACTGTTAGCTTTCATTTAAGGAAAGGAGAATAAATTGTTAGAAAGTGGGAACAAATTATTATTTTTTGTATTTAAAAAAAAAAAAACATAAAGCACCGAATTCCTCTCACTGAGGTCTTTAATTCATTTATTTTGCATGTTACAGAAATGAGAGTGGGTAAGGCCTCAATTACTTATGCTTAGATGTGGGTCTTATCCAAATACATGGATACTGATTGCAAATGATACTCACCAGTACTTTGTGTGAGTTACATACTGTATATTCCTGAACCTTAAAAATGAACGCTTCGGAAGGTACACAGGGAACATTCCATTGTTCCTTTGACAAATTTCTACCTCAGGCAATCGTTCCCATAATTGAATTAACACATTAAGCTTTTAATAATGTACAAAATATTTTCCAAATTTTCAAGTCATTCACATATAGTGGACGGAGAATGCTTCTAACTGATCAGAGCTTGTCCACGGTGGATGCCAGGCAAGAGCTTGGCCCACGTTACCGCACCCACACCAAGGCCCTGACGGGTGAGCACAATGACCTTTAGGACAAAAGTGCACAGCAAGTTTTCGATTTTTGTATAATACTGCATTGTTTCATTCAAGCATTATTCCCCCAAGAAAACAAGCACGGAGCTCCTTGGCATCCAAAGCCACACACCAACAGATCAAATTTGCTCTTTTGGAATTAAAGTTGGATAAAGCTCAGCTCTCTCGTCCGATGGGTATAAAAGTTCAGGCAGGTGTGAGATACACAAGGCAAAGATGTCGTTGAGAAGACAAGTGACTGTTTCCTGAGTGCGAGACGTCTTTGGCTTGTGCTGGTCCATCCCCAATACTCTAATAATCTTAAAAACAAGCAAATACGCTGCTTTCTGCCTTGGCTAAGCCTCATGGGATAAAGAAGAAAAGTCAAGTTACCTTTCTCATCTGAGCCAACAATCCTTCAAACTCCTTCAGGTTGAGTGTGGTTCCACTGTACGCTGTACAGCTGTTCGCTGCTTTTCCCAGCCAGTAAATGGTAACTAACACCTGTGAGAAAACAACACACAAGAGCAGAATTTTCCCTCAAGAATGACGTTCCAACGAAGGAATCAATAATGCTCCACTACCAGGATGCTGGAAGGAGAGGACTGATTTACAAACCCCCTACCTAGGAGGTATCCATTAAAAGCAAAATCGTTTTAATAAGAACCCAATGCCGTATCAGTCAACACAAACAAGATTCGATAGTTAAAACAAGACTCCAGTTTTAGAAAAAGTTAGGTTGTGAGGAAGTGATCTCTAAGATACCAAGCTGATCTTGAAGACTGCAAGAAAGAAAAATAAATCCTCCAAATTGTTTTCATAGAGCGAATGTTTTACAGGGAGGCAGCAACGCTTCACAATCTTCACCCAGAAGAGCAACGGGAGAGACTGCCAATTCCCTCTGAGAGAGGAGCTTTTGAAGGCCCATAATTTCTGCTTGTGGACACAGAGGTTCTCCTAATACCAATGGCCAAACCCCCAAAGGAGTATCGATAAAAACGAATTGATAGTTCTGGGCACAGGATCAACACAATATATCCAATTAAAGTCAGAAGAAAGCAATGTAATGAATAATGTGATCTGCAGACATCTAGCTTTGGGTGTAGTTAGACTCCCATTAATTTGAGATGGGAAAATTTTAGCCTTGACAAGGCCGATACCAATTAAATGACCTTGGTTTAATATTCATTAAATGGTTTGAACAGTCCCTGTTCCTCTTTCTCCTTCTCCTCTTCCTCTTCTCCTTTAGAGACAAGTCACCTAGGCTAGTCTCAAGCTCCTGGCCTCAAGCGATCCTCCCTCTTTGGCCTTCCAAATATTCGAGGGTTTGAAGCTATAGTCCTAACTTAATTTTGTTCTGCCTTTCCAGAGAAGCTGGCCACAAAAGCAAATGCTCTTTACATTCACTTCCGTAAAACCCAAATAGGAGTCACTGACAACGAGCTTCTTAAAACAGAGTTGTTAAGGATCTGAAGCTTCTGTACAACACGAAGGCTACCCCTTTGTTTTCATGTTCTGTCCTGTTGCTTCAACCTGTCTGGGAAGTACTCACTGTACTTCTTTTCACTGAGTAGGCTGGAAAATGCTTTGGACAATGTCCTATCCTTCCGTGGTTCCCACTGGCAACAGGCCCAAAATATGGCCATGAGCATCGATGCGAGGATGTGATTCAGTTTTTACTTCTGTGGGACAATTTTACTTCATGAATCTTTCAAAACTTCCAGGACCTCTTATTTTTAACTGGTTGCTTCCATATAAATTTTTGGAGAGCGGATGATCCAAATGTCAGCACATCAACTAGGACCATAAAATAACTAACGTGGGCTAAGGGGATGAGGCTGTGGTGAAAGGTCTAACAGAAAGTAGAAAGCAGACTGTGTTGTCTTAGATTAAGACTTTTCTGACTTGCTTAACACCGTATGATAAAAAAAAAAAAAAATGGCATGTACCTCTAGTTTTATAGAGGAAGGAAAAGAAGATAAAAAGAAGAAAATCAATCAAATATAAGAGCACCTGGGAAAAAATTTAAAGAAAAATAGGTTACAGCCAATTTTGACATTTAGGATGCAGAAGGTGACTTCTCATATTCTTAAATTTAAATTTAAAATAAAAGAGCACTCACATACATGTCTTCTGAAACTAAAATCTAACTACCAAAAGTTGATTTGGGGATGCGGCAGTAAAAACACAAAAGGTTTCTGGGAGAACAAAATACTCAAAGCACGGCAGTCAACACTATTCATATGATACGAATCTTTCCCTAAAACCATCTGCCCAACTGCTTAATTCAATACCCAACCTGTGCCAACTAATGTTAGCATTGAGACTGATGACTGTGTGTCTAAGTAACCAATCACAGGCAGAGCGGAAACTTTCATTTGTTTATTTCAGGTTTGAATGCTTATCTACTTAAAGGGAAACCCCCTACTTTTATATCTACTATTTTTATTTTTTATCACAGTCTTTAATTATTCTATCAGATACACATGTATTTTTTTCTAAGAAAAAGTCTTTCCAGCAAGGCATGTGCGAGGCAGTAAGCATAGTTAAATTTTACAACTAACCCATCAAAGTCAGAAGGATATAAGTGTAGAAAGGGAAGTTAAAACACTTACATTTTTCAGCTTCCTACTATAATCCAGGCTCCTAGTTAAGGAAAAGGAAAAGAAAATAGTGTCAGAATAGTGGTTTGTTCACTGTGCTCCTCCCTCCAACGCCTCCAAGATGTGCTTGAAGTGAACACACATAATGAAATCAGAAGAATATCATAGTTGCTTAAGGTTTATGATCGGTGATTTCAGGCACTGAATAAAATTATTTAGAAGGCAAACTGTAGAAGGACGGGGTGGGATTAAAATTCCATAGTGCACCAGGAAAAGACGAATGCTTTGTAACATCTGTAAAGTGAAGAATTCTGTTTAAAACTGGAACTGTTTATATTTGCATTCTCAGAGTTTCACCACTGAAGAGTCGGCCTTGATTGTGGACCTTGATTGAAATTTGACTGCCCTTCGAAAATCTTAAAACAAGTACTTTTAATGATGGTCTGAAAGCTTACTCAAGTAGACCTGAAAACACGTGTACAGAAAGCAATACCAGGCAAATAATTATTCTTTTCTGCTCTGGACAAAAATTAGCACTGGGAATTAACCATCAGCAGGAAAACAGGCCTGTTATGTTAGAATATACTGCATGCATTCTCATGTTTACAAAATGTTTGCTCTAAACTATAACCAAAGAAGCTATCTGAAGGTACTTTCTAAATATTCACAGGATGAAATACAAAAATTTCTCCAAAGTTATTCAAAATTTCTTTAACATGTCAACAAATAAACACTGTGTTTATCTATTTATTTTTTCCGCAGTAACTCCAGTAAGGGAGGAGGGACTATAATCTATCATATAGGTCAGTCAAGAATTCTCTTAAAGTATTTAGACCCTTATTACTTCATTGCAGCACACTCAGACCTAAAAAATACATATTAACTAGTAGGTGGACAATTTTTAGTCAATTGAGATGTAAAGGAATAAAAAACCACGTAGTGTGCTATAGTGATAAACCCATCAACGGGGACTTAGACTGGAAGAAGCATTGGTCCGATTTGGATTCTATTAAGGAAATATTTTCATCTCTCTGCTCTGCCTTCCCCCCAGTCGCTCAGAGAGAGGGAATAAGGGAGGGGTGGGGGTCTCGGTGTGTGACACACCTCCTGGGGGCAATTGTAAGATGGACTTGATCCAACAGATGCAATCAGTGTAACCTCAATGAATCCCCAACAGTAAAAATAAATAAATAAATAATTTAAAAAAGGTATTTTCATGTTTCTGTTTTTAATCAAAAAATGTCATTATCTGCTTAGACATTGTCTAGGATGTCTTTTGTTAATTTAACAATCCAGATTTAAACATCTACATATAAAAGATTTAAAATGTTTAAGAAAAGCAGGTTAAAAATAGAGAACATAAAACTTTATCTGCATCGACAATAAAAGTTCATTAACTAAAACTGTGACGGGTGCTATAAATGATGGTTGGGTATATGGTATGAGCCCATTGAGTATTTGTTGAATGACGTCCACATAACAACCAATTATGCACAAATACTTGCACGTTTTTACAAAGAGCTCAGGAGCAACCCAAAGCCAGTCCATGTGTTCATGCAATTGCTCTGATTCCCGGAACGACACCGTGTGCCTGTCTTGATTATGCTTCCCTTTCCCATCAAGCTTTCTGGCATCCATTACAGGTAGAGTTCACTAAATTACACACGCAGTAATCATTTGCAGGCTCTTCTCATTTTTTCTTTTTTTGGTCTACTCAAGTTACTTCTAAAAAAAAAATTTAAAGCAAGAAAAATTGCCCAAAATGAAAGCTGAACTAAAAAGTATTCTTTTAGAAGACAATTTTCAGAAAAGTATTCAAATGTCCTCTGTGGGATCGACCCGTCACTGTTTATGCTGTTGATGGGTGACAATGGGGTGCCTTCCATGTGTGCCCCTGTTCTGCTCAGCTCTGGGAGAGCAAAACAGAAAATACAGCAGGTCAACTTTCATCTACCTCAGCTTACAAAATCTGCATATGTTACAAATGTCCCCTGTACAGTGCCACATTCAATCAGTGTCACTTACCAAAAAGTTGGGAAGCAGATAATTTATTCCTCCTCACTAAAGCTAGAAACAACTTCCTAAGGACTGTAAATAAATGTAAGGCATAATTCTAAGACAAAACTTCTTTATGTTCCTCTAAATGTCCATACAGTGAAATAGTTGTTCTCCATTGTGATTCCAGGTTCAATTACTACCCTGCCTGGGGACTCCTCCTCCCACCACACTCATCAGTATGCATTACAGTAACCACACCCTCCACAGTTACTTTTTTTTAATTCAAATTAATATGAGGGAACAATTTTTAGGTTACATTGTTCCATTTCCAAGTTCAAGTTGCAGGAGAGCCCCTCACCCAGGGGGCTGCTGAACACCCTCACATTGCACACATTAGGCGGGATCCTGCCAGGTGTCCTCCCTGCCAATCACCCCCCTTCCCCTCCCCTCTCCTTCCTCACCCTTCTGCCTTACAAACCGTAACATATGTAGACCATGGTATACTACTCGGCCATAAAAAGATGGAGACTTTACATCTTTCATGTTTACCTGGATGGAGTTAGTTTCCTTTTTCTTTTATTTATTATTTATTTTTGAGACACAGTCTCACTTTGTCACCCTCAGTAGAGTGTCATGGCATTGTAAGTCACAGCAACCTCAAGCTCTTGGGCCTAACTGATTCTCTTGCCTCACCCACATAGCGATTGACTACAGGCACCCACCACAATGCCCGGCTATTTTTAGAGACCGGGTCTTGCTCTTGCTCAGGCTGGTCTGGATCTGGTGAGCTCAGGCAATCCACCCACTTTGGCCTTCCTGAGTGCTAGGGTTACAGGCTGAGCCACTGCGCCCGGCCTTTCCCTTTTTCTTTTAAAGAGGAAGCTGGTTCTTCCCACAGCCAGGTCTCACACCCTTTCCTAAAATACCGACGCTTCCGAAAGGCCGCCTTAACCACCTCTGCATGGGCCACTGTTTTCCACATCACTCTGTGTTAATTTTCTTCCCAGCACTTATCACTTCCTGCAGCCATTTTCTCCGAAGTTACTGATTTGCTTCTCGTTTCTTGATGTGAGAGTGTCAAGTGCACAGGGCAGGGACCTTGGCCATCATGTTCAGTCCATTTCTCTGGTAATGAAAATTATCAATATCTGGCACATAGGAGCTGCTCAGCAAATGTTTGCTGAATGAATGAATGATAAGAGGGGAATGTGGCTTGGTGCTTGTGGCTCAAGTGGCTAAGGTGCCAGCCACATATACCTAAGGTGGTGGGTTCAAATCCAGCCTGAGCCCGCCAAACAACAATGACAGCTGCAACCAAAAAAAAATAGCCAGGCGTTGTGGTGGGCGCCTGTGGTCCCAGCTACTTGGGAGGCAGAGGTAGGAGACTCACTTAAGCCCAGGAGTTGGAGGTTGCTGTGAGCTGTAATGCCACGGCACTCCCCCCAGGGGACAGTTTGAGGCTCTCAAAAAAGAGGGGGGGGAATGTGATGGAGAAGCATTGCCTAAGGAAAATCAGAGTGCTTAATGAAGGAAAAATTAAAAAGGGGAGAAAATGAAAAGAAATGCCAAAGAGAGAGACGGAAAGACAGAATAAAGAAGAAAAGCAGGCAGAGGGAGGAGATGGAGAGAAAAGAAGGAGGAAGGTCAAAAGGACAGGGAGAGAAGAGGATGGGGCGTGATTAAGCAGGGGCCACGGCCACCTGCCACTTGCCTACATGACTTTTCCCCTTTGGGTTGCTTTCCGTACCCTTTAGTTACAGTCTCTTTACTTAGAAGTTGGTTGTAGAACTTTCCAGATCTACCTATACAGAGAGAGCTTTACCCAGAATCATTCCTGGGAGAACAATCTGTCCAGTTCCATTTCCTAGATGAAGACACAGGCCTCACAGCTCCAGGGAGTTTATCCAGGACTACAGGTCTAGCAGGTAGCAGACTCAGAACTAAATCCTCATGTCTGGATGCCCAGTTTTTTATAGATAAAAAATAAAGGTGATGTGAGTTCTGAATTTCTAAAATCAATCTCAGAATTCTCCTGGCTTAGTGACAAACTGATTTAAAGTGTCTCTTAAAAAAAAAAACCCACAAAACTGAACGCAGCGACACTATCAAAGTGAACTTTCTTTCACCCTCCAAGCCATGTATAGCGACCAATTATTACCCAGGACTGTGCACAGCTGCCATTGCTCCCGGTCACTGGCCACTCAGGTGAAACTACGCACAGGAGATGAGGCAGAACCTCAAACAATTTCCTCACATGAACAATGATTTATGGGGGCTGGATTTATGTACAGTGGTAAATGGAGCATGTGATGACTCAGACAAGGTGGACGGTGGTTTCCATACTCAAATATCCTAACTTTTATTCTGCTACTTTTCTCACTTAACTAAAATTTCTCCATGAGAAATATTAAAGAATGGCACACAGACAACAGAGAAGTAATTTCAGATACTCTATCACGTCTGACTTTCTTATTCCCAGTCATGAATCATAAAACCCAGCAGAGACTCCAAGCTTTGGCCGCTCCGTAGTTTCCACTTGGTCCCTCTTTTTCCCCATCATTTAAAAAAAAAAATCAAGATCAGCAAATAGCATAAAAGTAACAGCTCTGAATTTTGGCTTCTCTTCCTTTTCTATTTTTCCACGACAAAATGACCCAAAAGTAACCAAAAGGGGGAGATTTGCCAATCCACAGCCCCATCTCAGTCAGTAAGCTCATTATATTATTTGACTAAGGTGGAAAATGTTTTACATGAAATTAGTAGGGTCTAAGGAAAGTCTAAACTAACACAGCTGGTCATCTACTCTGCCAACCCGTAAGGACATTTCCTCTGGTCACAAACTATCTCCTTACAAAAAGTATACATTTGCCTTTTCTTTTACTGTGACACTCTGCTCCAGGAATTCTTTGGTCCCAAACATGGCACACTGAGTAGACACAGTGCCAAAAGACCAATGATCCATCTTCAAGAACTGGATCCCTGGCTCAGCGCCCAGAGCTCAGCAGCTAAGGGTGCCAGCCACATACACCAAGGCTGGGGAGTTCAAGTCCAGCCCAGGCCTGCCAAAAAACAATGACAACTACAGCCAAAAAATAGCCAGGCACTGTGGTGGGCACCCAAAGGCCCAGCTACTTGGGAGGCTGAGGCAAGAGAATCACTTAAGCCCAAGAGTTTGAGGTTGCTGTGAGCTGTGGTGCCACAGCAATCTACTGAGGGCAACATAGTGAGACTCTGTCACAAACAAACAAACAAACAAACCAAAACAACTTGATCCCTGACACAGAGGAGAAAGAAGTTACAAATGTAAAAGACGACACGATTTCTCCATCATCTGACGCCTCCCCTGCACGGCAGAGCTCAGATCTGCTCACCTCGTTTTGTGCCCTCCAAGCGCCGATCCATCCGCTCAGTTGGAGCCAATAAACGGCTTTTGTCTAACACATACAGATTCTGTGCCTATTTTTCTGTTGCCTCTGTTAAGCTTTACTTGACATTTTCCTCTGCCCCTTCAAAGTTCTAATTCTTTCAAAAAATTATGTTTGATCAGAATGAAAAGCTATGGGCCGAGGGAGGGCCAATGCGTGCTGTTTTGAAAGCTTGATTTTCAGCTTCACATTTTTATTTTATTAGACATAACCAATTCTCTTCCTCCTGGAACTTACCATAAGATCTCAGAACTGCAAATCAAAGCATAAGGAGTTTCTCTCAAACATTAATCATGCATAACTTACTTGACTGTTACTCTGCTGGACGTGTCCTGGAGGTCACTTGGGTCAAAAAGCTGAGACTCTTTAAGGCCGAGCTCTTTACAACCTCTCAAGAATAAGATAATATTGTCCTGGAAGGAAGAAAAGAAATCCAAATCAATATTATTTTAGATTATCTTTACGAACCAGCTCCTCCCAAATTGCTATGAGATCACCACTCACAAAGGTAGCTAGAATTGGGTCCCAATCACGGCTTGTTGTATTACAAATCAAATACTTTGTTAGGAAATGCTAAACAGACACTTCAGACTTCCAAATCCACAGCGAGGTCAAATTCACTTTTTCCTTTTAGCTTGACACATTTGTACAAAACTGCAATTAAAATGCCATTTGAGAAGGAAATCTTAGCATTGTTTGCAGAAACAGTGCCCCAAACCCAGTCATTCCATATTGCTGCAAAGTTCTTTGTGTCTTCTTGCCTAGAATCTGGTTCAAATTGATATTTGTTGGGAAGTTTTCTCATCTTCAGTAAGTTCTTTTTTTTTTTTTTTTTTTTT
>NW_003852576.1:2594504-2596161 GCF_000181295.1 Otolemur garnettii | reverse complement strand
GTACACTGTACCCCATGATAGTATTAATGTACACTGCTATGATTTAATAAAAAAAATTAAAAAAAAAAGAATAAACAAATGGTCTGGAAGGGACTGCATATTACAGGTCTTCCTTTTGGAATTCCCGGTATTAGTCAAGAGGTTTATCGGTTACAAGTCTCTAATGGTCCTCTTTCTAGAAGACTTCCAAAGATTCTAACTCGCCCCACTGGTTAGTGAAAACTATAGGACAGGGAATGTCAGCTCCAGGAGCCAGGCTGATGTGAGTCCATCTGAATGCAATTCAACACATTGAACAGAATACATAGTGTTTCCCAATTACTCAGTGTGCACACACGACTTTAAGATGACCCCCAAGAATCCTGCCACCTGATGCACACATCTTGTGTCATTTGGTCCCCTTGAGTGCAAGTGACATCTGTGAATATGATGAAACATCACTCTGTGGTTGTGTCACTAATGAGTTGGCTTTGCGTTAACCAAAAAAAAAAAAAAAAAAAATGATTACCTGACTTAATCAGAGGAACTTTTACAAGAAGGTAAAGTCAGAACTGCTGACCACAAGTTCCATGGCTGTAAGGAGACGAATTCTGTTACCAACCATATGAGCTTTGAAGAAGCTTGAAAGATGCTGAGATAAAATCTGAGCCTCCACTAACACCTTGATTTCCATCCTGTGAAACCTTGAGCTAGCAACCCAGTTACGCCATGACCAGACTTCCGACACACGTAAGATGTTAGATAATAATAAATGGGCGACATTTTAAAGTGCTAGGCTTGTGATAATTTTTAATGCAGTAATAAAAATTTAATACATTCAGGCTCAAAAGAACAGCAAGAGCAATAGCAATGAATGCTAACCTTTCTAGAGCCATTATCATTCACCCTGCACAATATCAGCTCATTTAATTCCTGCACAATCTTAGGAGCAACATTTACAGATGAGCAATGTGAGACACAGAACAATTCAACACATGGTCCAAGATCACATAGCCCCAAAGGATGGAAGTGCAAAGAAAAAAATAATGAGCATCCACACAGCATAAAATCTGAGGCTGGTCCAAAAGATGAGGCTCTGCAGAGGGCCGGCTGCAGGATGCCACGGGGGGCTGTTCCCAGAGTGAAATCCCAGACGCACGGTGGGAGGAGATTGTTGGGGGTGAGGTCAGGAAGAGGGAGACAGTGTGAAGGAAAGATTTAAAGGGAATGAGACCAGGAGACCAATAAGCAGATACTGCAGTCTCACTTCCCCCCCACTGAGGATGCCTTCATCCCAGACTGGTTTCCTTCCTGTGGAAGGCTCTGGTCTTTTTCAGCAGACAAGAAGTACCATCATTCACCAGCCCCCCTGCAGGCCGCCAAGGAGCTGGGCACACCAAGTCTGACGTCCCCCAGTCCCCTACTGGTCCCTCTGTTCCTCTCCACATTGTAAAATTGTAAGTGCCCTCCAGCCCCCTCAGTTTTGCAGTTTTCTGCATTCTCAGCAATATATTTTTCAGTGATTAACTTTGTTGTAGGGAAAAAAATGCAAGGAAAGCAAGAAAAGAAAAAGGGGGTGATGTCGAGTCCTTCCTCACGGGTCAGGTTTACTACTCGTATGTTGATCGTCCTGTTGCTAAATTTAAATAGAACTTCTTTCCTTCTAAAAAAAAAAAAA
>NW_003852576.1:2590543-2594484 GCF_000181295.1 Otolemur garnettii | reverse complement strand
GATCCCTTTGGGTTCCAAGTCCAAAATGGCAACTGTCAAGGATCAGCTGATTCTTAATGTTCTAAAAGAAGAACAGACCCCCCAGAATAAGATTACAGTTGTTGGGGTTGGTGCTGTTGGCATGGCCTGTGCCATCAGTATCTTAATGAAGGTAAGTGAGAGTATACCACTCTTGAAGCACATAACTTTGACTCCACCTCTCCCCCAACTCCTTTCTCGAGAATTATGTTATTACTATACTTTATGTGTGGGCTGCGCCTGTGGCTCAAAGGAGTAGGGCACCGGCCCCATATACTGGAGGTGGTGGGTTCAAACTGAGCCCTAGCCAAAAAAAGAAAGAAAAAAAAAGAACTTTATGTGAAACAAACTTGAAACATAATCATATACCAAAAGGATGTCTGAAATGATAAGTATCAAAGGATGTCAGGACTGTAGACCCAGTTCCTAAAATTCACTGTTATATATTAGCATGCATGGATTGCCTACCAACAAAAAGGAAGGGCCCATGCCTTTAAATGAGCCAAACTCTTTTAAAGTAATTTTTGAATTACTTTAATTGACACACACATATGGTAAAAATCATACTGAAATGTGAGAAATCTTTAAGTTGTCCTCCCACCCAAACCCCACTGTCCCTCCTGCCTTGGATGGCATTTTTTTTCCTGAATTATGGAGCTAAAATTATCAATTACACAAAAACAACTTAGGAATAAAGAACTTCTTGTTACAGTATTCAAACCTGATTTAAGTAAAAAAGAAATTGAGGTAGCCCATAATATTAAAATACTTTTAAGTTCAGATTTAGAATTCCTAATAAGAACAAAATAATGAATTCTGGGTTCTGGATAGAAATGAATGAAAGTAAGAAGGAACTAAAGGTAAAAATGAGCTATGCAAAGATCTTTTAACAACATAGGTGGTTCTGTATATCCTCTGCAGAGAGGCCACATAATACACCAACTTTTATTCCTTACTAGACCTGAAATTAATGCCATTTGTTTCCCTTACACGTGTGAATGAATGCCTATGGTCTTTCTGTGGTGGCCTCTGACTCACGTGTGGGTAAGAACACCTGTCAGAACACTTAGAATTATTGTTGATTAAGGGTAGATCTGTGATTAGAATAACCTTTTTGGTAACAACAGACCACATCCCATTTGTATTCAAGCTGTTTTTGGTGGCTCATAGTCTGAGGTGCATGTACAGACTTTCATAGGTTCAACTACAAGGATATTTTTTGCCAATATTATGCAATGCACAAATCTACCTTTATGCAAAACTTATAGTATTGGTTCATATATGGAAACAATCAGAGAATAGTTTGAAATGTTGCTTTTTAATTTCAAGTCTAGATGCTGGTCAGTATCACCTATTTAAAATCAGTGTATAAAACTGAATTTGAGAGTAAACAGAGCCGTTTTATATAATTGGAAGTTATTCTAACCACTGCCAATCCAGTGTTCTCCCTTCACACCAGTGTTGGTAGAACTCCCGTAGAGGTTGCTCCAGGGGGGGCATCAGGGCTGATGAGAGAGGGTCAGTGTTATGTGTGGGGTCATCTGTGAAGTCAGCTGTTTAAGTTGGGCCTGCCTCTACTTTGAAGTATATCATGATACTGTACTACTAAGGTAGCACTACTCTCCTATGCCAGAAATATAGAAATTTTGCTTATTCCAAAAATCTCCAAGTATGAGATTTCCTATTGAACTAAAGATTTTTTTGTCTTTTAGGACTTGGCAGATGAGCTTGCTCTTGTTGATGTCATTGAAGACAAATTGAAGGGAGAGATGATGGATCTCCAACATGGCAGCCTTTTCCTTAGAACACCAAAAATTGTCTCTAGCAAAGACTATAATGTGACTGCAAACTCCAAGCTGGTTATTATCACAGCGGGGGCCCGCCAGCAGGAAGGAGAAAGCCGTCTTAATTTGGTCCAGCGAAACGTTAACATCTTTAAGTTCATCATTCCCAATGTTGTAAAATACAGCCCAAACTGCAAGTTGCTTGTTGTCTCAAATCCAGTGGATATCTTGACCTATGTGGCTTGGAAGATAAGTGGCTTTCCCAAAAACCGTGTCATTGGAAGTGGTTGTAATCTAGATTCAGCCCGCTTCCGTTACCTGATGGGGGAGAGGCTGGGAGTTCACCCATTAAGCTGTCACGGATGGGTCCTTGGGGAGCATGGAGACTCTAGTGTGCCTGTGTGGAGTGGAGTGAATGTCGCTGGTGTCTCCCTGAAGAATCTACACCCAGATTTAGGCACTGATACAGACAAGGAGCAGTGGAAAGAGGTTCACAAACAGGTGGTTGAGAGTGCTTATGAAGTGATCAAACTGAAAGGCTATACCTCCTGGGCCATTGGACTCTCTGTGGCAGATTTGGCAGAAAGCATGATGAAGAACCTCAGGCGTGTGCATCCAGTTTCCACCATGATCAAGGGTCTCTATGGAATAAAAGACGATGTCTTCCTTAGTGTTCCTTGCATCCTGGGACAGAATGGAATTTCAGACCTTGTGAAGGTGACTCTAACTCCTGAGGAAGAGGCCCGTTTGAAGAAGAGTGCAGATACACTTTGGGGGATCCAAAAAGAGCTGCAATTTTAAAATCTGCTACTGTCATAGCACTTCACTGTCTAGGCTACAACAGGATTTTAGTTGGAGGTTGTGCATGTTGTCCTTTTTATCTGATCTGTGATTAAAACAGTTATATTAAGATGGCCCAGGAAAAACATCATTGTCCTAAAGTTAAAAATGAGAATGGTTTGTAAAACCCTACAGCTGTATCCTGATACTGGATGAACCTTACCCTGTGTAGTCCTAAATGGATTAGTGTAAAACAAACAGTTCCGCCACTGCTGAGGCACCACTGCCAATGCGGCACACGTTGCCCTTTGAACCAGATGTGTGTTTACTGGTGTTATATGACTTCTGCTTCCTTCACCCAACAATGCCTAGTCCAGCCTTTTCCCAATCAGTCACATCCAGGGATCTAATGTATAAATCCAACACTGCATGTCCTGTGCATAACTGTTCTAAAGGATATTTTGTGTACTGTATTTATCAGTAGTGTACATTGCCATATAATGTAAAAAGAAAGATCTATATGTAAACAGTGCAACCAACTACCCAAATGTCATACCAACTAAACTACCCAATAAACCTTGAACAGTGACTACTTTGTTAACTCATTATATTAAGATACAAAGTCATGGCTCGGCGCCTGTAGCTTAGTGGCTAGGGAGCCAGCCATGTATATGGGGGCTGGCAGGTTCGAAGCCATCTTGAGACTGCCAAACAATGACAACTACATTAATAAAAAATAGCCTGGTGTTGTGTGTGTGGGGGGCACATATAGTCCCAGCTACAAGGGAGGCTAAAGCAAGAGAATCGCTTGAGCCCAGGAGTTTGAGGTTGCAAGTCATAAAGCTGCTGTTTTTTTTTTGAAAATATTAGGCTATTCTTGAGCAATTCTGCAATGATAGGGTATCTGTGGCACAGGCTGGAGTGCAGTGTTATGATCACAGCTCACTGCAGCATTGAGTTCCTGGGCTCAAACGATCCTCTCACCTCTGTCTCCTAAGTAGCTAGGACTATAGGCACATGATGTCATGCTTGGCTAATTTTAAAATTTTTTTGTAGAGATGGGGGCTATGATACTCCTGCCTCAGCCACCTAAAGTGCTGGAATTAATAGCCATGAGCCACCATGCCTAGCCCCTGCAATGGTGTGTTTTTAAGTGGCGCTGTTTTCTAGCAAAGGGTATAACTAGATCAATTGAGTCGTTTTGGTACTAGTTCCTTTATAACCAAGTTTTGTTTTTTTGGTTTTTTGTTTTTATTTTTTTTTGAGACAGAGTCTCAAGCTATCCCCCTGGGTAGAGTGCTGTGGCATCACAGCTCACAGCAACCTCCAACTCCTGGGCTCAAGCGAGTCTCCTGCCTC
>NW_003852576.1:2584919-2590523 GCF_000181295.1 Otolemur garnettii | reverse complement strand
AAGGAAGGAAGGAAGGACTTTGTTCCGGTATTTCAGTTATTTGAAATAACTGCAATCCTTCTTTTTCCAGTTGGTGTTGTTATCACACAAACATATCCATTCGTTGTTGAACTTAGCTATGCCAACAGTGCCAGTCCCCTACCTCTCCCAGATCCACCCCCGTCTCACGACCCTCTTCTGCTCAGTACGAGGCCTCCAACTGTACCACGCTGCCTCCCAGAGAAACCACGAGCCCCTCCTCCCGGGAGTGTTGCTCTCCTGATGGCCCACGGAGGAAGCAGTGGTGACATGAGGAGCACACGTGAATGTCATTTGGCATACTGACACATTACAGATGACTGGTTAGAAAAATGAGGGGACAAGGGAAGGATTAAAAGTCACCTTACTTATTATTATTAGCATATTTATGAGCACATATTGAGGGAAAAGTTGCTATAATAATAAAGTATCACTGAAAACTGGAAAAATATTTTGCCACTATGAGAATCGAAGCTCACTAGTGAATTCTTTTTAAAAAGACTTTTTTTTTTCTTTTTTTCAGACAGGCACCCTGAGTAGAGCACTGTGGGGTCATAGCTCACAGCAATCTCAAGCTCTTGGGCTCAAGCAATCGTCTTGCCTCAGTTTTTCTATTTTTAGTAGAGACTGGGTCTCCATCTTGCTCAGGCTGGTCTTGAATTCCTGAGCTCAAACAATCCACCCACCTCTGTCTCTAAAAAGGCCTTTAAAAAAAACAAACAAACTACTATTCTTAAGAGAGTAGGTTAAAGATGAAGGTAGGCATTAGATATAAGAAGACCATCAGGACGACTTAATCTTGTGATATAAACTAAACATTTGTAGCTTACCTACATTGAGCGTTTATACCACGTGCCTGGTCTGTGCTAGGCACATACATAGATTATCTCTCTTTATTCTCAAAATAGCCACAAGCAATAGGCGTTCTCCTTTTCACAGATGAGAAACTGCGGCACAGGGAGGTTATGTACAAACCCAGTCACCTAGCTGCTAAGAGTGCCTCCCAATTAAGTCCACATGGAAGAAGGAAATGAAGTTTCTCCAGATGTGAAAAATCAAAGTCTAGGGTGGCGCCTGTGGCTCAAAAGGATAGGGCACTGGACCCATATGCCAGAGGAGGCAGGTTCAAACCCAGCCCCACCCCACCCCCTAAAAAAGAAAAATTGAAGTCTAAAAAATGGTAATATTTTTCCCAACAAGTGATTGCTGCTTTTATTGCTGCATTTTTGAAATTTCAATTTTTTTTTTTTTTTTGGAGACAGTGTTACTTTGTCATCCTGGATAGAGTGTCATGGCGTCATCACAGCTCAAAGCAACCCCAAACTCCTGAGTTCAAACGATCCCCCTGCCTCAGTAGCTGGGACTACAGGCACCTGCCACAATGCCTGGCTAATTTTTCTATTTTTAGTAGAGACGGGGGTCTCGTTCTTGCTCAGACTGATCTAGAACTCCTGAGCTCAGGCAATCCACCTGTTGTGGCCTCCTAGAGTGCTAGGAATACAGATGAGAGGCACTCTGCCTCCCAGCCTTCGAAACTTCAGTTTTAATTCTTTCATTTATCCCGTCTTTTCTCTTTCTCCTTCCTTCCTGTCTCCCACCAGCGTGCACACCCACATACACGTCCTCTCTTCACTGGGCTTTGCAGGTATCTCTTTGATTGGCCTCTCAGCCCTGAGTGCTTCTTGCCCAGAGGAAAGCAAAGGATGGGTGTTGTTCTCTCTAGAAATCACGTGAGACCACAATACCTGTGACCAGCTTGCAGTCTCATAAGAGATGCATGACTGTGGCCCCCCAGATTCTCAAGAAGGTGCTCTTCCTGCATACACACCCACCTTGCACACCATGTTGTGTCCAGCACTCAGCCTGCACACACAAAGGCTGTGTGATGCTCCCTAGCCCAAATGATTCGGACTGGGAGATTTAAATAACTGCAGGGCTGTTTCTAACTCCTTGCTGCAACCTAATGATGCTGGAGGGGAGCCAGGCCCCAGGCAGGAGAAAAGCCAGGAGGAAGAGCTGCCCAGCCAAGAGCTGACAAGGGCAGCCACCAGAGCAAGGGACAGG
The DNA here is from genome assembly GCF_000181295.1 of Otolemur garnettii. Lineage (NCBI taxonomy): Eukaryota > Metazoa > Chordata > Mammalia > Primates > Galagidae > Otolemur > Otolemur garnettii. The sequence continues at coordinate 2,588,441 of NW_003852576.1, read as the reverse complement.
GACTGTGCCTTTAATCACACAAAATGCACCCTGTATAATTCTCATCTGCCTTGCTCTCCACACTGAGATTTTTTCCACATTTACAATTTTAAGCAAACCCCACATCTTAGTGTGCTAACTTTGGAAGCCAAATAGTATAACAGCATCTCAGTTCCAAGGGAGAAGAAGGAGACGTCGCTTTACTACAATGACGGCCTATATTTAGCTGTTAGTAACACAGAGCTGGCAAACCCATAAGACTCAGCCGTCTTTATAAGAAGATTTAAAGGACTCTTCAAAAAAGTCAACATCGTGATAAAAACAAAAATTGGCAATCAAAGCGACATAATGACCAAACACAACATACGATCTTTGATCAGATCTCAGATCCAAAAAGAAAAATTTAAGAAGGCTGTAAAAGGCTCAGCACCTGTAGGACAGTGGTCTTGGTGCCAGCCACCTACACCAAGGCCAGCGGGTTTGAATCCAGCCCGTGCTAGCTAAACAACAATGACAACTGCAATAAAAAATAGCTGGGCACTGTGGCAGGCACGGCTACTTGGGAGGCTGAGGCAAAAGAATCACTTAAGCCCAAGAGTTTAAGGTTGCTGTGAACTGTGACGACACGGCACTCTACCAAGGGTGGCATAGCGAGACTGTCTCAAAAAAAAAAAAAAAAGGCTGTAAAAGTCAAATTTAAATATGTATATTGAACCATATTGTTGAATACATGTTAATTTTCTTAGGTGTGATTGTATTCGCCTGAGTGAATGTCTTTATTTTTAAGCATATATTTGAATTATTTAAGCAGAGTCATCATAATGTAGGTAACTTAACTTTCAAATGGTCAAAAAAAAAGTCTGTGTGTGTACATATACATGTGCACACATGGAGGGTGGGGACCGTGAGCCTGTCCGCCTGTCCATGGAGGGACATAAAGCAAATATGGCAAAATCTTAATGAGACCAGGGGTCAGTAAACATTTTTTGTAAAGGGTCAGATAATAAATATTTTAGGACCTGTGAGCCATAGGGTGGTCTCTGTTAAAATACTTCAACACTGTTGCTGTAACCAGACCATAGGTAGACAAATACGCAGCTGGCCTGCATTCCAACAAACTTCAGTCACAAACAGGCTCACCGACTACATCTGTGCTCAGATGACCCCGCTGAAGGTAAAGGGTATTCAGTTATTTGCTGTACTGCTTTTCCAAATTTTCCTATACATTCGAAATTTTTCCCAACAAGTCATGACAAAAGGTTCTTAACTGTATAAAAATATACATCTAGGTAGGGTTGTAACTTCACTGGCTAAATCAATTCCGCAGAATTCAAGGAAAAATAGCTGTCACCTCTGAGACAACCATTATAAAGGCACTCAGGTAAATATGTTCAGGTGCTACTGATGGAAAGTGACCATTTTTGGCTAACCAGAAAGTACTGGAATCTGAATTTTAATTCAACAGAGAGGTATAACATAAATTTCCTAAAAGAGTCTATTTTGTACTAGACTAATGTCAATGCACGGATTTATATCACTGTTTATGTAACTCCCATGCATCAATCCTCCTTGTTCACAGACCACAGCTTGCCACTTCACGAGTTTCTGGGCCTGTCCTGTGTATGAAAAACATTCCCCAGGGCCATGGTGGAGACTTGAGTTTGCTGCCCTCCCAGGGCCTCGCACTCTGAGCGAGTCTTTGCATCTTACTCCTTTCTTTTCTCTCTCCAAAGGCAAGATGAGAGAATGGCCTGGACAGTCTCTACGGGTACTCACTCAGTATTTAAATAAATTAAATTCAATGCACTGGGCTCCCTTCTAGGTACGTATGAGGTACGTATGAGAATGAATGAATAAAATTCTTTAGTCTTCACAATCCATCAAATACTTGGATTTGTTGAGCATAAAAGGAGCACTGACACCAATTTAGACAATGGGAATGAGAGAAGAATGAACACACCACGGGACTCAGCATAACCCACAGCTTCGGCAGCAGCAGAAGGACCTTGCAGGGCTATCAGAGTTAGAGAAAATACACATTAAGAACACAGCTCAGAGTCCCCACGTGTCTGGCACCTTATGGGCACTCATTAAATGGAAATTATTACGATGACATTTTTGTCCACTCAGGTCAAGAAAGAACCATGAAGAACAGTTTGACCATCAATGCAAAACAGGTACTCTGTTCATACAGGTACATGCCGACCTCGCCAGTTATATTGCAGATTGTTAAAGAAAGGTAATTACTGCTTTAGTTCTTATTAACCACCAGCATGGTACTTTAATCCAGGCAGCCTCAAACGCAGGAGCAGGCTACGTATCAAAAGTTCGTTTGTAAGGTCGCTGTATGGAAGTCACCATTTGCAATCATCCCACAGAAATAAATCCTTGTGTGATGGTTCCCAGTTCAGGCCACAAAAAGCTACTGATGGGAAAATGCCAGGTGCATCTCCTCCTGGCTGCAGCCAGATCAAGTATCTCAGCAGCTTTAGGCCACACAAGAAGTTTCCCTAGTTTGCGGCAGTGCTACTGGAGGGCGGCCCAGCAATTCTTCCTCATGTATCCCTGAGAGCCAGGACTGTCTCCCTCTGTTCTTGAGAAGGCAACAAGGATGGGCCTGTCTTCCCCTTTCTCAGGTTGCTGTTTCCATCAGCAAAAGGGTTTCTCCCTTTCCTTGATCCATTCTAAGAGCAGGCAGCTTTCTGGATCCTGGGGCAGGCAGCCAGCATGTGGTGGTTCTCTGCGGAAATCAGACAGAAGCTGCCGTCTGCGCCCAATCCCCTTGGCTTCCTTTCTTTTATACCAGCAGGGAAAGATCAACCTGACAGTGGATTTGGAGGAAGGTAATGCTCATTTGGGTTTCAGATGAATCCAGACACCTCCACCGCCAGGTATTTAACATGCAATACACACACACACATAAAACATCCATATAATTTTCAATTTCTTTTGTTTTGTGCAGTTTTTGGCCAGGGCTGGGCTTGAATCTGCCACCCCCGGTATATGGGGCAGCATCCCACTCCTTGAGCCACAGGCACCACCATAATTTTTACTTTCTATAAATGAAAAGACTAGATGGACAATATCAAAATGTATATTAGGATTAATATTTGCTTTAAAAATCTTAATAAGGATTTGAATATCTCGGAAAGATTTACAAATTTATCATACAAGATTCAGATCTTGTTAGAAACCTAATAACAAACGCGAAACACTGCTTTTCTACGCGACCTAGAAGACTTTTTAAACATGGTTTTTGTTAGGTTTTCTACATTTGAGGCCAACTCCCTTTAATAGAAGTGCAATTAAGGAATTCAGAACTTAAGGAATATATTACCCAAATATCTCCAGGAACTTGCCCCATAATTAATAGAATTGGGAGATTTCCTGTACCTGCCCTGCGCTCACAGTTGCTGCCACAGCCTGTCCCGGTCAGAGCCAAACTCCGGGGACTGGCCAGTGGCCAACACCAGTCAGCACTTGCCAGACTCCCAATGCATTTTTATTTGCCAGGAGCCCTTAATGAGGATACCAGCTCTTCCA
>NW_003852576.1:2573978-2584468 GCF_000181295.1 Otolemur garnettii | reverse complement strand
AAGCTTTAGGCCTTTGACGTCATCCTCAGGGATGGGAGGAAGAGATTTGTGAGAAGGGGAAATAAATTTGGGACTTCTATATTCAGAGCCACAGCTCATCGGAGCTCGCACTCAGGCCTGGGGTGGAGAAGCGAGAGGGCGGCAGGACCTGCAGGTGCAGGGTCACCAGCGCATGTGCATGGGGAGCAGGGGTCTCCTGGGACACTTCAGACGGGAACTGGAGCAACTAAGACACAGCCACCCAGAATGTGGACATGGAAAGGATCGTTAGAGGAGGACGAGTTCCTTGTCAAGGGAGAGAAGGAACGAGAAACCCAGAGGAAGTGCTGGAGAGAAGCCCAGGCGAGCGGGAGGAGTGCAGGGAAGGGGGACGCTGGTTCCATCCCTCCAGTGTTGGATGCTGCGACATCCCTCAGGGACCCCAATGCCCCACTCCCGGCTGAATAACCTAATCCCTGGCTTTGGTTTCCCCTTCCCTGTCCTCACAGTGCTCTTACCTGTCCTATGGGGGCTGTCGTCCATCTGCCACCTCTGAGGACATCTCCACGGCTCTCCCCTCCCTCACGCCGCTCTGGCCCGTCCTCAAACACGCCAGGTGACATCCCTGGCGCTTCCCTCTCTAACCTGGATATTACTTAGAACAGTGTCCCGTGCACGGTAAGTGAACACTCCTCCTCTTTGACCTTAGCCCACTTCCTCTGGGTCTCTCGTCCATCTCTCCCTTGACACCTGTTCTCTCAGGCCACTCCCCTCCCCCTGGGTGCTTTTCCCTTTCATGATCTAGTCTGCACCCACACCCTGAGCTTCGACATCCCCACTCGTTTGTCATTCTGTGATCGAGCAAGGAAACAGCACGGGGAGAAGGTTAGTCTGGGAAGGTGACCTTGGCAGCTAACCCAGCCGTCTCTCATGGATCTTTGAGGTGGGATCAGCGTGGGTCGGGACATCAGCTAGGATAACGCTTCTGGCCCCTCATGCCTCATTCCCTGGGTCAGTTTGGAAGAAGGGATGGGGCACCCACAGCTCGGCCAGTTCTGGGTCTCCTCTCTGGGCAGGACAGCCAGTCTGCAGGACACATGTGCCAGCCGTGTCTCTGCCATGTGCTAAGGGGCCCCTGTGTGTGTGCTGGGGAGGCCTGTGGTCGTCCCACTGGGCCAGGAATACACAGACACATTCCTTGGACTCAGGAGTGAGCATTAGCAAAGCCACGTGGCTGCAGCTCTGAACCCACGCTCCCCAATTTGTTTCCTGAGTAGTAAAGCTGATACTATTCTCTCTACCTGACTCTGCTTTTATATCTCAGCTGGGAGGAGAAGAGAGGAGCCTTATTGATCATCCTAAATCCCTAACACTGGGGAAATAATGGTGACATTGTTTGATCTGGAGCTTCTGTGAATTTACAGGCCCCCACCTTACCGGTCCCTGGATCCCCCTGGTCATCCTTCCAGCTCCTTCCTCTCTCTCCTTCCCGTAGTGGTGAGGTTTGTACCAGCCTCCGCTACTTTCTTTAATCTCTGCCACACCATCACTTTCTTTCCCACAGATGTCATTAGCCCCTAAGAGTTAAATCTCTCCACTTTACCCATTCCAAGTTCTGCATTTAAAAGCCATTTTTTAAAAAAGAATGTAAAAAGTTGAATATGTTAAGGTATTTTGAATTAATCTGTTAAAAATTTTCCAACAACAGAAGGAAAATAGAAGTCTGGGTCAGAGTGAGGATGAGTCAGCACTTAGGCCGTCTTAACTTTCATTTAATCTTTTAGACTCCTCCAAAGCTATTTATTGCAAACTTACTGTATGAAAGATAAGATGTGCTTCGAGCAGGAGGGATCATTATAGAGTTGGACTCCTGTTTACAAGTGAGAGAAATCCAGAGTGAAATCAGCTTGTATTGGGTTAGAGTCCAGCACGACCTAGCCACAGCGTGGGGTGGGAATGCAGCTGACCTTCTGGAACAGTAGAAACTGGGTCCCAGGGACTGGGGACCTGGACTTTCCTTGCTTCCCACACTGCATGTCGGCTCTTTGGCTCTCATTGCATCCAGGTTTCTACCACATGAATACCTGGGTCCCAAGTTTCACAGGTGAAGGTTGTCACCTCTTTAGACAACTTTTTCTCACTTGCAGTTTGAAAAAAAAAAAAATCACAGGAGAAGACCCCTTATTGGTCTAAGGATCAAGTTCCCTTGCACAGCAGTGAATGGCATAGAGTAGTAAGATATCATGAATCCTTTCAGTCAATGGTAGGGAAGAAACAGTTTCCAAAAGAAGAAAAACGTGATTTACTAGGAAGGGGACACAGCACACAAAAGTGTCACTAATGGCTACAATCTTTAGGAGGTTATTTTCTTGCAAAGTTTTAGAGTAGAATGCTGAATGATTCCTACCATTTTCAGCATACTAAATACAACTGATCAAATTTAGTTTTGTTTTAAAGACATTTTGAAAGAGTCTGTGTACTAAGGCATAGGCTGCATCAGTTTCCTGAAGTTAAGAGTCCTGATGCCAAATAAGACCAACTACAGAATAAAGTAAGCATCGTTATTTAACTGACTCTGCCTGGAAGAGCTTTTTCAAGCACGATGCCTTGCCAGGATAGCAACTGGTATCCAAGTCTTCCTTCCTCATAGGACAGTTAGGGAAACAGCGAGCCCAATCCCGCAGGCTCCATTGGCTAAAGCACCTTGACGTCATGGCTCTGTCTGGATTCCAGACTTGTGATCATCCATGCAGCAGCTGAATCGTCTCTCAAGAACTTGATGTTCAAGCTCATTTGAGTGTCAGTACCACTGTGCTTTATCAGAACTGGGAATCCAGCCTATCAGGAAAACTGTCTAGATTCCAAGGAATCTATCCCTCCAAAAAATTACTGAACTATTCCCCAGACTATTTAAATAACTCTAAAACCCAACATAAGCATTATTTTGTCATGTTGCCAGACTGTTTTCCAACATAATTCACTAATTGCATTTGGGGGATTGAATAAAAAATAGCCTTCACTATGCTAGAATAAAACTGCTTACACCATCTATCATACCCCATTAAACAATCTCCACATATTTGACATGCAAAAGATGACTGAAAGCAAAGATAAACTGTGGTTTGTGGACTACGGGTTTGGCACAGATCCATGTTGAAATAAATGCAAAATTGAAAATAAGCATCTAGGAACTTCTGTAGTAATCTGCCATTCTAATAACATCCGTGTGTGATCAATGCACTCATTTAATTGAACAGGAAATGTACCATTTGGGATGTTTTCCAACCCGCATGAGTCACATATTGTGCTGAACTACATGTCCAAAGCCCATAGAATGACATATCAGTCTAAATTGAATTAGAAGTTAAACAACAAAATGCAAAGACAACAGAAGGAGATAACGCTTCATGTTCATTAGAATAGCTATTAAAAAAAAAAAAATAAGGGCTGGGTATGGTGACTCACGCCTTGCCCTTCAGAAAGCCAAGGCAGAGGGTTGTTTAAGGCCAGAAGATTGAGATCAGCCTGGGCAACATAGCAAGATCCATTTTCTATAAAAAATTGAAAAATTAGCCAAGCCCAGGAGTTTGAGGTTGCAGTGAGCTATGATGATGCCACTGCACTCTAACTTGGGCGACAGATGCCACTGCACTCTAACTTGCATTCTAACTGCCTCAAAAACAAAGAAACCCCAAATAACAAGTGTAGGTGAGAATATAGAGAAATCGGAACCACTGAGTATTGCTGGTGGGAATACAAAATGGCATAACTGCTAGGGAAAATAGATTGGTGGTTCCTCAAAAAGTTAAACACAGAATTATAATATGATCCAGAAGCTCCACCTTTAGGTGTATATACACAAAGGAACTGAAAGCAGGGATACATACAGACCCTTGTACAGCAAAGTCCATGTTCCAATACCCAAAGTGTGGAAATAACCCAATGTCCACCAGCAAATCAATGAATAAAATGTGGTATATCTGTGAGGACTATTGGACTATGTGGGATAATGGACTATTATTCAGTCTTAAAAAGGAATGAAACTATAATACTTGCTTCAACGTGAGTAAACTTTGAAGAAGTTATGCTCAGTGAAATAGTCCAGACATAAAAGGGCAAACACTACATGATTCCACTTGCATACGGGGTACCTAGAGTAGTCAAATTCATAGAGACAGAAAGTTGAATAGAGGTGAACAGAGTCTGGAGGTCGGGAGAATGAGAGTTATGATTCAATGGGGACAGAGTTTCAGTTTGTGAAGATGAAAAGGTTCTGAAAATGGTGCTACAGACGGAATGTCTGTCCCTCCTCCATCCCTCCAAATTCACAGGTTGAAATGCAATCCCCAAGGCAAGGGTATTTGGCGATGGATCCTTCAGGAAGTGAGGAAGTCAGAAGGGTGGGCCCCTCATAGGTGGAATTAGCACCCTCACATAAAAGACCCTGGAGAGCCTCTGTGCCCCTTCTACCATCAGCGAGAAGACACTCTTCTGTGACCCAGAAAGCAGGCCCTCACTTTGATCTGGGACTTCCCAGCCTCCAGAACTGTGAAATAAATTTCAGTTGTTTAAAGCCACTTAGTCTACAGTATTTTGCACCTGAACAGACTAAGATGAATGCACTGTGGTGATAATGGTATGGCTTTGTGAACGTACTTAATGTCACTAAATCACACACCAAAAAATGGTGAAAATGGTAAGTTTTGTCATGTAGAGAAAATGTTATTTCCCTCCCCCTTGAAAGAAACAAAACTTATTCTTCACATCACACAGTCCTAGATGATACATCCTAGGGGATTCTGAACCAAATAAAGTTTGAAAAATGCTGCATAAAATATTCCCCACTTGGAGTTCATTATGCTTAGACTAACCAGTTCCAAGGAATTCTTACTAAGAAACTCTTCTAATTTTAGTTCAACATTTCCTAAATATATGAACTTCCTAATCCATTTTTTTCACCATACACATTTTAATATTTCATGCAACACAGTTTAAGAAATGTTGAGCCAGATGGACAACTGGAACAGGCCTCATCCACTCACATCACACAGATAAGAGTGAAATAGTCATCACACTTTGGTTGTGACCCACCATCTAAAACTGTCGACCTTTAATCAGTTCCTACCCTGGCAATGCCACCCTGCTAGGCATGTGAGCTGTCAGGAGTCAGACATCAAGGTCTGATTCATCCCGGCATCCTTTAAGCTTCATGACAAAGGACACATTTCACCCTTGTCTCTCTATAGGGCTGCGAGTTACGATAACGATTTACTAGGTAGGGGTGACCCCGGGAACAAAGTACTTCATAGTCTAGGTCAGGCATGTGGATGACATTAGAAAAAGAAACAGACGTTTAGAGGCCAAATGGGTGTGCGGAGCAGGAACCATATTGATAGATCCAAATACCATTACCCCTATCATATTCAGAAGTCCTGACCTCTCTACGATGAAGGCTAAAAAGTCAGCAAGAAAGGAAATACCACAAAGTAAAAAAAACAAAAACAAGCTTTGCACTCGTCGATGTAGACCATGGGCTGAAAATAATTTCAGTATTTAAATTTTTCAGCTGCAGAAGAGTCTACTTAAAGCGTGCTGCTGATATTAAAATGTAGAAGAGATGCACAGGGTAGGATTCAAAGCCAAAAAGAGAAGTCGGGTGGAAATGTCGCCACTGCTCCTTTTATGTTTTCAAGTTTATCAGGTTCTTACCCCAAGTTAAGGCTGCCTTTACTCTTCCAAATTTTTTCTATGTAATTCAAAAAAGGTGTGGAGAAAAGCTTGTCTTCCTATAACTCTAGATTCTTAACTTTGTAATCATGTACAAGTGGAAACCACATTTCATCTTCAAGGAATGTTTAAAAAAAAAAAAAAGGATATCCCAAATAATAAATTTTCCATGGATACTGGCTTCCTCTTTCCAACTTAGTGCTTGGCCTAATTTATACAATAAATCTAATGGGGGAAGTTATCTCTCTCAAATAGCACCTAGCACATTCTTGGCAACTACAAAGAGTTAACACATTGCATATGTAGTTCACATTCACAAAACAAGATATCTGAGAAAAAGGTCACCAAGGGGCCTGGAGAAGAAGGGAAGGGTAAATATGAGGAATGTTGAGGGCCACTGATGTGGCTGCAAGGGACCTTCTAAGCGCTTGGTTGTTTGAGGTGTATACACGAGTAAAGCCAGGAAAACATGGAAGCCCTTTAAGGTGGCTGGGGCTTTGCGATTTCTACCTCATTTAATTGTAGCAACCCCAGCCCTGAGTATGCCTACCCCAAAGGCACAGAAAAAGAGGTGTGTAAATCAGTTCCCTGGAGTTACTGTTTAAGTACATAGTTTCAGTTTGCAATGATGAAAAAGTTATAGAGGTACACGTGGTGATAGTTGTAATATGTAATGCTAGTGGACTGTATACTTAAAAATGGTTAAAATGGTAAATTTTTAACGTACCTTTACCACAATAAAAAAACGTAAATTCAGTAACATCCCAGGGTCATAGAGCATGTCCATCTTACAGCTAATGGATAGGCCAGTTTCCTTCAAAAGCCACAGTCTTCCCCTGCACTTACCCCAAATAATGCTAAGATGGTGGTGACAATTATAAATATCGTCATCACTGATCCTTGAGTGCTTTCTAAGTGTCAGACACTGACCTCAGCAATTTACGTATACGTACATACTTAAGCCTCATATCAACCCTACGAGGTAGGGATCACACACTATTATTATCCCCATTTTCAGATAAGAAAGTAAGACATTATGTAATTTCCTCACGGGCACACGACTAATAAAGTGGTTAAACTGGGAATCAAACCCAGGCAGTCTGATTCCAGGGCCCTGGCCACTTAGCCCTTCACCGCCTTGCCTCTTGGTGCATAAATGGAGGCACCGAGCATAGAAGGACATAAACCCCACTAGCTTCAAGGTAGGCAAGACTGTGAATAGGTTATAAACAACGTTCCGAGGGGCTAATAAGAGTCCGTTCTTTCCTAGTCTCAGGGAGGACATTCTGAAAACCTGCTCGGCTTCCGTCTTCCATGGGACTTTCTGTGGGCCTGTGGATCACGCTGGGCCTGAACCACGATGGTGGCAACAGCACACACACTCAGCTCCGTGTGACGGTAGAGCCGATGACTTAGTTCCCCATTCCTCCATGAGTTAGCTTGCAGGGATTCATACTCATGCATGTACTGACTATTTTAGAACTAGCACATGGTTCCAGTAAGTTTTTTAAAATTCACCTGGAATAGTTTAATAGTTAATAGTTTAAATAATGTGTTCATTGCAACATTATTCACAAGAGCCAAGAGATGGAAACAATCTAAGTGCCCTTCAGTGAGTGAATGGATAAAGAAAACGTGGTGTGTATATATTCATAATGAACTATTATTCAGGCAGAAAAAAGAAAGAAATCCCAGCATGGATTGTGGGATTGTGACAGCATTGTGACAGCATGGATGAACCTGCTGGGCATTATGCTAAGTTAATAAGCCAGGCACAGAAGGACGAATCCTGTCTGATCTCACTTGTAGACAGAATCTAAAAATGTTGAACTCTCAGAGAACAGAATGGTGGTTGCCAGGGGCTGGGGGACTGGGGAGAGGTTGTTCAATGGGTATAAACTTTCAGCTATAAGATTAATAAATTTGGGGGCTGTAAGGTACAGCACGGTCTCTGTAATTAATAAAACTATACTGTATACTTGAAATGTGCTAAGAGCAGGTCTGCACTGTTCTCCCCACGCTTGATGTGGAGACAGACGGGTTAATCAGCTTGACCGTGGTGATCATGCATATGCAGTTCGAATCACCGCACTGTACACCTTAAATGTTCAAATTTTAATTTATCAATCATATATCAAGAAAGATGAGAAGTAAATAAATAAATAAACACAATTGTCAGCCTCTGTCCATTAAACGTTTAGTTCTATAGCCATCTGGTTCTCGAGTTCTTTCCAATTCTTTTTAATTACCTTTTCATCTTCTTCTACAGGAATTGGTGGAGTCAGGGTTTCTATCTTGGGGTCAATTTTTTATAACTTTCGTTTTGTTCAGAAATCATCCTTTTCCTCTGAGTTTCGAGCCTCTTACCATGGGCCAGTTTATACAAGTCTCAAAATGATTTTCATTCATTTTCTATCTATTGATCTGCATTTCTTTTCTTTTTCCTTGTTGTTCATTTATTCTTTTGCTATCTTATGCTTTCCTTAATTGGCCTTTCATGGGATTTATCTAGATTGTTCCGAAGAAACAGGTTTTGGATTTCTTTATTCATTCTTCCTTCCTTTTAATTTCAGTTTTTATATTTATTCATCCTTCTATTTGTTTAGTTTTATTTTGTGTCTCTTTATGTCCTATGCTGAGTAATAAGTTGTCTTATTTTTTTCTTTATTTTTTAGTAAAGAATAAAAAATGTTCTGAGGATAGCTATTGCTGGATTTAAAAGTGTTATAATAAAATATTCTCATTTTCATTTATTTTCCAATAACTTTAACTTCTTCTTTGGTTTCTTTTTGATCCCAGTGAGTGTGTTTTCTAATGTGCAAGTAGATGAAGTTTTTAAAATTGGCTTCTTGCTTTTTATTTTTATTTTTTTGGCACAGAGTTTCCCTATGTCGCCCCCGGTACAGTGCTGTAGCATCACAGCTCACAGCAACCTCAAACTCTTGAGCTTAAGCGATTCTCCTTGCCTCAGCTTCCCAAGTAGCTGGGACCACAGGCACCTGCCACAACACTGGGCTATTTTTTTGTTGCAGTTGTTTAGCTGGCCCGGGCTGGGTTCAAACCCGCTACCCTCGGTGTATGTGGCTGGCACCCTAACCACTGTGCTATGGGAGCCAAGCCTCTTGTTTTTTTTTATTTTTATGGCTATAGCATCATGATGAGCATATGATCTGTTAAATCATATGCATTATGATTCCTTTTTCTTTGACCTTTTTAAGGGTTTCTTTGTGGTCGAGTACATGACGGGACATATTTCATGGACATTTAACTGCCTATTTGTATACATTGACTACAGTCTTTGAAAATTGACATGAAACCCAATCACTTAACAATTGTTGTAGGATATCTCACATGATGTGATGAGAAAAAGCATAAGATTTGGAATTTTAAAATCCTGTCTCTTCTCTTCATAGGCAGGGGGTTCAGTTAGCTCGTGTGTAAAATGCCAATGGTGCTTACCTGCCTCACGGTGTCATCAGAGAAAAGCAAATGAGCCTGGTGTGCTCTCCCATCCTACACCGTGCCTCCCTGAAGCCTCAGGTAGCTACTAAAATACGCCCTATAAGAAACAGCTCCTCCACAGCCCTGGCAGGCCACAAAAAAGCTCTCAAACAGAAACAGTCTCGGCTGTGTGGTGGCTCATGCCTGTAATCTTAGCACTCTGGGAGGCCGAGGCAGGCGGATTGCTTGAGCTTGGAAGTTCAAGACCAGCCTGAGCAAGAGCAAGACACTGTCTCTACTAAAAATAGAAAAACTAGCAGGGTGTGTTGGGTGCCTGTTGTCCCAACTACTATGGATGCTGAGGCAGGAGGATCACTTGAGCCAAGAGTTTGAGGATGAGCTATGATGATGTCATGACACTCTACTCAGGGTGACAGAGTGAGACTCTGTCTCAAAACAAAAAAAGAAAGGAAAAGAAACTGAGTCTTGACAGGCACTCTGGACCATAAAACACAGAGAAAGACACATACTGCTGCGTGCATGTCACAATGTCACACGTGCCACAGAAGATTGTAAGAAAGGCAGTCGTCCCAGACCAAGAGTCTTTTGAAACAGTTAAGCATTTTAAATCCCTTAAAACACTGTTGGAGTGGTTTGAGTGTGCAGTGGGTGGGGGAGAGAAGGGGGAGGAAGAACTTAAAACAATTTTGCTATTATGCTTAGTGCTGGAGAGAATATTTTTGAAACTCAAGACTGATTGAGACGGACATCAAAAGACTTTGATTTGTTTGATGTTTAGACATCTATACACAACGCAGATCACTGCTGTATTAATGATGACCGTCTGTCTGCCAGATGGACTGTGCAACTATGTCAGAAGCCATCTGACGTGGTGCCACTGGAGAAGCAGATTAAGGTAAAGTCGTGCAGCACAAATGGCTCCCCCACCCCATGCTTCAGGGTGCAACACCCTCTCGTGATTTAAAATAATTCAGAAAATCAACTCCTAAGACCTCTCCTGCCTGGGTAAATACCACTGTGTGAGAATCAGAAGTGGCAATATTACACCCACTCAATTTACGTGACCAGGCAAGGCAATTTATGTGTCTTACAGGACAGGAAATGGGGTGTGGTGAGCAGCCCCAACGTTCAGAGGTATAAATAAAGTCAGCTTAGCACAGTGTCTAGCCGGGACTTACAGAATCGTTTTTAATTTGACATTTCTAAAAACAGCTTCTATACTGAGTATCTTGACTAGCAAAAAACAAGAAAACCAGCTCAGCGCCTGTGGCTCAAGTGGCTAAGGTGCCAGCCACATACACCTAAGGTGGCGGGTTCAAATC
>NW_003852576.1:2566153-2573752 GCF_000181295.1 Otolemur garnettii | reverse complement strand
AAAAAAAAAACCCAAGAAAACCAAAATACATGCCATTCTCTCCTCCTAGAATATCCTTTTGGTGCCACTAAAAAATTGCTCATTTTTCTTTCCTTCATATTTATTTATTTTTGTTTTTCATCTTTCCAACCCTCAAGTGGAATGAGATCACTTTTCTCTTGTTAGCTTTTATTCACATGAAATACGAATGGTTGATAAATATGTGGGGGAGATTTTCACTTACTCCCCCAAAGTTCACATGCAAAATAAAATAGCATAAACACAGTTTTACCCATCCCATTGGCTAAGATGAATAAAGAATTTTTCTTTTTTCTTTTGAGACAGTCTCACTCTGTTGCCCTGGGTAGAGTATCATGGCATCATCACAGCTCACAGCAATCTCGGATTCTTGGGCTCAAGCAATCTTCTTGCCTCAGCTTCCCAAGTAGCTGTGACTACAGGTGCCTGCCACAATGCTCAGCTAATTTTTCTATTTTTTAGGGGGTTTTTGCTCTTGCTCGGGCTAGTCTGGAACTCCTGAGTTCAAGGGATCCACTGGCTGTGACCTCTTTGAGTGCTAGGATTACAGGCATGAGCTGCCACTGTTGGCCTGAATAAAGAATTTTAAGATCTAGTGTTGGAGAAGGTATGAAGTTGATAGCCTCAGATTTAAGGTTCTATATTATCCTTTGGAAGAGTGATTTAAAAATAAGTGTCAAAAGCTTCAGGGTTTTTTTCTCGAATTCAGCAATACACCTTTTAGGAATCTGTCCCGAAGACAGATGGAACACACACAAAGATTTCCGAAAGAAAATGCCCATTGCAACATTTTTTAAAATGAAAAACTGGGCGCAACATGAATATCCAATAACAAGAAATTGCTTAAATAGAATAATGGTATATACTTTTGTTGGTACAATATATGTTTATGTTAGGCATTAGAATGATTTGAAGAATTTCAATGCTGAAGTCTAAAGCTGATATTCAAAAAAAGTCTGTAAAAATCATTTGTAATCGAACTATTCACAGTAAGCTCTGTTAACATTAGGATGTATAATTTTAAAGTTATTTTCCTCTCCTTCTAAAAGTCTGAGATTTTTCAAATAAGTAAGGTGTTCACCTGATTAAAAAAAATACAGAAAAAGGAGGGCAATGCCTGTGGCTCAGCGGGTAGGGCACCAGCCCCATATACCGGGGGTGGTGGGTTCAAACGCGGCCCCGGCCAAACTGAAACAAAAAAGATAGCCAGGTGTTGTGGCGGGTGCCTGTAGTCCGAGCTACTGGAGGGGCTAAGGCAAGAGAATCGCCTAAGCCCAGGAACTGGAGGTTGCTGTGAGCTGTGATGCCACAGCACTCTACCGAGGGCGACAAACCAAACCCCTGCCCTTAAAAAAAAATACAGAAAAAGATATATGGTAAAGTTTCCCTCCTACTTAATGTCCTCCAGCCACCAAGATTCCCACCCCCCAAAACAACTAATATTTTGAGTTTTCTGTGTATATTTCCAGACATATTTTGTATACAGTCATCCCTTGTCTACATAGGGGATGAGTACACCTGAATCTGCATGTATTCAAGTCCCACAGTTGGCCTTGCAGTACCTGAATATACAAAAAGTTAGCCCTCTCTTAAAAATGGGCTTCACATATTGGGAATACTGAATTTTCCAGCCACATTTGGTTCCAGATGCAGAACCTGCTGATATGGAAGGCCCACTATATATTAAAAAACAAAACAAAACAAAACAAAACATTAAGTGGGTCCTGGAAGCTCAAACCTGTGTTGTTCAAGGGTTGACTGTACACACAAATTTACTTACACATATTCCACATCCCCCACCACCATTTTTTTAAAAACCTAAAGTAGGTATATGTAGTTTAAAAAAGTAATCAAAGATAAAAAATGCCATCATTCATTTTTTAGAATGAGGATATGGTGTTCCATGCTAAGACCATGCCAAAATTAGGACAAATACATAATTTATTTTCCAAATCAAGATACTTTTGAAAGGGAAGGGGTGTACTATTACTATGGCAGAAGGACCAGCATAAACCAAGATGCCTTCAGACACAGCTGGATGTACGGTCATCCTAGCCGCACATGACCACAACCTCTCCAATTAGTCCTGTATTGGACACTGAGGTTGCCCCTAATCATTAGCTACTGAAAAATTGTTGCAGTAAAAAAGTTTCTATGTGTCCTTTCACACAGTGGGAGTGTATCTGTGGAAATAGTTAGAAGGGAAATTGTTCCCTCAAAAGATATTTACAATGGGCTGCACGTGGCTCAAGGAGTAGGGCACCGGCCCCATATACCAGGGGTGGCGGGTTCAAGGCCAGCCCCGGCCAAAACTGCAAAAAAAAAGTTTACTGATGCTTTTGTAACCAAAATATGCCATAATAACTTTAACTCTTGTTTCTATCAATCATACTGCAAAAAAAAAAAAAAAAAAAGATATTTATATTGTTTTAATTGGCTAGATATTTTCACATTGTCCTCCATAAAGGCTGCCATCATTTTCATTTTTTTCTGAAATAAGCAAGTATTGCCTTTATAATAATAAAACAATAAGTTACTTTCAAAATTAAAAATTATTTGAAAAATGTAGTTTGAGCAAGTTGAAAGCATTCTTAGTCATAAACACATAGAAACACAAGACTGGAAACAATTAAAGCTGAGTGTATTTAGACTATATAGGAGTTTCAAAAACAAACATAAACCACACAAGAAACGTGTGCAAATGAATAGATGGTGCCGTCACAGGGAACGAGCTCTTTGTAAAAATATTACCGTGCATCTCCCATCCCCCCTTCTTATTTTCTATCTTATACATTCTTCTTTTTGTCCAACTAGGCAAGTTTTTTTTCATCCAAGTCAGTAAGTGACAACCAATGGCTGATAAATGTCTGTGGTTCGGTTTGGTTGGTAGTTGGTTTGGAGTTTTTTTGGTTTTCTTTTTTCCTCAAAAAACAAATAATTCCCCAAACTGCTATTTGACTACTTACAGGCAGCTATTAAAATTGTTAGATCTGAAGTCCAAAGAGGTAGAGAAATCTCTCAGGAGGCCAACTGGTTGAGAGGATTTGCTAAACTTGTGCCATTTCAACACTGTAAGAAGCAAATATCTACCACCACCAAAACAGACTCTTTCCTGCCTTGGGTATCTAAACTCTGGGAGAAAAGAAACATACTCTCCCACTTATAAAATGAAATCTCCACTTGCCAAAAATATGTTCTAATAATCTCATATATTCAGGCCCTAACCGTAAACATCTTACTACTCACAAGACATTCCTAATATAAGCTTTAGATCTACCATATAAAGTTGCATGCCAAGAAGTTACCAGACCAAGTACAGAGTGTTCTCAAGTGGATGAGGGAGGAATGCGATGAGAACTTTTGTCATAGCCACATGATGAAACAGCACTTGAAAATTATTTCCAAAAGAATACACCATAAAATGAATATAACTTTAAAATTTTGTATTTGTGATGGATATATAGAACCACAGCATCAGGCTGGCATATATCGAATATTTCCTGAATGATTGCATTTGGGGTAAGACAGATATTTACCTGTTAAAATCACACCTGCTGAAACAATACAGAGCTAAAAGGCAAAACTGACCTTTCTCAATAGCAATCCTTTTCCAAATCAGAGATGTGAAAGAAATGCCAGCGTGTCAGTGCCTTCACATTTACGGCAGTAACCACTGCTACTAGTCATAGAATACTTGTGTTAGTCTTCCTCTAGTGGAAATTTAAAAGTTGTGTCCAATCTTTCTGCTACTTCAAAATATGTAAAATGTTGAAATGTGAAGTGTGTGTGTGTGCGCGTGTGTGTGCGTGTGCATGTGCGTGTGCGTGTGTGTGTGATTTCCTGTAAGTGGAAGGACACCTGTAGGGCTAAAAAAAAAAACAAAACCCTTAGATGTGAAATTGTGTTAAAGTATTTCACAGGTATTATTCTTTGCATTCTCATAACAGCCCTACAAGATGGGTTCAGTTGCTCCTAATTTATAGATGAGGAAATTAAAACTAAGGTTCAGCGTGGTAAAACTATTTCTCCAAGGTCACATAGATAGCTAGCAAGTGGTAGAGCTGGGGTTTAATCCTAAAGCCAAATGCCCTGCCCTTTTCACTCTTACCTAGCCTCATAAATGTTTTCTAGAAGCCAGAAACAAATAGCATAACAGACTGTCCAAGCCACACCTGAAGTTTCATCATCTAAATTCAAAACGTTAAAACAATGAATGGGATGGTGGCTTAACTGACAGTTTTGCGGCGTGCCCTGGTCTTCCACTGATGGGTCTGGATCCTATAACATGAAAAGGACCCTCATGGACTTTAGTCAAGTTCAGGAAAGTCCCCCCAAGCCCCCAACCCATTTTGTCTTTTTGAGATCTTTTTTCCATGACCCCTGGCAGATCCCACCCGATTCTGTACTTAGGATCTTCCTGGAATAAAGTTAGTTCAACAAAACTCACGGTATTTCCTGCCTCCTGGGTTTGCTTTATAAAAGAGAGGTCCATTTGGATAATTTGGCACAAATTCCCTCACAGATGGCATATAAGAGAGATTTGTCTTCTTAATTATATTATAGATGGGAGCCATGGCAAAGGGCCAGGGCTCAGAACTTTTAAAATAGTTCTTAGAGCTAATGACCTAATAGCCATTAGCCTTTCTAATGGCGTATCTCCCCTCGGGGACTTTGTAGCACTTTACACATGCAAAGTGTGTATGACATGTCTCAAAAAAACCTTAAAAATACGGGGTTTCTTTTATCTAGCAACTTTATGACTGGGAATTTGTCCTAAAAAAATGGTCAGGAAAAAAGATTTATGTACACTACTGTCTATCATGAGCTGATTTATAACAGCTTAAAAACAGAAACAACCCAAATGCCCAGCAATAGGAGAACACTTCAGTAATTTATTGCACATCCATATGGGGAAAAAAAATCTGCCCCCATCAAAATAGTGTTCTCAAAGAATACTTAATAACACAGGGGAATCCGCATGATCAAGGTCAAGTGGAAATGAAGCTAGAAAACTGACGGGTAGTACATCCTCAGCCACGCCACTTAATACATCCAGGGACATAAAGGGAGGAACATAGGCCAGAAGGCAACAGTGTTGAGTGGTCTGTTTTGCATGATCTTATTTTCTCCTTTATATATTTTTACATTTTTATTTTCACATACTGATATTATAGTTAAATCCAGAAAAAAGATGACTTTCTCAGCTCTGGGCCTTCCCCTGCCTCTGCCAAGCCAATTAGACACGGGCTATTCCTCTCTTGCCTCTTGCTGTGTGACCAGTTCACCAATTACTGGCATCATCACTGGGGTGTACAAAGAGGGGACATGATGGCGAAATTCAAAGCCATCTTTTTGGTAAAAGGGAACAACTGCTGTACATTTGTTTGGAGAAGATTCAAAAGTCCTACGTGGCTAAAGTGACTCAGAGATATTCTTTATCTATATAACCCCTGAGGTAGACATAGTACCAGGGCTGTAGACAACCACATCTTGGTCTAAGAAAATACAAACCTCTAAAGTAAAAATGTCCAGGTCGTCACTGGGTAGCAATGGCCTTTGTGAAGCACCTGCCCTCCCCTTGGCCCACTCTCGTCTGACTCTTCCTTTAATTTTCTCCTTTTTGATGCCTTAGGTCTGGAAAGTTCGAAACCAACCTAAGAATTACGACCTAGGTCCTTCCCCAGTCCTTAGTCAAAATGCTGTCAAACTGTCCAGATATGGAAACCAAAACACAAACTCTGCCTGGCAGCCGATACTCTGGCTATACACCTTCATAAACTCTTGATTCCAGTTTGTTTCAGCCCGACCTTGCACGCTTTTCCTTTCTGTTTTCTCTTCCTTCCATAGGAAAGAATCTGTTTCCCGTTATTTCCCTTGACCCGACTCATGTAAAGTTTGCTGCTAAGAGCCTTGCTTTCTGCTGCCAGAAAGTCTGATCTCAGAGGTCCTTTTTATATTTATCTTGTTGTCAAGTTCCATATAACTCAAATTCTACTCTTAATTTTCCTTTTGGAATTAAGATGTCTCATGTTTTCTTTCCTTAAGTTAAAAAAAAAAAAAAGGATTGTAAAAAGTTGTGGAATGTGCCATCTTAGCCACTGAAATGGAGTATAAAACCAACAGTAATCTGCTTAACCCAATGTATTGCTAATTATCAAATATTTGTTTCTATGTGGTTCTAAGCCCCCAGACTGTGTGTATCTTTATATAATTTGTAATAATTTGTGTGGAGCCCCTGCAGGTGAAGATGGCATTGATTGTGTTACATCTGCCGGGAGTTGCATTCCAAGAAGTTGGACCAGACTGAATTACGTTCAGCCGTTAACAAGGCTCTTTGTTTCTCTTGGGCACTCAGAGCCCACATTCCCTCTCTCCACTTGCTCCTGCCCTTCTCAACAAACCAACCAACAAATATTCTGAGAACTTCTCCTTTCCTTGTTCATTCACGTTTAGGTAGAAATCAGTCGAGATACATCCCCAGCCTCAGTTATATTTCTAGTTTACTATCAATGAAAGGCTGGTCGAAAGCACCCCATAAAGGCTCGTGGATACCTAGCAAGGAGAGGGGTGAATTTTTCAACATCTTTAACATCAAACCACATAGGAGCCATCTACTTCACCTTGCTGTAAAGCCAGGCTCCACTCTGGAGTCCCACTGTGAAGCTTGTCACCCTGGAAAAGCCAGCACCACGTTCCATGGTCAAACTCACACCCATCTGGCCCTGTCTCATGCTCAGAACGCACTAGTTCATGTCCTCGTAACAAACGTCCAACTCTGAGATCACCCAATGGAACGTGGTGGCTCCCCCTTATAAATTCATGGTTTCTGAAGTCAGCTGAGTCCCCAAGGAGACCACAGTCTTCTCCTGTTCCCCTCAGCAACTCATCCAACCTCCCGCCTCTCTCTCCACGCGGCACAACACCCCGCCAGTTATTCTCAGCTGTCCCTGCCCGCTGCTGCACTGACAGCGTTGGGACCCTCCGGAACGCCACTGTAGACACTCCACTCCTTATTTACACACCCCTGCGTTCACCTCCCTTCCCATGAGGATGTAATAAGTCTTCTCTTCCTTGTCAAGACCATCCCTTCCTAACATCCGAGGCTTCTGCCCCTCTACCTATCTCATCCTCATCCCCATCTTCACTTTCTCACCCGTCTTCTTTTCCCTGTCCCATATGCAAGATAAAAAACGTTTCTACCCTAGAGAAGGATCCCCCAGGGACTGTGTGGCTGCCTCAGCTTGACACCCCTTCTCTCCCTTTCTGTCTCAGCCCTCCTGCCTGTGGGACAGAACCCAGTCACAGGCTTGATTTCTCTCCTCCTGTTTGATCCCCTCACAATCTGACTCCAATTTTCACCATCTGGTACAAATCCCCTTACAGTCGACAGTCATCCCTACTTGCGAATCCGAATCCGAGGGACAGCTTTGTTGCAATGTGCTAACTCTCTCCCTGCCCTTGACAGGGTCCTTTCCCTGTTCTTCCTTTAGACGCCCCCTTCTCAGGGATGCCCTAACACTTCACTTCCCACTGTTTCTCTGCTCCCTTTTTCCAGGCTTCCTCCCAGTTCCTCCTTCTCCC
>NW_003852576.1:2564192-2565961 GCF_000181295.1 Otolemur garnettii | reverse complement strand
CCCCAAGAGGGTCACTGTTAGTGCACAGATCTAACACACCACGATTCATTCTTTGTCCGAAGTTAATGCCTCTGAATAAGCCTAAGCATGCAAACCAAAATAAATGGAGGTTCCTATCTCCTCCATTGCAACACTAATGCAAAACACACCGCTGAGGAAAAAGAGGGTTGAGCAGAACAAAAGAAAGCCTTTGACTTTAGATTTAAGGGCTCCTGTTGAAACCAGAGAGTCCCTACAGAAATTCAGTGGAAGTGAGACCACATGTTTTGAGATCCTTTCTTTAACCCCTTGCGAAGCAAAGTTTTGTTAGTGCTATAGCAGAATTCCTCAGGTAAGAGCTTTGCTTTAGGGCCACTGGTGAAGGCGCAGAACAGTCACAGAACTGAGTGGGAGGCAGGCTTGCCATTTTGCAGTGATTAAGCTGAATGTTTTCTGGAGGTCACAGTGTACGTTGGTAAGTGTACTCTGCGTTACTGGCACACATGGTGGCACCCGACCTAACCTCCCACATGGGACCTGCCCCGGCCCCACCAGTCTGCAAATTTGTGCTGGGCAGTTCCTCGGCTGCGTCCTCAGCAACGATGCTACTAACGGTTGTCGTCTGCTTTTCTACATTCCATCCTGAAGAGAAATTCCGTCACAATAGCAAGAGAAATGCTAACTGGATTAAATAGAGTAGGAACTTCAAAGCATAAATACCTTCCAGAAAATGCTGAGAAATAAGATTTTGCTCTAATCAACAGAATATTTTTCAGTGAATTAAAGTGAATTTGATGCATAGCCAATATTGAAAATCTGCTCTTAGGGGCGTTTTCAGAGTCCCTATTATGCACCCTTATCTTTGAAGTTCTCCCCAGTACTGGACTTAACTACCTTGACCTTCCTTCTCTATTAATTTGAGTGTGTACAATCTATTGATTATAGTACTTGGTAAGCATTAGGTACTGTAGCAAATGTGTTCAGCCAGAATAATATTTTTTTAAGCCTCAGATTCCAGTTGCGTTTTATTTTATAATTTATTGTGGAGGGAAGACTCTCTTATTCTTTCGCTTCGTGTTTCCAGATGGAGGAAGCCCCATAGGATAATGCCCTTGGGCATCTCTCTGCGTCTTGCTCCTGTGTTACCTGAGCTGCGTTCCTGGAAAGGGGCTGAGTGTGTTCAACCACGCCTCTTCCTCCAGCTTCTCAGGACAACCATGTGTAGCATTGTTGCTGAGGACGCAGCTGTCCCTTTTACTCCCTGCTACAAGTTCTACAGAAGCAGCCCCTCCAGAGGAGGCCTGCGTTGTGGGCACCTCCTGGGGCTGGGTGGGTAAGTCTGGCTTAGCCAAGCCAGAAATAGCAGCAAGCCCACTTGCTGTACACCAAGTGGGCTTGCTGCCTTCAGACTGGCTCTTACCATTAACACAGTTAACACTTGGATCTCTGTCTCACTCCTGCAGCTCTCAAGAGGGGTAACTGGTGACCACATTACTAATCCCGAGCAAACAAAACCAATTATTAAACAATACCTATTTGCTGGTTGGGGTCCAGACATTTACATAGTCAATTCTTCTCAATTTCTCTCAGTTGATAATTCCTATTTAATACTTTACAAAGCATACCAAAAATTGTTTTAATTACATGGAACAACTTATCAGTTACATTCTGTCTGTGTTTTCATTACACCATATCTGGAAGGTCGACAGGATGAAAAACAAACATGAAGAGACCAAAGAGAATAAAAATGTAATGAGATTGCCAAGGAGCAAAGGCAGGCCATTGTAACC
>NW_003852576.1:2560285-2564044 GCF_000181295.1 Otolemur garnettii | reverse complement strand
GCGTAGCCTCACTTTATTTAATGACAAAGATGACAATTTATATTCGATTATATCCCGCAACAGTCATAGACATTTCATCGACATTTTGGCCCATTTTAGCAGCACCATATTTTTCTCATTCGGTTTTTCTGAAGGAAAGCCAGAAGAAATAATCCAGTTTAGAATATTTTTCTAGCATTAGTGTTTGAAGAACTTTAGATCCCAAAATAAGTAGAACATGACATCACAACAGTTCTGAATACATAAACTCAGTGTTTATGTGGGTTGAATCCATGACACTCCCTGGCAAGGGATGCCACAATTCTTGTCCTGTAATTTTGGTGTGCCAGATCATCTGCTTTATTAGTGGGGCCAAGGCTGGGTCTGGATCACCTTTTTGTTTCAAAATTATTTTCAGATTAGATGATCGATTGTAAAGTAATGGGAAAGCCTCCTGTGTGATAAGTCTGCCGTTTCACTATCTCTTTTAGTGACCAGTACTGCATTCTTTTAACCATTTATGCTTCAAATGTCATTTTATTGCCTATGTTGAATACATGTTGGAGCTGCAAATTTTAAGAACATTACCTAGGAAGTGAAATAAAACCTGGTAGTTCCAGAGTAAATAAATACATAGAAAAAAAAGAAAGAAAGAAAGAAAGAAACCATCTTCTATCACTTGCAGAATTATCTAAAGATGGGCTGAAGTGTACCAGAAATCAGCGAAATTTTTGTCACTGAAGCCTTTCAAGCTTAGCCTGAGCAGGTCTGAGGTGGGGACTCAATCCAGTAATTCTTTGATCTCAGCCATGAAAGCCCTTCTAAGTGCCCCAAAGTGCCTATCACATCAGTTGCAAAACCTACCTATTCAGACTCCTCTCACTTTTAAACCTGTTCTTCCTTTCACCAAGTTCCAGGAACTCCCAGGGACACAGCCAAACGGCCTGTCATGGCACAACGCAAAACGGATGGGTGTGCACAACGGCAGGACAGAGGGTGCTGAGGCTAAGGGGGGAGCTCTCCGGGGTTTGGATTCTGCCCCAGTCACTTGCTGTGCACACTTACTGAAGTCATTTTACCTCCCTGTGCCTTGGTTTTCTTGTGTTATGCTGTAAATGGGATGATATTCAAATAAATGTGCTTTCGACATTGATGAGTTTATACATTTAATAAAGCACTTAAAACAGCGCCTGGCATGGCGGGGGCACTCGGCAAGCGTTAGTGTGGGCTTTGTGAGCGCACGGTGCTCTTGACTTGTTCTCCGGCCAGTAATTATGACAAAGTCAGTGTTAGAGACAAAAGTAGTATAATAATCCAGATTTAAATTCCAAGACCCACAGTCTTTTATTTTGAGAGAGAGTCTCACTCTGTCACCCTGGGTAGGGTGCTGCGGCGTCATCACAGCTCACAGTCACCTCACACTCTTGGGCTTCAGCAATCCTCTCGCATCAGCCTTCCATGCAGCTGGGACTATGGCGTGTGTCACCATGCCCAGCTAGTTTTTCTATTTTTAGCACAAACAGGGTCTTGCTCTTGCTCAGGCTGGTCTTAAACTCCTGAGTTCAGGCAATCTGCCTGCTTCAGCCTCCTAGAGTGCTAAGGTGTGAGCCACTGAGCCCAGCCCAGGACCCACAATCTTAACTACCTAATTAGTGTTGGATACTGAGTTAAGTGCTATCCCCAAGTTATCTCATTTATACCCCAGGAAAATATGGTAAGTATCATTATAATACATTTCATAGATAAGGAACCTGGGGCTTAGGTAGGTTATATAGTTTGTCCAGTATCACCAGCAAGTTTTCTTTAGAAAGGCTTGATAAGAACACAGGTCTTTCTATGTTTGTCTTTGGAAGTATTTCCATATGGACATAGTTATAACAATAGCCCTTTCGTAAAATCCTGTAATTAAATGGCATCAGAAAATACTGCATGCTTGTTTCACCTCCTAGGTCTCTTTCATAACCTACCCAAGATTTAATTTGGAGACATTCCTTATTCAAATTTTACGTTCTTATTTGTTTCTAATTGGGACAATTTTCCTTCAAGTAATACGGATTTCCTAAAGGCTCGATGGCTTGTACTGAGAGATGATGCCAGGCCTGATCCTTCTATGGAAGTTGCTGTGAAGTTTCCTGAATAGGACATGTTAATTTCATTGAGGACAAAAAAGGGATCATAATTACTTTTGTATTCCCCCACAGAGCCAGGCACAGACCCTCACCATACTGTAGACTCAGTAAGTACTCACTGAATACGTGGTCCCAGTTGCAGACAAGTGTGTCTTTATTTTTCATTATAATGACCTTGAGGAATGATCCTTATGCGGGAACTGGGGAAATGGGAAATAGCCTCAATCTGAATTCTATTTCCATTTCTGCCCCAAGAGCACAAGGGTGAGAGAAGGGTCTGAGTTCCAATCCCAGGTCAACCACCTTGGGTGCCTTACTCACCCTCTCTGCTCCTTTCCTCAGCTGTGAAATGGGAATAATAATATTATCTATACCACTTAGAATCGTCATGAGAGGTAATTAAATAAAACACAAAGTATATCAGGAGAGCTTTTGGGCTATGGTGAGCACTCAGTAAATGTTAGCCATTGTTTTACTATTTGCTAGCAATGGGCCTGGGGCAAATCACATAACCACTCTGTTCCAGAATTTCTTCAGCTGTGAAACAAAGAGTCTGAACACAGTTGCAAAGGTCCTCCTGCTCTAGGGTGGAATGAAGGGGACTGCTAAGGAGTCCAGCACTCCTGACCTAAATTTGACAGGAGACCCCGATGGTATATGTTCTGACTGCTGGTACAAGAATGAAGAAGGAGGTGCAATGAAACAGTCTCCTGTTTTCATCTCAATAGAGCTATCCTAGGCCTCAAGTGATCAAACCTGGTAACAGCTGGCCAGGAAGAAAGCTACCATGTAGGAAACCAGACGTGGAGGCCGGTGGGTTACAGAGAGGGAGGTGGGAGTGCTGCTGGGCCATTCTAGGCCAGGATGGGGAAACGAATGTGTTGTCCTCCAAAGCAGAGTTGCTTTTCAGGTCAGTGGTATATTGGGGTTCCTAGAATTTTTCAGTAAGCTACGCAGATTCAGAACAATGGAGGTCCCTTTTGGGCATCTACCTCCTTGAGTAACTTAATTCTAATTTTTTGTATAGGGAAAATATTAACATTCATTTGCAAATATCTGGGCAATATTGCAAATATTTGGGAGATCCTGTCTTCATTTTCCAAACTATCCCTGGGGACCTGATTATCTGTGCTCCAGGTAGGTTTCCAAAAGAGCGTGACACACATAAAGCATGGACAGAGGAGGAGGATGACCTTATCAGGTGCCATTTATTGAGCACCTACTGTGTGCCCACACAGCACTGGCTGCCTCCTGTACACGTGTACCAGCTTTATCCACACCCTTGAATGTCTCACCACTAAGTGTCACAGGTCAAGGACACTGAGGGCAGGGGAGGCTCTGTGACTTGCACACTGTCGCAGAGCTGGTAGGTGACAGCACTGAGATTTGATCCAATCTCTATATAGCCCATGGTTCATGCTATCAACCTTCGACTGCTTCTGACTGAAGGTGAATCTTCCCAGTTTAAGAACAGTGTTGGAAGATTACAAGACAACCCTCTGCTCTGTTCCCTTTGGAGAGGAAGAGAGGATCTATCTTCGTTAGGACTTTGCTGCTCAACTAATCTAGTTAAGGGTGCTCTAACTGGGAATCAACTGATCTAGTTAAGGTGCTCTAACTGGGAATCAACTGATCTAGTTAAGGTGCTCTA
>NW_003852576.1:2546984-2560024 GCF_000181295.1 Otolemur garnettii | reverse complement strand
AATCTAGTTAAGGGTGCTCTAACTGGGAATCAACTGATCTAGTTAAGGTGCTCTAACTGGGAATCAACTGATCTAGTTAAGGTGCTCTAACTGGGAATTAACTGATCTAGTTAAGGTGTTCTAACTGGGGAATTAACTCCTTTTGTAATGGTAGGCCCAATGTTTTAACACTACCCATGTCACATCACAGATTTTTTCTATAAAATGTTTATCTTACCATCGCAGACCCCTCAAAAAATTTTTTTTAAATGTTTATCAGTGCTGATAAAAGGAAAAAGCAAGGGAACCCTGCCCCGGTGATCCAGAAAGAGCAGTATTTTTCTTCCCAGTAAAGATATCCAAATATCTATCCAATAAGAAGGTAATTCTGTCACACCCTTGATCCCACATGAGATAAAGGGATCAGTACTTCTTTTCAGAATCCAGCCTGAAATTTCTCATTTCAAACATTCTCATATCAATAATCACAGTGGAACAGGTAGTCATCCAGACACTGGGGGTAACAATTTTAAATTTTGCTACAGATTTTGCTTGCTGGCAAAATTTATTTAAAGTCTAAAAAAAAATTTCTTTTAGGACAGAATGACTGGATCTGTGCTAATTTTCAGGATAGCTCCAATTTTTTTTCTTTTTAATTTAAGCATTTCACCGTAATTATGCTCCTACTGCCTACCATTTGACATGTCCCCTCTTCGCGTCTTCACTTCCAGATAGAAATGTAGCTGACTGACATTCTCTCAGATGTCTTTAAATGCTACTAGAGATATGGGAAGTTAGAAAGTCTGGCTGACCCTCCCCACATCCAAAAGGGGGAACTAGGGGGAACTACCCCCAAATCACTGTGTTCCTGGGAAGATGAGAAAAACACTAAAGGGAAACAAAAGGGATTATGGAATGTTCTGACTGGAAACTGAGGAAGTTTATTTACATGCAAAACGGAAAGGCATTCTGAGATCACTTTTGTCAAGAGAAGTGGGAAAATTCTGACTCGCCTGTGCCCACGCCTGGCCCTGGTGGCAGAAACACCTGAAAAAGGCCACTCTGGCTATTTTGGAATACCGCCCAGAGGCTCACAACAGACGCAAAGTCAAAAGAAAACCCCAAACCCACCATCAATAATGACACCGCCTATAAAAGAGGGTGAGACACTCAGGACTATTTATGACCAGAATTGTCTCCAGACAGAAGGCTTTTTAGAGGCCTTTGGGGAGATTTCTGAGGATTGTTAAATACCATTTTTCAAGCACTGTTTATTGAAGTGCATGCTCTTGTGACAGCCTTCTATTTCCTCACTGGGTAATCAGGAGCCACAAGGAGTAGAATTGGTGGGTGTTTCTGCCTCCTGCTATTCCTCCAGTCTCCTGTTGATCCAATTCCTGGTAGGAATTTAGTTATTCACTATCAGTGACATTTTTATATAATATCCATGTCTTTTATTTTTCACTATACTTGTTCTGTATTTTAATGCCCAAGAATATGAACTGAAGATCAAGAAGGATTTCAAGAAATTGTATAATACAACTAGTTTTTCACGTGAGATCAAGCACACAGACTTCCCCTGGAAAACCATAAACAAGACTGGAAATATTTATTTACAGCCTTCATCTCAAAACCACTCACGCAAGCACAGTGACTATACATTCTAATGAGTGTATCTGTATTCCACACACGCGTTGCACGCTGAAAGAACGTTAAAATTTTCATCATCATTTCCCAACAAGCCCTGACTCACAAGACTTACAAAGCAATCAGCAGCAACGTTAATTGGAATCTAGCTTTTCTAACGCCTACAGAAAAATCCACACGGTTCTGAAAAAGAAAAAAATACAGCCCAGGAGGCACAACTAAATTTAAATATGGCATTTCTAAACTAGAGAGAAAAACAGGAAGGGAGAATAATATTTGAAGAATTTAGATATGTGTTAGGACAGCATTGTTTCCCCTCCTTTCACCTTCAGGTTGGATTAAGCAATTCAGGATCCGAAAGAGCCTGGTGACATCCACAGACCCAAGTCACCACTTGGGTCTTCCCAGGGGTCTGAAACACCTGGGGTGGGAAAAAGTCAGGAGAGTTGTTAACCAAACTCAGGAAAGACAACAGAAAGGGGAGTACAAGATGATGAAGCTGGGGGCGGGGGACCAACATTTTTATTTGTGTCAAAATGACTCAGAACCTGGCCTGCTGGCATTTACAGGGTGCTATCTCCCACTGTGCCCTTATAATTATAGAAGGTAAATGGCAGTCAGACGCATGTGGCCTTGAAAGGCTGGGGAAGGAATTTGAAGTCTTTCACTGTAATGAAAGGGCAGGAGAGGAACATAATCCCCACTGGGCTTTGATGCAGGATTTTTGACAAAGGGCAGCAGAAACAGAAAGGATGAGACAGATGTGAGAGAGGGGACTTAGGTGGAATCTACAGAGTCTGGAACAAGGGGATGGAGGGCTGAGTGCTGGGAACACATCAAGCATGATGGCTGGATGGATTTGCTGCCAGTAAGGGAAATAAGGTATCAGGAGGAATACAGAATTAAGGGAAATATGGTATCAAGGAGAATAAGGTATGGAGGGGAACAGGTATACCAACAGAGGAATGAGTTGCAACATCAGTTAAGCTGTGTACAGAACTAAGTTGGAAATGGTCAGGAGTACAGGAAGAGAAGCCCGGGTAGCACTTTTCATGGTACAGCGCCCTGGGGAGAGACTGGGACTGTCAACAGAAATGTGGGAGTCCATGTGGACTGGGGGTCTGCAGTATGTAGACAGGGTGACAAGAAGCAAGGAAGCAGGTGGAGTGAGGTGAGTGAGGACCAAAGACAGAGCCTAAGGAAGGGTCTGCCCTGCGCAGAGGGAGGGTGCCTAGTGAGGAACTGAAGGAGAATCGGGTTGCAGTGTAGCAATAGCCAAGATAAAAGTCAACTTCAGGTAGAGACTGACCAGGGATCACGCCTGTGGAAGGCCACTGATGACCGTCAGTGACTCAGAGGGCAGGCTCAAACCCGGGGAACAGATGGAAGTCAGACTCGTTAAGGCATAAGGGAATGATGGAGAAATGGATGATGGACTATTTTTGCAACAGGTTTGCACCTAAAGAAGAGGATGGAGACCTTGGAGGTTGGAGGATGCAGCGGGTTCAGGAAAGGGAGGATGTCAAGGAAAAGGCGCCTTAGCAGGTTTGTAGACTAGAAGGAAGGAGCCCAGGGTGGGGCGAGGGATGGAGAATGTGAGAAGGATGGGCTGTGATAAGTGGGGCCTGGTTCAGAAGATTCTGGAGGAAAGTGGATACGAGGAGGAGGGGCCTTTCATAGTCTAGGATGGGGGGCGGAGAGCAGGCTACCGGGAAGGTTGAGATGAAGAAGGACACTGAACTAAGACAACCTGGAGTTTCCGTTTATTTCTCTTACGCTTTATTGGCAACAACAGCACGGTTTTTTACCTATCACTCGTAGAAGACAGTATTTAAAAGGCAAATAACAAAAACTGCCTCTACATGCCGTCATCCTCCTCCTCCATTCTGCAAAATCAATCTGCCCAGCTAGACAAAAGATTCACTTTTCTTTAACCGCACAGACACTACTGTTGTGGGGAACACAAAAGAAATAAAACAAAAATCTCTGTGTTTGACAAAGCCCAAATTCTGCGTCAGCGAGTCCAACGTTTACCATAGTGAGAGACAGCAAAGAAGTGTCCGTAGAGATGAGCGTGGATATTCAAAATCCAGTAATTTTAACAAAGAAAAAGGTTCTGCTCACTAAGATGACACATCGGAAGGCTCCTTTTTGTAAAGGCATTGATTCAATCTTCACAAGCTAGAATTCTGCCACTTGCTGACGTCACTGATAGAAAATGGGATGTCCTGTCTCCAGGAGGAGAGACCCAAACACGCCTTTCATAAATTCAACACAGCTGATGCCCTCACAGACCGTGGCACACGGGGCGAGGGAGCTCATGCAGGAGAGCCTAACGGGGCGGTTCAGGGACTGATGTGCGCTGGGTGTCCCAGGGTGACTTCAGGGAAGGGACGTTAAGGTGACGGCAGTGGGAAGAGCGGGGAGAAAGGGGGAGGACATAAAAAGTGAAAAGAATGTGGATTGTATCCAGGGGGGATGGAACCACTGAAAAATTTAGAACTGGAGAAACACATAGTTAGATATCACTGCCTAATTTGTTTAAGGCATTTATTGGCTCAGCGCCTGTGGCTCAAGTGGCTAAGGCGCCAGCCATATACGCCTAAGGTGGTGGGTTCGAATCCTGCCTGGGCCCACCAAACAACTGTGGTCCCAGCTACTTGGGAGGCTGAGGCAGGAGACTCGCTTGAGCCAAGGAGTTGAGGTTGCTATGAGCTATGATGTCACAGCATTCTACCCAGGGGGATAGCTTGAGGCTCTGTCTCAAAAAAAAAAAGGCATTTATTTAATCAGTGGCTCAATTGATACCCTCTGTTCACCACACCCCTTTTTATAATAGTGAATTTCCACAAGAACTAAGGGGCCAATCTGCCTCATTCCTGCCTTTACAACTCTCAGAAGAAAGCTTTGAAGTTCTTTTATTGTTTTTTTTTTTATGTTGGTATCAGTTTTTTTATGACTCTTTAGAGAAGAGTGAGATGGTCTGAGACTTGTCACCAAAGTGTCAAAGAGAGGCCTAAAAGCCCAGAGTATTCCCCAGTGGCTTTTACCGGACTGACGTGTATGTAGCAGCTGTACTTAAAGCTTTATGTAAAATGTTGTCCGGGCAGCATGAGGGGTCCTTGAGGAACCTGAAGCACCATCGGCACCAAGCTGGCACAGGTGCGTACTGTCAGGAGGCCGAGAACCTGCAACCCTTATAATTTATCTGCTCAATATCAATTTTATCAAATCAATAATAATATTGATATTTATCTGCTCAATATTAAGATTAAGGTCAGTATAAATATGTGATTAGAAGAAGAGCGTGTGTTGTTGCCAAGTTCAGCTCTCCGGATTTCCCACTCAGCTCTTAACCCGACAACTGAAGCCCCCACAAGAACCTCTGTGGCTCTGACCCCCCCCACCCCGACTGGACTGCAGTGTAGAACCTCCCTTGGTGGTTTACCAGCCTTCTGTCTTTATCCAACGGAGCTACATAAGGATTCCTTCCGTGCACTGCCTGGAAAGATTTCTGGCATTCAAGTTTGCTCACCAGTTAAATTTCTAGTGATGTTGTAATACCTCAATGATTAAAATTGTGCTAATTACCTCCACCAGGCCCCCCTTATTAAAGATTCTGACTATCATTTTATTTACACATACACAGCTGCTATAAATTTCTTTTATTTCTCTTTAAAAGCCCCATACTTTAATGCCTTTGCTTGATTTAAGCTTTTTTATTGTATGAAAAAGCATCAGTTTAGGCTCGGCGCCTGTGGCTCAAGCGGCTAAGGCGCCAGCCACATACACCTAAGGTGGCGGGTTTGAATCCCCAGCCTGGGCCTGCCAAACAACAATGATGGTTGCAACCAAAAAATGGCTGGGCGTTGTGGAGGGCACCTGTGGTCCCAGCTACTTGGGAGGCTGAGGCAGGAGACTCGCTTGAGCCCAGGAGTTGGAGGTTGCTGTGAGCTGTGAGGCCATGGCACTCTACCCAGGGGGATAGCTTGAGGCTCCGTCTCAAAGAAAAAAAAAGAAAAAGCATCAGTTTAAACTTCCTTGGATATCTTTTTAAAAAGAGACCTAGGTTTTCCAAACCATCCCTCCCAAACGCTCGTAAATTCTAAATGCATGAGAGAGTGGAGTTATATATTTTTAATGTGTTTAAAGTACACTAACTAGTACATGGGGCGCTCTTGTATAACTCTTTTTATGGGGCTCGGAGTGTATTTTTACATCATCTTTGTTTTTACGACATCATGCACCATGACGACTACTTGATGCCCAATCCTTATAAATGTCGGCAATTCCTCCATGGTGGGGTTGTTGCCATGGGGAATGAGGACCACTTTGCCACAGCTTCACGCTGATGAAATCTGCAATCCTGGAACACGAGGAAGGTCTGTGTTTACTCTGTGTTGAGATGGTCAAGTAGACACTAATTGGTGGGGCTCGGAACCCAGAACTAGTTTTGTTTCCCAAGGAAATAGAGATAATTTCCTGGAATAGTCATTAGTGATCGTTTAAACAGAATTCTGTGCGGAGAGGCTGCCTTAATAGCAGATGGACTGTGCATACACCCCTGTTAACTTAGCTCGATGCTCAGCTCCAGGAATGTCCTGGAAGAAGTAGATCCTGTGGTGAATTGTGAGGAACGTGAGTGATACAATTTTATCTCTTAGTTATTACACAAAACACTTCCCAAATTGCTCCATTCAAAGGCATTCCTACTTGGGCTATGGATTTGAGGGAAGCTGTGTGATAATGGGGGATGCTCAGGCTTCAGAGAGCTCAAAATCAGATGCATTCAAATCTCAGCTCAGCTGCAGCTTAAGATATGGGACTTACTTATCTGAATCTCAGTTTCCTAAACCATAAATGGGGATGGGGAACAGATCCTATCTCCTGGGCAGATGCCAACGTCTGGGCATTTCAGGGGCATGAAAAAAATAATAGCTAATATTGTCAGCTAGCAGATAGCAGAGTTAACAATAAAAAAGACAGAACCAGGACTCTTTCATCTGCACATGTTATGATAGTTTCTCACTAGCCACATGGCTGGCTTCTTGCTTTTTTATATCTTTGCTCGAGTATTACCTGGTCAATGGGGCCTATGCTGACCTTTCTATTTAAAATAAGACCCTATAATCTTTCACCCCAGCCTTCTGCGTCCTTGCTTATAGCACGTACTGCCTAACACACTATTAATTTTCCTACTTATTTGTTTTTAAAATTCTTTTATTTATTATTATTATTATTTTATTGTTGGGGATTCATTGAGGGTACAAGAAACCAGGTTACATTGATTGCATTTGTTAGGTATAGTCCTTTGTTTTTAAAATTCTTATTCTCTTAATATTATTATTAGAATAGCAGCTCCTCAAGGGCAGGTGTTTTGCCCACTGCTGCTAGTTCAGCACCTTGGGAATTCTTGATATTTGATGAATGAGTGAAGGAAGAACTTCACTTAGATCTGTGAAGTTCATTGTGTTGCTTTCTCAAGGTCCTCACTTCCCAGCTGTAGAGTTGGGGCAACACTCAGAGCTCTGCTATCTGGGCATCCAGAACTAAAGGGAGGCATTCAACTGACTGTGACATAGGCACCCGCATAGTGTGAGGGACAGAAGGCTTTTCTGGGAGAGGCCTAAGTACTCACCCCATGCTCTCTGGCCTCAAATCCTTCACACATATGCCCATCAAGTGGCACAAGAGAAAAATGTCTGACCTTTCTAGGAAAACAGGAGGAAACTCTTGCCAAATCAACATCACCATCAGTCTGATGTCAGTCAAGTTCATGATGTTCAACAGAAACCTGCTTTTTGCAATTTGTGAACAGTTTCCGCATCCACAAACTACTCCTGCCTTGTTCAAACAGATGTGTCAACATCTCACCAAACCCCAAATATCAATCAAATGGCAATGACTGGAATTTTAATCAACTACAGGCATCTTTAAGTAGAATGGAGAAGTCTCCACAGCAAAAGAGATGCTGCAAAGCTACGAATGCCTCGTAATCCTGACTGCTCAATCCTTAACATCTACCCTACCTTTCTGCAATCAGTGCATGAATTCCACAAGACCACGAACCATGTTTGTGTCTCATTCCCTGCACGGTGCCAGGCACCTAGCAGGCACACAGTAAGTATTTATGGAATGAATGAATGAACTTAGGTAATTCAAAACACATTACAAAGACCCCTTAGAAACCCAACTGACACGGTTCAAGGACTAGACATTGAAGACAAAAATGTTGTTCAAACAGAATGGATGACACTCGGTAGCAACATATATCAACAAAGGTCTGACAAGTTGTATTTTTCTCAAGCTTGACACGGGATGAGAACCAGCTATGCCATTCATCTGCTAAATAGGCTAATGCCATCTCAGCCCAAATTAACAACTAATAGAAGCATTATTTCTTAACCAGAGAATAAGAAATAATGGTTCTGGCTTGGTGCGTGTGGCTCAGTGGTCAGGGTGCCGGCCACATACACTGGGGCTGGCAGGTTCGAATCCACCCGGGCCTGCTAAACAACAATGACAACTATAACTAAAAAATAGCCGGGTGTTGTGGTGGGCACCTTTAGTCCTAGCTACTTGGGAGGTTGAGACTGGAGAATCACTTAAGCCCAAGAGTTTGTGGTTGCTGTGAGCTGTGATGCTACAACACTCTACTGGGAACACATAGTGAGACTCATTCTCAAAAAAAAAAAAAAAAAAAGAAAGAAAGAAAAGAAAAGAGAAAAAATAATGGTTCCCTTAAAGTTTTTACTGGTCAGACCGCACCTAGAGGTTTCTTGTTTTATATCCCTGAGGTTTTGTCACCGTTTGTTACATAGTTCAATTGCAATAATAGATAACTGACACAGAGAGGAATAGTGGAAGGTCTATTATATATAAGAGAAAACAAAAGTAGTTCTTTCTCCTTCGGGGAATGGAAGAGTTAATTCAAATGTCTCTCAAAAAAACAAAATTTTATCTTTAGAAAACTGTATCCCTATAAGAATTGCAGCCATCCATCCCATCCATCCAATGAGTAAGTTTTACTGAATTTGAGCAAAGCCGACCACCCCATCACAGTTTCACCAGGCCCAGGACACTGGATAGGACCTGCCCTGGCCCCTTGTTACTGAGCTTGAGTATTCACATAGGTCAGGGGCCTTACCTGTTTTGCTTTATATCCTTATACATTCAGGGAACAGCACAGAATCTAGCATATAGTAGATATAAAATAAATATTAGGCAAACCAAAAATGAAGAAGGATGCCAAAATGGACCTCCAGTTCCTGAATCCAACAGGAAAAATTGCTGAAATTGGCTCAAGAATCTTTAATTAGAGGTCACCACCAGGGCACCACGAAGTCTGGCCCACTGACGCCAACATCCCCTTGGGAACCTTGAGGTCAGCCCAATCCTCTATTCTTCCCTCCCTCTCATTCGTAGTTACCGCTTCCTTTCTGTTAGTTGCCATCAGAAGGGACCTCAAGTCTTTTACCAGGTACACAGGGACTCTGCAGACTCGGTCCATCTATCTGCCCTCCTCATCTCTCTCCCCTGTACACACTTCACTCCTTTCTCCGCCTCTCCTCGTGCTGTTCCATCTGGCAGGAACGTATATACCACCTTGTTCTTTCTTCCTGGTGAGCTCGATTATCCTGTAAGATTCAGATCATGTGTTATCTTCTTTGGGAAGCTTTCTCCACATTCCAAGTCGGCTCAGCTAAGTTCTTCCTCTGTAATCCCATAGCATTTGGTAAATGTATCCATCTTAACACCTACCACGCAAAATTGAAACTGTCTGCCTACTCACTAGATAGTCAGTTCTTCAAAGGTAGAGACCATGTGATTCATGGGCATAACCCTAAATGTACAGTGACTGACACAGGAGATACAGAACTAAACGAGTGGCAGACAGTTGCCCGTCACTGGGAATGACCAGGCAGAGACCAGCCAGCCCTCAACCCTGAAGGGAGGGAAGAGATCTTCTATTGCCTGGAAGACTGATTACATGAGAGACATCTATGGCTGCTTTAACTCCGTAATTATATAATTTTATAAATCTCCATTCAGATTCTTGGAACTGGAATAGGAATTAAACATATATACACTTTGCTCTTTTGTTTTCTAAATATATCACCTCAAAGAAAAAATTCTTAAGGAGATAACTTTATATATTAATTCCATGAGCCATGAGGCTGAACTTTCAGCTCATAATTCTTAAAGTCTGTCTTACCTTTGATTACATTATGCTTTAAAATTGTCATAATTAGACAATAATAAGGTCAATAATAATGAGTCTCCTAGACTCATATGTAGAGTCTAGCAGAAAGGCAAACAGATTTAAGCAAATAGCTTTAAAAAGCTATTTAATTCAAGCTCCGGAAAGGGGAAAGCATAAATAAAGAATAGGCTGAGTGACCAGGAGAGGTAGAAACAGGGTAATTTGAATATTTAAAATTTTTAAATATTCACATTTATAATTTCTACAGATTAGTGAGAAACAGCCTCAGAGAACAAGAAGCAAGGGAAAAGGAAAAGATTCCAGGAAAACAAGAGCTGGTCAAGAAAGGCTTCAGGAGTAAAAAGTGATGGCATTTCTACTGATTGGGCCTTGGGCTCATTATTCCAGCCTTCTGGAACATTCTTCCTCCTTGGAAGGATGTTGTTCCTCTTGCATCATTCTTCCCGACGCAAGCTTAGCCGATACCATGTTTTAAAGATCAGTATATAAAGAAATAAAGGATGAGTTACGTGCCTGTAAAAGGATATTGTTCCTTTAACAACCTCTTCACTCGCCCGGGCGTGGGAGCCCACACCTGTAATCCTAGCACTCTGGGAGGCCCAGGTGGGTGGATTGCTTGAGCTCAGGATTTCCAGATCAGCCTGAGCAAGAGCGAGACCCCATTTCTGCTAAAAATCAAAAAAAACTAGCTGGGTGTTGTGGTGGGCACCTGTAGTCCCAGCTTCTCAGGAGGCTAAGAGTTTGAGGTTGCTGTGAGCTACGAAGTCACAGCACTCTACCCAGGGCGACAGAGAGAGTCTGTCTCAAACTAAATTAAACCACCACCCCGGCCAAAACCCCAACTCTTCATATAGCTCCTGAAGACCCAGAAAGCACTCTTTCCACTATACCAGGAGTTGGCAAACTGTTTCTTAAAGAGCCAGATAGCGCATATTTTAGGCTTGTAGACCATATGTTTTCTATTGTAACTACTCAACTGCCATTGTAGTATGAAAGTGGCCGCAGCTATCACGGAAGTGAACGAGCGTGGCTATCGTCCAATAAAACTATTTATAGGCAGTGCATTTAGAATTTCACTTATTTTCCAAGTGTTACCAAATATTCTCTTAATTTTTCCCAACCATTTAAAGATATAAAAGCCATTCTTAGCCAAAGAACATGAACAAAAGGGAGGAGCTTCCCACCCGCTGCTCTAGATGGACACTAATGTCACCTCTGTTTCTCTCTTCCTGCACCCAACGTCAGCAAAGGGTCTCAGTATTAACCATCTGAATTTGGTAGGAAGCCAGTAGACAATCTAATACACACTCTTAAGAGAAAAACTCAAATTAATTCAAGGTGGGGGGCAGGAGAATGAGGGAGCAGGGAGAGGGGAGAAGGGAGGGGAAGGGGAGTCACAGTGCATGGCACACCTCTTGGGGGCAGGACACAATTCTAAGACGGACTTTACCTAACAAATGCAATCGGTGTAACCCAATTCTTTACATCTTCAATGAACCCCAAACAATTAAAAAAATATATACAAAAGAAGAGTAACTTTTAACTTCATAATATAGCAGAATTTTTTAAAAAAAGCCTCACTAGGGCTACTCTGTCCCAAGCAACTGCCACAGGGAATTTCAAGAATCAAGTACAACTTTGAATGGTCTCTAATGATTTTTGGCAACAGGAGGCAAGACTGTTATAAACATCCAAAATTACAAAAGTTCAACTAAACTCATGAGCTCTGTAGATAGTGCTGGAGGGAGGAAAGATACAGATTTCCCTTCACAGGACACCTGTATTCAGATCCACCTATATGGCTGGCCTGAAAACGGCTTTAACAACTTACTTCTCATCTCAGAGGGCATCAATTTCCTCTCATGGCGGTAGAAAGAAGAAAGATTCAAAATTTTTTGAATCAAAGAGTTAGTTTCCTATACAAATTCCTATAAAAGGAATATTTTAAAAACCTAGATGTTAAGAATAGCTTTCTTCCTCAGGCAAAATTAATAGGACTATGTCTCAGGGAAGCTGAAACCTTTATAATTAGTCATATTTTCCTTTTTTGCTGTGGCTGCCAGGAAGCTCAGTGTCAAGTGGGTGCCCTAATTCTAAAAATTATTTAAGATAATTTTTTTGTTTTATTGATATTTTCCAGGGTCAAAGTTTTTATTTTTCCCCCCAGCTATATAAGATGTTTCAAGTCCTTTGTAGAATAAAACAGGGTACTGATTAACTTAACTAGTTCTCTAATCTTAGTAGTTCTTTAATCCTGTATTTTAACTCAGGAACAGGAACATAAACTCATATCAAGATGAGCCAGAAGAAGTATTTCTTTCAAATACCTTCTTTTTCAAAGTTGTCTTTCATTTCTCCATATGTTTCTGTTCTTTGTCTGGCTATTACTTCTTTGTTGCCATGGCACTTAATATTTATACAAACAATAAAAAGCAAGGGAACTGTTCCTGCCACTTCTTGTCAACTATTACTTAGAATTTCAGGCCAAGTGGTGTGTGATTGATTCCAACTTGATGCACCCAGAGATGAAGCAATGAAATGGCCTTGAGTAGCTTATTCCAGATCATTTCGGAACTGGGAGGCTCATTTCTTAATGCCTCAGACAGGACAGGGAGCTGTACCAGATTCTTTTCCCTATTAATTCATTTAACAGCTATTAACTGAACACTTGCTACCTATGTCAGACACACAATATAAAATTATCCAGTTAGAGTTAAATCAAATTTCGTGTCACCTTTCTGTAAACAGGAAATCAATTTTCAAATAGCAGGGTGAGGGATAGAGGACAAAAATAATGAAAGGCACACAGAAGATATTAGGGGTGAAGCCTGCAGTTTGGGTGTAGGATGAAGATTTATTATTTCAGATGGCATTATTTGGAATGTAAGATAAATCACACAGGAATTACATTAAACTATAGAAGGTCTTACTAGATTAAGAGAACCTATCTACATATAATATGTTGATTATAAATTGATTCCTATGTTTCTTCAAGTGAACCTAGCAAAGCTTCTATTTTGCATGTTTTTAAGAAGTTTAGGCTCAGCACCCGTAGCTCAGTGAGTAGGGCACTAGCCACATACACCGAGGCTGGCTGGTTCAAGCCCAGCCTGGGCCGACTAAACAACAATGACAACTGCAACCAAAATTAGCTGGGCATTATGATGGGCACCTGTAGTCCAAGCTACTC
>NW_003852576.1:2536124-2546904 GCF_000181295.1 Otolemur garnettii | reverse complement strand
GACGCTGTCTCAAAAAAAAAAAAGTAAAATAAATAAATAAGTAGTTTAAAAACAGAAAAGCCAAAGTGTCCTTCTTTTTTTTTTAATTGTTTAGGATTCATTCAGGGTACAAAGAATTAGTTTACACTGATTGAATTGTTAGGTGAATTCCCTCTTATAATTGTGTCCCACTCCCAAGAGGTGTGCCATACACCGTGACCCCCACCCCCTTCCTCCCCTCTTCCCTCTGCTTACTCCCTACCGCGTATTAGGTTATCTATTTTAAACTGCACCATACTGAGCTTGTTACTAGCTCATAAAGGCCAAGAGGTGTGTGATTGATTCCAACTTGACGCACCTGTGAGAGTCGTGAAACTCCATTCAGGCTGTGGAGCACAGGGTTTAAGAGCCACGCCTGGGTTTGATCCCAGCTCTGTCACTCACTGGCTAGGTAACTTGGGCCGGTGTTCTTTTGCCTCCCTGCACTTCATTTTTAAAATGAGGGTACTATTATATCCTTCCTAGTGTTGTTGTGGGGAGGGAAGGGGGAAAAATAAAATGCTTGTATGATAAAATGACCAAGGGGAAGGGTGTAGCCTTGGACTCTTGGATTCAGATTCTAGCTGTATCCCTCTTTCAATATACCCATGAACTTGGACCTAACTAGCATCCCTGGATCTCTGTTTCCTCATCCGTAAAAGGAAGATACTGTGGCGTCTACCTTGACGGGTCATTGTGAGCAGTAGATAATGGATGTAAAGTGCTTCACATATAACAAGCGCAGGATAAATGTTAACTCTTGTTAGAATAATGTCTGGCAGATTGCAGTTGCTAAATAAATGGTAGCTGGCATTAAGAGTAGGGGCAAATGGGCAGGTTTAGGAACCATGAGTCTTTGCAGGGAGAAAGGTCATGGGAATTGTTCAGTCTTTTGTTTCAAAAATGGGGTAAGTGAGGACTAAAGGACACAGTGACCTGCCCCAAGCCCCTCAGCTCTGGAGGCAGAGCTTGAACTGCAACCCGGGTCTTGGGGCTCCCAGTCCAACGTTCTTGGCCTGAAACCACACTGTTGTCTTCCTGCCTCTAGGGGTGATGGGATTATAGTGGAAACCAGTTTTTCCTGACTACTCTCCAAAAGGAAAAAAAAAACAAGATGGAGATCTGGGGTTGGGGAAGGGGAGAGCTGCCATTGGCAAAGAAATAAAACTGCGTTCTGCTCCACGTATGGAACGTGTATCTGGACGGCAGCGGGATTTAATTTTTGGTGAAACTGGCCAAAGGTTTATAAATTAAAAATATAACCATAGGAAATAAGAAGAACCTTGGGGAATAATAGACTGATCAATTATACCTTGGAACAAAGCCAGCTGATGTCATCATTAGTCAAACAAAACAGTGAAATTTTTTGAATAAGAGAAAATTTACTAAGAGACTAAAAAGACTAATTTGGTACAGTTTTTGGTTGGGGACAGGAAAAGTAGTTCTCTAGGACGAGTTTCTCATTAACAGATATTTTTAAAAATGAGCAGAGTGATACAGTTATTGCCAAAAACAACTTTAAAGGAAGAAACTATTCAGCATACTTAGCTCAACACCATCATTCTACAAAGGAGGAAGAGAAACTAGAGGCCAAGTGGCTGCTCATCGTGACTCAGCCAGTTTAGTTTCAGGACCTCTTGGTGAGTCAACGGCTTAAAGTATATGCCTTAAACAAAGAATAAACAGAAGTATAATGATCTACATCATTGCAAAACCATCCATCCCCATTCACTGAGAGCTTGTAAGGTGCCATAACACACTAAGTTGATCCATGAACCTTTATTCCTCATAAATCAATAATTTAGAGACCGGCTCGGCGCCTGTGGCTCAAGTGGCTAAGGCGCTAGCCACATACACCTAAGGTGGTGGGTTTGAATCCAGCCTGGGCCCGCCAAACAACAATGATGGCTGCAACCAAAAACAGCTGGGTGTTGTGGCAGGCGCCTGTGGTCCCAGATACTTGGGAGGCTGAGGCAAGAGACTTGCTTGAGCCCAGGAGTTGGAGGTTGCTGTGAGCTGTGATGCCACAGCACTCTATCCAGGGGGACAGCTTGAGGCTCTGTCTCAAAAAAAATAAATAAAATAATTTAGAGACCATTATTATGCCATTTTATAGATGGGAAAACAGAGGTTTATTATGCCATTTAACAGATGGGAAAACAGAAGTTCATGCTATAATGATATGAGTGGCATTAACACTTTCACCAACACTGTTATGTGGCCCCCTTTTTCTGAGTTTGCATCGTGGACCAGCTAAATACACTAGTGGCTTTATATAATCAGTATATGTATTGGCTCGTTTAATCCTTACAGCAACCTTATAAAGTCAGTACTACAGTTAATCCTCATTTTACAGATGAAAAGGCAAAACATAGAATAAAGTTAAATAATTGGCCCAAGGTCATCTAGCTAAAAGTGGCTAA
Organism: Otolemur garnettii; assembly: GCF_000181295.1. Taxonomy (NCBI): domain Eukaryota; kingdom Metazoa; phylum Chordata; class Mammalia; order Primates; family Galagidae; genus Otolemur; species Otolemur garnettii. The sequence continues at coordinate 2,544,463 of NW_003852576.1, read as the reverse complement.
GCCAGGACATGAAGGTAGGCTCTGTAGTTAACACCTTTGAAAATAATAACCACAGGAAGATAAATACTGTGTGATCTCACTTATATTAGGAATCTAAAAAAGTCAAAGTCATAGAAAGAGAGAGCTGAATGGAGGTTCCTAAAGGCTGGGTAAGAGAAGGGGGGTGAACGTGGGAGGGGAAATGTCAGTCAGAATGCACAGAAATTCAGTTACACAGGAGGAATAGGGTCTAGCGATCTCACAAACAGCATGGCCACGGTAATACTGTCTATTTCAAAATTGCTAAAGGAGTAGATTTTAAATGTTCTCTTTACAAAGAAACAAGCATGTGAGGTGATAAATATAATTCACCTGATCTAATCACTCTACAATGCTCACATATATCACAGTATCACATTATAAAAGGATACAATGATTACTTACCAATTAAAATAATTTTCTTTTACAGAAAAGAATAATAGGAAAGAGAAAGTGCAAAGAAAAATCTTCATTTGCAAATCTTGGACTCCTATAGTAGCAAAGACCCAGGATGACAAAAAGATGTCTCTCTCTCTCTCTGTGTATATACATACATAGACATACATACACATATATAGACATATACACACATATAAACATGCATATACACATATATACACACATATATGTACACACAAACACATGCATAGATACACACACACACATACAAATAGATATTCCTTAAGGAAATTATACAGATGGAGGAAGTGGAATCCTCGGAATTTCTGTGGCTAACAAACACTGAGCTGAACTAGAGGAAGAATGGGGCTGACCCAGGAGAGTAATTTTTGCTCCGAATGTGTTTAGAGCTCACCACCATGTTAGTGCCGTAATCTATCACAGAAGCAGCAGAACATTGATTGCTTGGAATAACATGCTACGTGTAACAGTAAATCAGGCAAGAAAGTGTGGTCAGAGTGCCTGAAACATACAGGAGCAAAGAGGCTGGATGCAGGTTACAGAGGACAAGAGGAGGGTAGGGCTGGGCGCAGTGGCTCACGTCTGTAACCCCAGCACTCTGGGAGGCCGAGGAGGGTTGATCCTCTGAGGTCAGGAGTTTGAGACCAACCTGAGTAAGAGTGAGACACCATCTCGATAAAAAAGAGAAAAATTAGCTGGGCATCATGTCAGGTGCCTGCAGTCCCAGCCACTCAGGAGGCTGAGGCAGGAAGAGCCCTTGAACCCAGGAGTTTGAGGGTGCCGTGAACGAGGCTGATGCCATGGCACGTTCCAGGGGTGACCGAGAGAATCTCTCTCTGTGTCTCAAAGAAAGAAAAATAGAAAGAAGAAAGTTGAGGGGGGGGGGAATCCTTTTGATTTAATTCCATAGACAGAAAAGTTAACAGAACAACATAAACAGTTGTCTCGGGACTATTGTTGTATTTTTAAAAAATACAGACTGATGAGGACTTTGCTTTGTTCTCTGTGGAAGGCAGTTTTCTACTCTCTGATAACAGCGTATCATCAAACATCTGCTTAGAAAGTGTGTTGACAGAGTCGTCTGGGAAATCTTGATAAATGAATGAACAGATAAGCCAAGCAAGAATAATTTCTGTCTTCCTTTTCCTTTCTTTCTTTCTTTCTTTTTTTTTTTTTTTGCAAAACACTTAACCTGTTGTTAATATTTTACTTAGGCAAATTTAACCAACCTAACAGTTGGGCCATCTACGCTATGGCCAAAAAAATTAAGCTTCCGATAAGTGAAATGAAATGGATATTCTTGACTGAATACATTATTTTGTCTTCCAACTGCTTAAGAATATAAGCTCTGTTTACCTGAATTTTTGAAAAGCCAAACCCGTGATGATTTTTAATGAATATTTTCTGATCAACCATAAGAGACTACCAGTCACTCGTTTATTGATTAAATAAACATTTAATAAAGCAGTAGGTAGCTCCAACACCCTACAACTCAGGTAGCAACAGTTTCTTTTCAGGAATATATATGAGTAAAGGAGCTTGTTAACTATCAGTCAAGGTCACCATTGAGCTGGAGCCGGATGACATGGGAGCTGCCCAGCCACTCTTGCTGTGATTTTCTAGCGAAGCTCTTTGTTCTTCATTCCTGCTGAAGACTGCCCTTCACTTTCCACGTAACCCTCCCTCACACTGACAAACAGGAAAAAACCACTGCAGTTCTTTCTTATGTAATGTGTTTTTTTGCAGGAGATCCAGAACTGTAAGAGCCTTGATGCTTTTTATCAATTCCACTCAACGTCAAGGGCAGGAAATAAAAATATTTTTCTCTTCCGACCCAAATACAATACCCCTTTGTGAAGCTGCTAAAAATTTAGAAATAGCAAATCTGGGAAATTTTTCAGGAGAAAGATATGCATCAAAATGTTCCATTTTGCTAAAAATACCTTTAAGTTTTTCTTAGCATTCCAACCCACATCATGCCGAAATCTGGTATGACAAACAAAATCTGTATTGATGGTAACTCTGAGGTTACACGAAAGGAGGAAAGTAACTTGTCCTGTGACACCAAAGTCCTCCTAGGCCTTTGCCAGTTTAGAGCAGTTGTTTTCAGAATGGAAACAGGAAAGGCAAAAAAGGGAAGAGAGATCAATGCAAATTTCCGCATCTTCATCACCCGGCAACTGGAGTCACAGATTAAGGACCCAAGAGATAACTTAGGCAAGTTGGGCAGTCCCTGACGGCCAAACTCATGACAGCAAACCTCGTGTGGTCCTCAGAAGCTGCCCCGGCACAGATATATGAGCCTCCCTGGGAAGCAAAATTGTTTCAATAGTAGTAGGGATGTCTCAGTGTTCAGAGATAAATGTGGTGGCAACAGAAGATATGTGTGGTCCAGGGCAGGCCCCAGGGTCACAGCTCCCAGCCCTGGAGACACACGAGAAATAATCAAAGGAAAAGAAAAGGTTGGCCTTGCTTGGGGAGCAGGCTGACTGTAATGGAATAGCTAGGTAACTAGGTAACAGAATAACCAGGGAGCCGTGAGCACCCAGAGGCTCCTGGGCTGTTTTGTCCCCTGTGGGCTTCTTCCTGACACCGCAGAGACTCCCAGAAGCAACGGCTCCCTTCAACAGGAGCAGAGTAGATGACAGCTACGTTTTCTTCAAGTCTTGCCAAGAAAAACCTTATGGGGTTAAGAACACAGAAGGCTTCAGAGATCTTTTAAAAAGTTTCGGTGTACATACACACACAGAGGAGAAAGGTCACTCGTATTCAAAGGGTTCAAGCATGTTCACAGTTTTTCGAGGAGTTGCTATGTTCTTAAACCCTTTCAACAGATTTATTTGTTCTCAAAAGGGTCATGGATTTATTTAATTGCAGTTTATCTTTCAGTTGGCCCATTATGAGCCAAAGTGTAACACATAAAACATCCAGCATAATTGTAGGTTTGGAGCTTAGGAGGCTCGAGGACAAGCAGGGGGAGTGTGGAATAGTAAGACCGAGACTCCGCCATGTTACTTGCTGCAGGAAAGCGTGCCCAGAGGTGGAAAGGTCGAATTTCAGATAAAAATATAAAAGTCTATGTCTAGAGAAGGAAACTGTTTGTGGCAGGCCTGTCCAAATGCTCCCGAATCTGTCTCTCATGCCCCCCCCCAACCCAATTAGGAGGTGTGGAATGATGGGGTGAAGTGATCATTCACTTAAGACGTAGTAGCATCTTTCTACCACGTGATAAAAACCTATCATAAAATAAATACACACCACATGCTGTCTATAAAACTGTAACACAGGGACGCCTTTGTTTTTCTATCAGGAACCCCGCCAAGATGTCAGGGCCCATAGTTTAGCACTGCTCTGGGGCCCAGAGGCTGGACAAGGGGGCTGACACCTGGACTGCAGAGTTACGATGGTGAGAGCGGGTTGCTCAATCAGTCATGGTCACAGTGCAGACAGGACGGCCACCAGGCTACATCCCACCTGCTGGACAGAATGTCAGCATCAGCCTGTGCTCACAGACAAAGAAGAAAGCTCCAATCTGGCGGAAATGGGCCTGAAGTTTTGTTACCATACATAACAAACTCGATCTACAGTCTTAACCTGAGTAAATTTCATGGCAAATCCAACTTTCTTACATCCAAGTTCTACTGGGGACAAAACACTAGATGGGAGCTCAAAGATGTCAACACTGTCAAACGTAGTTCCTGTGTTTTATGTTTCTATATTGAAATCTAAAATGTGGGTAATAGATTCCTATTAAAAATACACAAAATGTATGTATATTTATAATATAAATGAAATGCCTTTAGTTGAGTTAGACGTTCTGTGCTTTGAAAGATACTAGCTGTCTTAGGGACAAATACTCCTTCCTGGGGAAGAAGGTCCTGCATTATCAATGGAATTGACACCCACATCCCTTACACATAGTTCCATGTGTTACTTTCTTCCTCACAAGTCACACATTTTATGTTTTCATCAAACCAACTCATTATTCGCCAAAATCATGCCAATGTTAAGAAAGATGGTCTAGTTACTTATTTCTTAAAATAAGTCCCTTGACTGTTACATATGATAACCCGCTTTGCCAGCATTAAAACAGATCATTCTTTAAAAATAATGTTAGGGTTATTTAATAATCTATTTAGTTCTTATTGTCAATGCACTGGAGTTGATAGGTATAAACACTACATAGTACTTCTTTTCCTCTTTTACTGTGAAGATGTCTGTGATGTAAAACTGTCCTCTGACTTCAGGAAATGCTTAGATCAGGTTCCTTCCCAGGAGAATGGAACACAAGCTACTGTGATGGCATGGCTTTCTGGAAACAACTGAAATCTCGATGTGGAATAAACCTTAAAAATATCTGTTTTAAGAGAATAGAGGAAACAAGGAACATAGCTCGATAGATGGCATGGGCTATTAAAAGGCAAAAAGAAGAATCAGAAAGCAAAAGACGCTCGGGTACTAATCATTTTTCGCTTTCTAACAAGTTTGCTTGGATCAATTTTTCTCTTAGGTATTTTTTTCTTCCTACAAGTTTTTAGGGTTAATTCATTTATCTAAAGATTTCAGTATTCAATTACCTTTATTGAATAACTTGAAAGCAAAAACCTCCCACCATTAGTAACTTCCTAGGGGAGGAAAAAATATATATATATACACATACACACACATACATCCAAAAATGTCTTAAGCTTTTCCAGACTCCTAAAAGCCAGATGTAGCAGCAGCACTGTAAATAAATCAATACATTGGAAAGTTCTAAGGCTGTTTAGTTTTTCTGGGAGTGAAAAATTAAAACAGAAATGAGAAAGATGAAATGAGATTCTATCAAAAAGACTCTGGCAGATTCAGGGCCAGAGTGAAAATTCTAGTATGGATAATGAGAGGAAGAGGGTACCCGCGATACGGCGGGCTCTGCTTGGCACCGAGTGCCCCAGAAGCAGCCAGCAGCACAGACCCGTTCCAGACCGCCACTCACACCGCAAGTATGAAAACCTGAGGTCAGGTTTCCAGATGTCAGGCCTGGGGTCAGCCCTAGGAGGGACAAGGAAACCTCAGTAACTTTTCAAGTCGCATCCTTTATGGTATTTGCAGGGACACAGCCAACAACAGCCAGGGGGCTATTTACCAAAGCCATTCCCAGCACCTCCCACAGAAATGCCGTGGGAATCACTGCCAAAGCTTACATGGGAATCAAACAGAAAGAGCTGAACACAGCCATGTAAAACATGCCCCAGTCGTTCCGTAAGCCCTGCTTCTTCATAGCTGGCTGCTATGGAAGAAATGACTGCTTACAGAAAACAGAGACCCGAGGAATTGATCCAGCCACAGGGATGAGGGCAGAATAAAACTTAACTATTCCACTCTAGAGTTCCCAGGAGTGGCTTGTCAGGTCTGGGCCATAAGATGTCTAGGGAGAAAACTGCCCCTTAGAAACAGAGCTGGCACAAGGGAGCGAATGGGTCAAGGGTGGTACTGTTGAGGTTCTCCAGTCCAGAGAGGATTCACCAAGTTAAAATATCCAAATGTTCTACAGACTGGCAGAACCAGGTGGAAATCAGCAGCTCACATGTACCCCGTGTTTCCAAGAGGGGGGAGGCTGCAGGCTCTGACCACAAGCTCACCTGCCACGGCAGTACCAAGAGCTGGGAAGACAGGAAGACGCCGAAGGAATCCAGCCTTCCTCAGCCTACGCTCTCAAGGTTGGGCTTTGCACTCTAGGGGTCTACGAAGCTGGGGCTCTTCATCTCATCCTAACACCTGCTTTGGTTCTCATGCTTTTATACTGCCCCCCGCCCCTTCACATTTCCCACGTTGATCACACACACCCCTGCTTGGCACTTCCCTCCAGCTGCCTGGTTCAGTCCAACGCCCACGGCGACAGCGACAGCGTTTACACTGCTTAGAGTTGGGCTTTGTACCCCACTCCACACAGACACAATTCTCTCCTTACTCCCTCAGCCCCACTCCCTGCTAGGAGCTAAATTTGAAAGCCTCATCCTTCTAAGCCTACTCGACATCCTTTTTTTTTTTTTTCCTTTTTTTAAGAGACAGGGTCTCGCTCTGTCACCCAAGCTGAAGTGCAACTGCACAATCAGAACTCACTGCAGCCGTAAACTCCTGGGCTCAAGCTATCTTTCCACCTCGGCCTCCCCAGTCTCTGGAACACAGGCAGGAACCACTGTGCTGAGCTAACGATCCTTTGTAAAGTTAGAGGAAAACAAATGCGACAACTGTGTTAATGGAAGCTCTGTCACCACGCCTGACACCCTTCTAGGTTCAGCTTCAGCACCCACCAGGGCCACCCTGACCGGTTCAACACTGAACACCCAGGGTCTGCTCCTACCTGGCATGGAGTCGAAGCTGAATAGCATTGGCTGAGAGATTGGAAGGAGTCTTTTTTTCTCCCTAAATTCCATTTTATTCTCTCTACTGGATAAAGGTCTATAGTCACTGCAATCACGGTTTCAGAGAACTGCTGAACCCAGAAGACAGGGCCAAAATCTCAAAGAGTCCCAAATTCATCTCAATGACCGCTCTTCCCTCATCTTGGGTTTCCTCTTCTTCCTCTCTTGAGCCACAGAACAGGAAACAATCTAGGCTCTTTGTCTATGTTAATTAATTTGCTCTTCATGGGAACCATATAGAGTAGTTCTTATAGTACACCTATTTTACAGATGGGGAGACAGAGGGCTCAAATAATTAAGTAACCTGTCAAAGAGCGTAAAACTAAGGGTTGGGCTTAGCCACCTGACTCTGCAACGTCAGCTCTCAGCAACTTTATCACACTGACTGCTAAGAAGGCAACTGAGGGCTACAAGGAACTGCATCTGGGCCATTTGTTTAACCAATATTGACTGAGCACCTACTATATACCAGGTGCTGAAAATTCCCCCAACACCCTGCACTATCCCCGTGTGGTCGACACCCCTGTCGCTTCCCTAGCTGCCATTGTCATTTCTCCCAAATGGTCTGTGTGATGAATCTTTTCGACAAGCAAACTCAGTTAAGAGTGGGTTTGTGTTCCACAACTCAATCTTTTAAACTTTCTTATTATAGAAGACAGTCACCATTCCCCGCAGCATTTCTTGGGACTCTAGTAGGCGCCAGTTGGAATATGGAATGGCACAGTTACAGAACTGAAGGAAACAGGGGAACAGATAAAACGGTGTCAGGAAGTCCCTTTCTGCTGTTATGAGATTGAGGAGACACACTGGCAACCTTCCGTGCCCTGCTCACCAGTCCAAAGGAGGGCCCGTCAGGAGGCCCCTTCCTCCTGCGGGAAGGTCTTCAAGGCTGGAAGAGTTATGGCGGCCCACTCCCCCTCTCCACCCCTAGGAGAGTCAGAGCCAGACAGAGCCGCACACAGCTCCAGGCAACATTCCTGAGTAAAAGGCAGGCTGCTGGAGCCTGCAGCCGCTGTTTGATGCGACCTTCACATTGTGCGGCACCCACCCATGCAGGGCAGAACAATCCCCTTCTCCCCAGGCTGCTGAATCAGCCACACTGGGAACAGCCCGGAGAGAGAAGTTTCAGACTCCTGAGACATTTGGTCTATTCAGCACCATGAAGGAAATAACAGTCGTTCAGGGAGAGAATAAAAACGAGGAGCTAGCTGAATAAAGGTGATAAAAATAGATTTTCCGACTCTACGAAGATGAATCATTTTGCCATGGGGACTCGCTAGGCTCTGTTTCAGCCTGGTTTTTAACCCAGCCTCGTAAATTTGACTAAGGAAAATTTCTTTCCTCTAGATAACTGGTGCCACGAAGGGTTCAGTGTTCAGACAGGTCTGACAGGATTTTATTAGAGAATCGCCCAGAAATAACCCCCATTCCCTCCCCAGCCTGCAGGAAATATACTACTTTGAAGGGCAAGGACTGTGCAGGCTTAGGATGGGTGGC
>NW_003852576.1:2508163-2535889 GCF_000181295.1 Otolemur garnettii | reverse complement strand
GATTCACAAAATTCTTTCAAACCCTCCTTATGTTTATTAAACTAATGTGGCTACATGTCTTCCACCACACACCCGAGAAAAAAACAATGCTTTGCTTAACATCATCTTTTTACAGCTTAATTAAGAGCAACAGGTGGTAAAAATATCAAGGGACAAGGTGAATCCAGAGGAAAGTAATTTTGGTATTAGATTAGCCGTGCCATTAAGGGCATACAAAGTAACTTTTTTCTTCTTAACCAAGTGTTAAAATCTAAGTAGCTTCCTTCTCTCTCTCTGGGACACCCATAAGCAAGTCCTTTTTGATCATACATTTTACTTACCCTGGTGCGTCCTCACACTCCCTGGGGATGTCCAGCATATGCACCCTGGGAGAGGGGAGGGGCATCTCCTGTGTGCCACACGGCAGCCCCTGCACGGCAGCCGAAATGCCCTCACATTCCCTGTCCCCAAACAGTCCTCACCAGCGCTGACCCTGCTCTGACCACCAGCAGGCTGCAGTAGCTGAAACGCTGATGCAGTGAAAAGGAGCTAAGTGGCAGAGAGCTGATTGCCACACCAACTGCGGAGAGAGGCGGGGAATTCTGCTCCCTCTGAGAAAGGGGATAACATCACAAGAACCAGAGATGGCCCAGTACACTTCGGAGGGACAGCTTTGTGATAGCCACAAGTGCACAGTAGCCTTGCAATACTGTCAGGAAATCTGGATCTGGAAGGAGCCCCTAACTGGGACCTCAGGGCCAAAAACTCCAGTGCCAACTCTGGAACAAAGCAGCTGCTATGACCCCGGGGAAGTCGCTGGTTTTGAGTCTCATTTTCCCTGTTGGTGAAATCATGATGTTTCAAAAGTAAATCTCTAAATGGCCTCCAGTTGTGCAATTCTAAGGCCATCAGGATACTCATGAGCATAATAAATAATAAGCTACGATGTATGGAAAACATACTATCCGCCATCCACCCTATTAGGTATTTTATGTAAATCATCTCATTGAATCCCACAGTGCTGAGATGAGACTTATCAACACCATTTGACAGATGAGGAAATTGGCTACCTCTCTCTATGGATCCCCATGAAAATAAAGGATCATCAAATCCATTCAGTGTTCTGAATTTAAATGGAAGCATTTAATCTTTGTGCCTGAAATTGAGATGACATCTGAGAATGGAATTTCTGCACTGTGAGGTGATTAATGTGTTTACAGGGCTCTGCCGGTATAATTCTCAGAAACCAGTATTTATGGCTGTGGCTGTTCATGCTACTGCAAAATCCATTTTCCACCTGTTGTTTTTTATTTCACCTCCCTAAAGGACATGAAATATTTCTTTGTGCAGATTTTCAAAACGGGATCCTGAAATACATGAGCAGAAACATCATGTGTAGGGTTATCATCTGGAATTTTCCAGTGCTATAAAACACAATGCTTACAATCAATGCATCATTTACAAAAGTTTATAAGATTGATACACCGGCCGAATCACTGATATCCTGCCCTTTACTGATAGTGGGTCAAGTGGCAGGTTGGCATTCAGCATGTATTAATAAAACCCGGGTTTCCTTAACTACTTCACAGTATCTTTGCATTATGCTCTTTTATCTTTACTGCTATTCATTCAAGTTTTAAGCAAACTTTTTATTTTGGAATAGATTTTAGATTCACAGAAAACTGCAAAAATAATGCCCAGAGTGTGGGTGTAACTCACACTTCACATCTTGCATTTCTATGGTACATTTGCCATAATTAATGAACTCGGGTTGTTACGCTGCTAGTAACTAAACTGTGGGTTTCATCTGGATTTCATGAGTTTTCCCCTAATGTACTGTTTGTGTTCTAAGATCGTGCCCAGGATACTTTATATTTAGTTATTATGTCTTCTTAGCGTCCTCTGGACTTTCCTTATTTCTCAGATTTGCCTTATTTTGAATGATCTTGACAGTTTTGAAGAGTCTTGGGGAGGTATTTTATAGACTGCCCCTCCCTTTGAACTTATCTGATTTTTTTTCATGGCTTCACAGAGATGATGAGTTTTGTAAGGAAGACTGCTGAGGTCAAGTACCATTTTCATCACATTTCTACCAAGGACCCTACTTTAAAAAAAATTATGTTCAAAAGTCAAACCAAAACTGTAAACTAAATAAAGTTAAATTTTAGAAAAGGTAAATATCAGTTCAGTTACTCAGGAATCCAGGCGTTTATACTGTGGACGAAATAACAGACAGAGAAACAAAGTTTTGCACCCATTTGAGAGAAGGGTAGACCGAGGCTTCTAGCAGGAAGCCATCTAATTGTGTCTAGCAAGTTCTTTCGAAATGCTTGCCAAGACAAACTTCCTATAAAAACAACCTCGTTTTAGGAGAAGTGCTTGTTCAGCTTAGCTTGGTCTCCTCTTTACCACGACATTTTCAAATACGTGGTGAATTTTTTCCCCTGTTGTCAAACAATAGAATCACATAGGTTTCCCAACAGTTACACAGAAATTTCTTCTTTAGGGAAGCTTAACTATGAAAAAAAAGAAGTGAGACTCAGGCTAAAATATGTATTTCCTGCGATTATTTATTTTGTCCTCCCTGTTTCTAATTGAGGGTCTGTTCCTCAGGGGGAAAAGTGAGGAACTGATGTAATGTCACCAATGAAATAAGGGAGAACAAGTGGTTTCTTTCTGTAATGAATGGCGTTTTTTTCTTTTTCAGGGACAGGAAGGGGAAAAAAAAAATAACCTAAAGGGAGAAAAGAAAAATCTTTACAGCACTGCTATATATAAGCTTCCACGTCTGCAGAGACACAAAATATAATAATTATGGAAACAAGCTTGGAAAAATAATTTGTGGTCCACGAAAAGGATATTGGACTTCAGCTAGCAAGTCTAGGCATTCAAAACACATGTGAGTAAGAATTTAAGTGCTTGGCTAGCTTACCCACTGCTGTGGGCTAAATTGTATGCCCTCACCCCAAATCATATTTTGAAGTCCTAACCCTCTGTACCTCAGAATGTGACTATATGGCCTTTAAAGAGGTAATTAAGCTACACCTGGGTGGGCTCTGCTCCAATATGTCGCTGTTCTTGTAAAAAGAAAAAATGTGGATACAGACCCAGAAAGAGGAAAGACCATCTGTAAGCCCAAGAGAGGCCTCAGAAGAAACTAACTCTGCTCGCACCTTGATGTGGGGCTTCTGGTCTCTGGAACTAACAAACTAAATTTCTGGGCAGCGCCTGTGCCTCAAAGGAGTAGGGCGCTTGCCCCATGTACCGGAGGTGGTGGGTTCAAACCCGGCCCGGTCAAAAACTGCAAAAACTGCAAAAAAAAAAAAAAAATTTCTATTGTTTCAGCCACCCAGTTTGTGGTGCTTTGTTACCGCAGCTTGAGCTCAGCCCACTACAAAGAAGGAAACATCCTGGGGTATAAGGGAAGCCGCAGGGCATGAGACTGGATGGATATTATGTCTCAATGAATTGTCAATTGCATGAAGATATTCCTGAGTTGTTATTTGTCACAGTTTCCACAGTTAAGTGCAAAATTGCTAATGACTTCTCCAGCGGTCCCCAAGCCCTCTGGTCACCCCTCCCTCCTACCCTTAGTGCCTGCCTCTGTACATCAAACCCTGAAAAGATAAGACTACAATTTGGGGCAGGGGGAACTTCACAGCTTGTGGCTATAGAAAAAGAAATAATTTGCCTTTATATATACTTAAGCATAAGGATTTAACGTCAAAATAATCCATTCATTAAGCTGGTCCAATTTTTTTATATCTTTTTCCCTGAGTTCCAAACCAGCATTTCTAATAGTCTGCCAGACATCTGCATATAAATCTCTCTTAGATATAGCCAACTTGGTATATCCAGAAGAGAATTCACCTTCTATTTTGGAGTCCAGTTCTCATTCCTCTGCTCCCATGATTCCTACAAAAGGTCTCAGTATCCACCAAGTTGCTCAAGTCCAAAATGTAGATGTCATGGTTCTAACGTCATTGATCGTATTTCATCGATTCTAAGACATGCTTTTTCATCTCTGAAATGAAGATACACCTTTTCATGGCTGGTGTCCTAGAATTGTGTCATAATTGAATTAGCAGCTTTTTAAAATTAGTTATACTTTAAAAAATGGCGTGTGTTGTCACTGATGGCATGTTACATTCAGGGGAAAGCAAATCCTGTCTCCTCATCGCTGATCCTACGCTTCTACCAAGGTTCAGGAGCTAATCGTCCGTCATCTGGACAAATGCACGACTTTCACAGCTGGTCTCTTGCTGTAATCAGCTTTCCACCTGGCCACTCCAGTTATCTGGAACACAAGAGTCCCTTGTTTCCTGAGGCACCTACCACACACAAAACGAGTCCAATCACCTCCAGGTGACATTTCCAGTCTCAACTATTCCTGGTTCACTTTCCCAAACATGGATTTCTTGTGGGACCTGGGATCCAGTCACAGTCATATGCAAGTAATAGCTACTCCCAGGTAAGACCTGGGTTCTTCTGGTGTGGAGCCTTCCTCATTCCATGCCTTAAAGCTAGAATGTTCTTCTTCCAACTCCAGCGGCCTTCACTGTTCAAATCAGACTTCTCCCCAAAGTTCTCAATCTCAAATCAAAACTTCTCTCTTGTTCTTTCTTGCCTATCATACTTGGTTCATTAACATGGCACAGTCTCCCTGATATTAGACCTTCCTTGTCTTTCAGAAGGTAATCTCCTCCAAGGCAAAAATTACGTCATAAATCATAAGAGGATCTTCACTAGGAAGGAGAGAGAGAAACACTGTCTTTTTTTCGGTGTATATGTGCAGAAGAAAACTGGGAAGCAGACCCTGGATGTCATACAAGAGAGTCTGTCTATGGAAAACTGTTATCTTTAAAGTTCTATAACCATAAGGAACACGTTTTTAGGAGGACGAGAAATCTATTGCCTGATTTCTCAATAGACTGATGCAAACATTTCATTCACTGTGATGGCAGCTTCTGAACAGCTCCCCAAGTCCCCTCCTTCTGGTATTCAAGGCTTTATGTAATCTCGTTCCCTTGAGTGTGGGCTGGACCAGTGACTTTACTGAATATGGTAGAAGTGACTAAACGTCACTTCAGAGATTAGGTTATAGAGGACTGTGATGTCCCTCTTGTCTCTCTCTGTCATTTTCTGTCTCTCCTTCTCCCTTTCTCTGGCTCTTGTTGCTTCCTCACTCTGATGAAGCAAGTTGCAACACTGTAAGCTGCTTTACAGAAAAGCCCACGTGGCCAGGCACCAAGGAAAGCCTTAGCCAACAGTTTGCCAGGAAGTGAATCCTGCCAATATTCACATGAGTAAGCTTAGAAGCGGATCCTTCCTGGGTCAAGTCTTGAAGTGACCCTGACCAATACATGGAATGCAGCTTTCTGGGAGACCTTGAACAAGGGACCCAACTAAACTTTGCTCAGACTCCTGACCCACAGGAGCTCTGAGATAATAAATGTCGTTGTTTCAAGCCACTAAGTTTTGGGGGTGATTTGTTATAAAGCAACGGATCCTAATGTGTTCACCAAATGAGAAAATCAGAAGGGAGATAATAAGAACAGCATGAGTGGAGGGACAAAAAACTCTTACTGAGTTTTCCAAAGTACCCACAAAAGATGCACAAAGGGCTAACTTGTCAGTCCAGGCACATCAGCTTTCACTGGAAGAGAAACAGAGGTAGAGGAAAGCCAAGAGCCAGCCCGCTGCACTGGGCATCGGAATTCCCTTTCACCCTTCCCAGGGTCCTGTGCAGACTGGCTCTCTCCACTGACACGGTTTCATCATCGCCTTCACTAAGTGGCCAGTCTTTTGGTTTCTAAGACTGACAGATACATGGCACAATATCCATCAAACGTGAGCTTAGCTCGGGGACAGCCTTCGACGCCCTTCTGAGGTGTCCGGATTTTATTCCATGTACACTGGGGAACCATATACAATCATTTGAGAAGACCAAGGACACGGGATGATGTGCACTGTTACAAGTCAACTTTGGAGGATGTTACAGCTAGCAGCACACAAGCCGTGGCAACCTGGGAGGCATTAAAAAAATCAAAGCGTCCGTAAGTGCCTCTTCCATCATTCCACGAACCGCAGGCTGGATGGTCCCGGGACCTCACTCGTTTTCCTGTGTTCCCACAGTCCATCCTCTTTTCTGTCTATCCTACTAAAATGCTGACCACCGTTCCTACTTTGGCTTGGCTTTGGCATCAAACTCAAGGGCAGCAAATCGAGCATTCCTTCTCTGTGTGGTGTAGGAACAGAACCGAGGTTTTTCATTCTGTGCCAGGGAGGGAGATAAAGGAAAGTGTGTCCTTAAATTCTATTGTGGCTGAGCCACTTCACAGGCCTATTCATTCCCTTCAGCGAAATGTGCCTCCTTCACAAGGAACATCACTCCGCAGCTGGTTTTCACCTGTCCCCTGAAGAAGAATGGGAAGAACCCTGGAGATCCCTGCTCATATCAGGCCACCCCCACAAAGGGCAGAGAATGGTAGGAAAATACACGAGGGTAATGTTCCAAGTCCCTCCTCCTCCTCTCCCCATGAAGGAGAATTCTGTGATTGTCTAAAATCAGAAGTAAGGGCAAGGGAGGGGGTTGAGTCTAGCTGGATTGGTTTGCAGTGGAAACGGCTAATCATCAGTAATAGCAGAGAAAAGGTAAAGAAGCGAGCGAGGTAAGAACTAGCCAAGGGTGAGTGTGCAAGACCAGGTTGCTGAGGGTGGGGAGGGGTCTGGGGGGCTGGCAAGTGAGACATCGACAGCGTGAGTGTCTGTGTGCATCGGGGAGAGGGAGAGAGGAGGGCATTCTAGGAAATGTGGCTGCTTGGTACAAACAGAATCATTCTGATTTTTTTTGAAAGAGTTCAATAAATGTTTCTGATGCTTTTCTATTACTGGTGGTCAGACTGCTATTTCCTTGACTGTGATGCTTGCAGTGTGGCCACTTGGGGCTTGATTTTATAGCGAGAAGAGTAGAAATGTTACATTTAGCAGTGCCTTTTAAAATTTTAAAATAGGCTACTGGATCAATTTGGTTGAAGGAACAGATTTTAAATGAGAAGGGCGAGAGGTTGTCTTCTAAGAACATATAAGCTCTCCTTAGAGGTTGATGCTTCCATCCAGATATCTTGAAAGCACTGAGATTCATTTACGTGTTCTAGAAGGATGAGTGGAGGCAGCGTAACACAGTAGAAAAGGCAATAGACCCCAGAGCTGGGAAACCGGAGTTGTTCAAATCCCAACTCTTCCTATTATCAATTGGAAAGCCAGTAATTTATTTCTCTGAACCCCAGTTTCCTGAGATACGGTAGGGGCCAAGAGGGTTACTGGAAAGGATGGGAAGGGTAATCTAGTGCTGCGGCCAGCACATAGTAGGCATTTAATGCTGGTTAAATGATGGCTATCACCATGGTAGCTCACACCTCTGACCTCCCTCCCTGCCGGCACTGCTTCCCTCCTGGCCTAAAACAATAATTCCACTGGAAGAGAGATAGAGGCAGAGAACAGAACTTGGCCTAGTTTTTTTTAAATTTTTTTTATTAAATCATAGCAGTGTATATTAATACTATCATGGGGTACAGTGTACTGTTTCTGTATACAATCTGAAGTACTTTCATCCAACTGGTTAACATAGCCTTCATGTCTTTTTCTTAGTTATTGTGTTAAGACATTTATATTCTACATTTAGAGAGATTCACATGTACCCTTATAGGGTGAACCATAGGCGTGATCCCACCAATCACCCTCCCCTCCCCTCCCTCTCCCCTCTCCTCATGTTCTTGGGCTAAAATTGGGTTATAGCTTTCCTATGAAAGCTATAAATTAGTTGCATAGTAGGGCTGAGTACATTGGATACTTTTTCTTCCATTCTTTGGATACTTTGCTAAGAAGAAGATTTTCCAGCTCCATCCATGTAAACATGAAGGAGGTAAAGTCCCCGTCTTTCTTAATGGCTGCATAGTATTCCATGGTGTACATATACCACAGTTTATTGATTCATTTGTGGACTGATAGGCTCTTGGGCTTCTTCCATGACCTAGCAATTATAAATTGGGCTGTAATGAACGTTCTGATACAAATATCTTTATTGTAGTGTGATTTTTGGTCTTCTGGATATATACCTAATAGAGGAATTATAGGATCAAATGGCAGGTCTATTTTTAGTTCTTTAAGTGTTCTCCAGATTTTTCTGAACTAATCCATAAGATAAACCATTGAAGGGAAGGTAAAGGCTCTAGAAATTCTAAAGGAAGTTGCAGAATACAAATCTAAAAAGAAGACGTCACTAAGGATGAGCTGAGGCACACAAGAGCTAGACTCCAGGGAGGATTTGTAGGAAACCTCTCCCCGGCAGGTAGACACCCACCCTGCGACCCAAAGTTAATGCACTGGTGTCTTCTACAAAGATGACGTTTGCACAAAGGCTTGTCACTCCTACTATTCTGCTTCCAACAGCTTTGCTCGTCTATCTTTTGTCCAAAACAATATGTTTAATCTTCTAATGGTGTGGAAATCTCTTCAGCCCTTTCATCATTTCCCCAACTCTGAACTCCCTCAAACAATGAAATGTCAATTGTTCTGACATCAGTTTCATAAAATAAAGCAGATAACTTTTGAAAGCTTCCTGAAGTCTAAAGAGTTCATGGAAACTTACATTTTTATCCATTTCAGGAAGCTCAGCCCTAACCATATCTGAAATCTTATCTTTGATTAGAGAAAAATACATCTTTTTTCCAAAGAATAAGTTTCGGAGTGGGTTAGGGTGGCTAAATGGCAGGTTAGTTCTACCAGTCACATTCCCGCTTGATCCTACTGAACTTCAGTTACTGTCAGATGGCCGTAATTCATCAGGCGCAGAGGCAGTCCAGAAAATAAGGCCTTTCACAGAGCTCAGAAAGATATGTTGAAGGTATTGGCCAAAGGAAGGAAAAAAAGATGAACTTAAAAGTCTTCACAAGAGGCAAGATGATTGGTCTTGAGCATGTGGTTTTCCACCTTCAGCTGGGAACTCGTGGCTATGTAAGGAGCAAGGAGAAGGGTAGCCAGGGTTTGGGATTCATCTCAGCTTTACCATTCATCTGATTTTAGGCAAAAAACTTCCTCTTCATAGATCCACATGTCCTCAAATACAGTTTTACAGATACCAATGTAAAACTATTTTAAATTGTACACAAACCTTATGGACACACTGCATGCCTAAATTTTCCACTGTAAAATTCCCTTTTTCTCAGGCAGCCTGCATCCTCACAGGCTCACGGGAAAGCTCAAGCAAACATTCCCTGACAGCTCCAGGAAGGTTTGGTACTCCAGGGCAGAATCCCCAAATAGCCTCTATTTCCAACCATACTTCATCTGTGCGCACGCGCACGCACCCCAGCTGCCACAATTAACATCTGGGCAAGAAAAAGCTTAGTCCCTGAACTTCTGTGCTAAGTAAGGGTTTCATACCTCGGTGTCTTGTGCACAAAGCCCTAAGTTCCCAGAATGAAACAACATCTATCCTGATCTCTAATGACCATTAATCGAGCTGTAGGATGTGTGTTGACTGTACAATACTGACGGGCTGACGGGCAGCGTTTTTTAAAGTCTTTGGTATGCCAAGACCTAAATTTGAGATCTTTCTCCCTGGCAACAGGCAACAGTATCACTAACACCTAAAGAAGAATGCGAGCATCTGCAGGCAGTCACCACGCGGCTTCAGATGTCAGCAATCGTTACAGAAGAAATGCAGACCCGGATCCAGGGTCTCTGCGTCCTTGCCAGGAAATGATTTTCAACTACTTTGTTTTAACACCTTCACCCCTGAATTCTTGGTAACCACAGTTTGACTCAGGGGCTAAAACACACCTATTCATGCCTTTGTGAATCTACCATGTGTTTATAATTTGGGATTGCTATGCGAAAACACACTTTTCTATTTATCTTCAACTCGAGTAGCTGGGCCATCTTAATGGATTGGCTTCTCAACACCAGGCCATTAAGACACACAGGCACGGGTTCCAGGCATGAAAAACCCTCTGGCCACACTTTGCAGCTCTCTATGGCCCCTGCTACTGTGGGCTTCTGGATCAATATGGTCCATGGTCTATCAACTCTCTAGCTCAGTATAAATCAACATAGAAGTTTTCTGAGGCCTTTGAGGGATTCTTTATCTGCCCTTTCTTGACTATTACAGAAAGACCAGAAAGAAGAAATGTCCTAAGAAAAACACACTATGCCCAGCTAATTTTTCTATTTTTAGTAAAGATGGGGGTCTCTTGTTCAGGCTGGCCTCAAACTGGTAAGGTCAGGCAGTTCCTCCCAGAGTGCTGGGAGTACAGGTGTGAGCCCCTGTGCCCAGCCTATATTTCCATTGTTATATTTTTATCTCATATAACTGCTACTTATAACACTAAAAAAAATTTCAAGACATAGGCTGGAGAATGCATTTCTCCTTAATAGACAGTATCTCAAAATAACAGAAAAGAGTTTCTAGAAAAGATGAGGAGGAAAGTTCGCCTCTCCCTGGAGGATGTAAACACGTTTATCATTTATAACTCGCTCAAAGATTGTGATATGTTTAAGGGCCAAATTGAGAACACTAATAAAGACCGAGTACCCTTAAAAAAAAGAAAGAAAGAAAAATACATTCACACAACGCTGCACATCTACTAACCCAAAGGGGTCTCTGTCATCTTCACTCAGAGATTCTCTTACTCTTCTCCCCAAAATAAGTTTTTGGTTTTTATTTTGAGACAGTGTCTTGCTCTGTCACCCAGGCTGGAGTGCAGTGGAGTCATCTGAGCTCACAGCAACCTCAAACTCATGGGCTCAAGAGAGTCTTCTGCCTCAGCCTCCTGAGTAGCCGGGACCACAGGTGTCTGCCACCACATCAGCTAATTTTTCTAACTTTGTAGAGATGGGGTGTCACTCTTGCTCAGGCTGGTCTTGAACTGCTGACCTCCAGCAATCCTCCCACCTCAGGCACCCAGAGTGCTAGGATTAAAGGCATGAGCCAGTGCCCTTGGCCTGAATTAGTTTATTTTAATCCTCAACTTTTTACATGAAAAAATTTCAAAGCTACCAAAAAGCTGCAAGACTAGTACCAGATTCTGACACTGTGTCCCCTTTACCTGCATCCAACATGTTGCCACATTTCCTTCCTTCCTTCCATCCTTCTCCATCTCCACGGGGTACAAAATTCTGCATCACATGCACAGACTTTTTGCTGGACATTTTCAGGATTGGTTGTACACATCATGGTGCGTCCTCCCTAAACACCCTGGCACATGAACCTCCTGAGAGCAAGACTACTCCCTACATACACGAGATAGTCATCACATGTGGGAAATCCAACACTCGGAGAACGCCATTAGATACTGTTTGATTCATACTTGAACTTCCCCAATTTTTCCAGTGCCTATAAAATTTGGTTTTTCCCCTCAATTGTGGATTAGATACTGCATCTGGCCATATATCTCCTTAATCACCTTGAGTCTCCAACAACTTTCCAGCCTTTGGAGGGTGGAAAGGAATCTTTGGGCATTGACGGAGCTGTTTGGCAGCATTGCTCCTGAATTTGGAATTGTCAGACTGTTTCCTCAGGATTGTTAAGATTGCTCAGTGCGTACCAAGGGCACCTGACGTCATTTTAGCCCATTATAGGTACTGACTGTACTTAAAAAAGTATTTTTTGGATGAAAGATATTCAGTTAGTAAAGAAGATATAAGTAATGTAGAATGAAGGTAACTGGGGAAGGAGAATGAATGGAAAGAACAAAGTAGAAAATTGGGCAGCGCCTGTGGCTCAGTGAGTAGGGCACCAGCCCCATATACTGAGTGTGGCAGGTTCAAACCCAGCCCTGGCCAAACTGCAACAAAGAATAGCCAGGCATTGTGGCAGGTGCCTGTAGTTCCAGCTACTTGTGAGGCTGAGGCAAGAGAATCCCTTAAGCCCAGGAGTTGAAGGTTGCTGTGAGCTATGTGATGCCACAGCACTCTACTAAGGGTGACAAAGTGAGACTCTGTTAAAAAAAAAAAAAAAAAAAAGAACAAAGTAGAAAAGAAATCAAAGTGGACAAAAAAAATAAAGAGGAAGAATAAAAGTCAAGTACATAAACTGCAGGAAACACTCAAGGCCACCTTGCTTTCTTACATCAAACTGCCTGACTGCCCCAGTATTAGAATGTTGCAGTATGTAAGGAACGTTTGATCTGCGCTAAGAAATAATATAAAGATAAATGCATGTGTCCAAATGCTTCATTTTACCCACACTACTTATGATTTGCATTTCAAATTAATATTTCAAAACCTTTTCCTCTGTAGCTGCTGGACTGGAAGCTGCTGGTCTGTGCTCATCCAGATCTCCCTGAACCGTTTCTTGACTTCAGGCTGCAAGTTTTCCTTCTGTAACATTAAACCCTGGTACCTTGGGCCTGGGGGCCAAACAGTTATTTGTCAGGATCATTAAGACTATGTCTTTAACGTTTGGAAGAGGTGAATTTAGTAAAAAGCTCTTTAAAATAATTAAAATATATGCACATTAACATGCATAATAAATACCTACATGTTGATTGATTATCTTATAAAATGATTCACATCTATTCTTCCACACTTATTTACCTATGTGCTAACTTGGCTACATGATTCTGACAAACAAAACAGAAGGATTGTTAATGGCTAATCATCCGCTCGCTACCAACCAATCTAGGGGACCAAAGGCAGCCACAGAGACAGCAATTCTTAAAGAAAACATGTATTTCATCGAACTTGCTGAAACCAGGTACCTTCCTGCAGAAACCCGCACAATTCTCAGATGCAATTTTTTTGGTCACATCTAATTTCCATGAGACAGCATGATAGAGCTAAGAAACTTTTTAACAACAATCAGTGGGCTCTACGTAGGAGCCTGCCTAAATTCCTGACATTTTTCTCATTGCTTTCTGCCAAACCACATGCACAGAAGGCATCACAATGGAAACAGTCAGTGAATTATTACCAGGGCCACATACATCCTCAGCTTTTGCGCCTACGTGCGTGTGTGTGCGTGTGTGCCTGTGTGTGCACATTTGCCAAGTTCCTTCCAGAACTAAGATTTGGTTCACTTCCCGATCTTCCACCTCTTTCCTTTTTCTGCACAAAAGGAAAGGCATCATTGGTTAAACGATTAAAATTAGTTGCCAAGCATTATGAACCATCAATGCATAAAAAAAAATCTACTTCTGACCACAGGTGAACGGGTAAGATTTTATGTAGGTAGGTTCAGAAGGACAAGGACTCTGTATAAACAGTTCTCTAGACGACATTAGATCACCTTGATGCCCCCATTATGTCTTTAGAATAGCTGATCTTCAAATGTGGCATTTCAACCCAAGCAGATTTTTAATACTGAAAACACTATTTATTATGAAAGTGCTGCTTTCTCTCCAAAGTCTCTTTCTCTCCCCTCCTCCATTCCAGGAGAATGCAGGGAAGGACTGAAATGAAAAAAATGTAATTAAAATCACATTCTTCCCCTGGGGTCAAACTAATTATCAGCCTCTTACCCCAAAACAAATTTACCTGTTTAAGAATGAAGGTCTTTATCACTCGTGGAAAAAACATAAACAAAGATTAAGATGCCATTTAGGTACCACTGCAATCTTTCATTTTTAAGTGACCTCTTAATCTAATGGATTCAATGAGTTCTCATTTGAGTGGAGTACACATTGCAGGCAAGAACTGTAATAAATGGGACTGTCAGGGCCCTTAGGTTAGAGCAAAGGAATATTAGAAAATAAATCTCAATTCTGTATACTCACCAATCCTGCAATGGGGGTAGGCAATCTATTGATCTTTTTAACAAGTCCTGGCTTTATAGCATTCAGCAACCTGTTACAAAAAAGACAGAATGTCAAGTGAGACATAAAGCAAGATGGATCACACAAATCTGCTTTATCGGGGCTACAGCTAAATCGCTGGATAGGAAAGGCAGTGAATTTAAAGCATGTCGTAAATCTCAGTAATCTATCAGGTTTTGTGCATATTAGTAAAGAGCTTTGCCAGCACCAAGTTTGGCCAAGGTAGGTGAAGTTTGAGAATCTGGAAAAGTTGGGAGAGATGAAAAGGTAGAGACTGGGAGAAGCTTCAAGGGAAAAGACAAAAATGTGAGCATGGATTGAAATTGGGAAGGAATTGTCTAGAACTGGAGCCAGGTCTTACAACTCAGGTGAGGCCACTTGCCAATTCTCCTGGCTAAGGCAGGGGTCTCCCCAGGGATGTGCTAAGTTTAGAGACCAACATCTATCTTTGGAAGTGATTTGCCAAGACAAATTCTACCTCCAGACCTTCTTGGCTCTTCGAGGAGAGTGGCCTGTTAAAAGTGGTTGAGCTTCACTTTTTTTAAAAGGGAAGAATATGTTTAATAAGAAATTAACCAATCATATTCTGACAATTTTTAACGGGGCTGACCACGATTCCCTAGATACAAAAGATTGTCAGGTAAAGGTCAAAATTATGTAAAAATCACACAAGCAAAGGAATGCAAGAGAAACAACTACAACTGCCTGGTCCTCGGGACATATTAATTCAGAGTGAAGAGAAATAAGACAGGCAACTTATAAAACTAAAATGTGGTTAGCATCCAGGTAATGGGGCAGAGTGGAGTATTTGCAACGTAGGTTATTCATAAAAGAGTAATTGAAAGTAAGAAGCTATAGATTCAGAGCATTTATTTCTATATTCAGGCATTGGAGGCAACAGGTATCTTTGAATACCGTGCAGAGAGAAACTTAGGGAAGGAGTCTATTATAATTCAGGGGTCAGCAAACTATGACCCCTGGGCCGAATCTGGCCCAGTGCCTGTTTTTGTAATTAAAGTGTTATTAGAACACAGGAATGCCCATTCATTTAAGTCTTGTCTGTGGCTAATCTTCTGCTATCAACAGCAGAGTGAGGTAGTTACCGCAGAGACATGTGGGCTGCAAAGCATACAACTTGTACTGTCTGGCCCCTTATAGGAAATTTGCTTGTTATTGTTGTTAAATTTTAAGCCTTTTTAATTCTGTGAAGGCAAAAAGTGGAAACCTAATAATCACATGTATATGTAAAAAGAAAAAAAATTTTTTTAAATTGGCTGACCTCTGTTACAACTCATATAGTCTAAGATCATAATAAATTCTGAAGAATCTATTTTTCATTGATTTCTACAGATCAGCAAGAATAATGTAATGGCTTGAATTTATATTATATTTGATGATGACACTACTGCCTACTAAAAAATGGAGAAACGTCCCCACAGTGGCTGTGACAGGTTGGATATTCTGTTTTTGCATCCAAGATTAATTGATGGCTCGTGGTAACTTTGGCTGTAATTCCAACCTGCTGCAACCAACAAGTAGTGCTCAGAACTGACCATGTGCTCTTTGTCCACTGAGAGCCAAGATAGCCACTCTTTTTTCATGAACCCACTTAGTTTTAACCATGAACTTAATCTTGTTAAAAAGGGCTCCTTTATAACTTTGGAGTTACCAGCTTCTCAAGTTGGAAGCAACTGTTCCCTCTCCTCATTTTACATTTCAGAAGATTGAGGCCTAGTGATGGGGAGTAGCTTCCCCAGAGCACAGTCAGGCCCAGGGTCTGGAAATCTTGGAGCAGGGCTCTCTCCAGAGCATTAGTACCCCACATCTTCTGGTTTAATATACACAAATAGACATGCCTCCAAAGCCAGGTTTTTAAATATACAAAATTCTTAAGATACATTACTTTTCTCACTGGTGCCTAATAGTGTCACTTTTTTTGTTCTTGTAATTTTTTAAATGTATAGCCATCTTTTTTAAATTAATATATACACGAGTTTTTTAATACTAATTAGGTTAACTCTTGGTTGTTTTCAGAAACACTAGACCCCAAAGAGTTTTACTATGTAGATCTGGAATATTTACACTAGAAAGTAAAACTGATATGGATCTTTTAAATAAAAGAGATGTAGGTTTTCAGATGCTTCTGCATTCCACACATTTCATTAAGTACCTGTTATGTATTTATTTGGAAACTCTACTATTTCCTTGAGAATATCTTAGTATTAGTAAGGCAGATTTTTTTTTTATTAAATCATAGCTGTGTACATTAATGCAATCATGGGGTATAATGTGCTGATTTTATATACAATAAGAAATATTTTCATCAAACTGGTTAACATAGCCTGCACAGCATTTTCTTAGTTATTATGTTAAGACATTTATATTCTACACTTTGTAAATTTCACATGTACCCTTGTAAGATGCACTGTAGGTGTGGTCCCACCAATTACTCTCCCTCCACCCATCCTTCCCCTTCCCCGCCCCTCTCTTTCCCCTTCTTTTTGGGCTATAATTGGGTTATAGCTTTCATAAGAAAGCTATAATTTGGTTTCATAATAGGGCTGAGTACATTGGATACTTTTTCTTCCATTCTTGAGATACTTCACTAAGAAGACTATGTTCCAGCTCCATCCATGTAAACATGTAAGAGGTAAAGTCTCCATCTTTTTATAAGGCTGCATAATATTCCCTGGTGTACATATACCACAATTTATTAAGCCATTCGTGGATCAATGGGCACTTGGGCATCTTCCATGACTTAGCAATTATGAATTGGGCTGCAATGAACATTCTGGTACAAATATCTTTGTTATAATGTGATTTTTGGTCTTCTGGATATATACCTAGTAGAGGAATTGAAGAATCGAATGGCAGGTCTATTTTTAGATCCCTAAATGTTCTCCAAACATCTTTCCAAAAGAAACGTATTAGTTTGCATTCCCATCAGCAATGTAGAAGTGTTCCCTTTTCTCCATATCCATGCCAACATCTCTGGTTTTGGGATTTTGTGATGTGGGCTAATCTTACTGGAGCTAGACAATATTTCAAAGTAGTTTTGATTTGCATTTCTCTCATGATTAAGGATGATGAGCATTTTTTCATATGTCTGTAGGCCATATGCACTGTCTTCTTCAGAGAAGTTTCTCTTCAAGTTCCTTGCCCACCCTGAGGTGGGATCACTTGTTCTTTTCTTGCTAATACATTTGAGTTCTCTGTGGATTCTGGTTATTAAGCCTTTGTAGGAGACATAACCTGCAAATATCTTCTCCCATTCTGAGAGCTGTCTGCTTGCTTTATTTTCTGTGTTCTTGGCTGTGCAGAAGCTTTTTAGTTTGATCAGGTCCCAATAATCTGACTCAACCTGGACCCACACCTTTCACCATTCACTAAGATAGACTCTCACTGGATTAAAGATTTAAACTTAAGACATGAAACTATAAAAATACCAGAAGAGAGTGACATATATGGCTCAAAGGAGTAGGGCGCCGGCCTCATATACCAGAGACAAAAACTGCAAAAAAAAAAAAGGTGCAGGGAAAACACTTGAAGAAATCAGCCTGGGCGAATATTTTATGAGGAGGACCCCACGGGCAGTTGAAGCAACAATGCCATTTTAAACTGAATTTAAAACAGTATTTGTGTACAGTGTTGACAACTCAATAGAATCACAGGAAGACAGTAAAACGTGAGTCTCGCTGTCACCCCTACACCACAGGGCCCCAGTTTATTCCCGAAGGCAACCTGAATGGGAAAATTTATAATAATACACATAATTAAAAGAAAAAACAGGTGTGGCACATAAAATGTGCTGTTTTTCACCTTGGTTTTTTTGCTTAACGATATATTTAGAGGTTACCTTGGAGAGAATGACTTAACGCATATTGAGCCACATCCTTCTTTTTCTATTTACCCTAATGACACATCAAGAACAAGCCACGTCCTTCTTAACCACTGTGGGCCACTGACGGCCTTGGAGCTGGCAGAGGGATAAGTGTGTTAGTTCTGGAGTCCGGGGGACTGAAGTCAAAGCCCAGCTCTGTCATCCACTGGAGGTGCTGCCTTGGGCAAGTCCGTCAACCTTGGTCTCAACTCTAGTATAGAAACACAGTGGTGCCGATTCAGCTGAATGAGATGAACTATGTCAGAAGCTAGCACAGAGCCTGCTGTATCATAGGCTCCCTGTAACTACCCCTCTGTATTTATGTGTATTTATAGCAATTCAGTTCACAGCATTTTAGATCAATCGCCTTCTCTATTATAATGAAATGCAATACCATTGCTACCAAACACCTGAACCTTCCTGCTAATTAACCAAAGTGGAAACACCCCACCCAAATTCACTATTTAAATATTACCTCTTAAAGAGGAACCCTTTTTGTCTTTTATATCTAAGAACTGTACTAATGTACAGTTTTTGTCTTCTATATCTAAGAGCATCACTAATGTAGTAATGACTCCAGCAACTTCTCTTTTATACATGTTTGGATTTTTTAAACTGTCTTACGTATTTCATCAAATTCATCCTTTGTAAAATTCTCCTTGCATGGCAGAACCTTTCCTGTCCCTAGGAGTCATAAAAATCAATCATCAATCAATTGAATTACAAAAAACTACTCTCTCTCAAAATAACTTCTCATAAGTTAAAAAATAAAAAGTCACAATATTCGGACACACTGTGGAGAATTTTCCAGATGGAGGCATTTTTTTACGTAAATAGTGCTGCAATCCTGTACACAGTTTACAGTACACAGCAATAAAAGAGAACATTGAATTCACGTTGTCAAAATCCCCAACACCTGCTTCTCTTGTATTTTGCATTAAACTGAGAACATTTGTTGTATAAGAGTTTTTTTTAAGGAAGAGTCAAGTATATTCACTTGCAAATGTATTAAAAACCACTATTGCTTTCCTATGTAAATTGAAACATAGAAATTTTCGATAAGTACTTATTGATGACATGCTTTAAAGTGATGATCCTGATGATGCAATTTTATATTTATAGATCTTTAGTGAGGCATTCTTCTCCCCAAAATGCTACCCAATAAAGACAGGTCATGTGTTTGTTACACTATTTTTGTAGAAGAAAAAATTGAGCCCCAAACAGATGTGAAGCCTTCTCCAGCAATATACCCATCTTGTCTGCAGCTTGGCTAGGGCAATAAGCACCTCTTAGACCAATCAGTTTATACTACAATCAGGTGCTTCAATATCCAGACTCAAGCACAACTCAAAACAAAACAAAAGAAAAATCAAAAATCAAAACAAATAATATCTAAATATAACGAGATAACATCAACACCAGGTGGGAACAAAAGGAAAATGAAAGTGTGTGTTGGGAGGTGGGCAAGGGTAAGTCCAAGGGCAAGATGAAGTCCAAGTTCTGTTTATGGATCAGCTACAACATCATCATGGGGAATTCCAGAGGAAGGAGGCTGGAACCCACTTGGCAGAACCTCCACTCAAGGGATTCTCACACCAACTTCCCCGCCATGGTCTATGCTACCCCAAACCTGCAGCTAGCAGTCCTTCACAGACAACCCTCTCCAGCTGGTAACAAATCCTTTGTATTTATCAAAAGACGTTTCTGGGAAGCTGGCAAAATCCTACACAAGAGAATTAGGCATTTATACCATTTGTACCATTCCATGTATTCTGTGCTAAATACCCACAACTACAAACAAATATAAAGAAAATTTTAAATGTGTAAGATGTAAGAGCCACTTAGACAGAATTATTTTCAGGTCGTTACTGTTTATTAATGCTCTTTACCCAATGATTCTCCACCAACTGCATGCTGTGTGTCGTACACTGCTCCAGGCCCAGGAAAGGCAGCAGTGAACAAGACAAGCAAAGTTCCTATTCTTTGGAATTGATCTCAGTGCAGGTGGGTGGGTGGGGCAATGGGATAGGACAGCAATCGAGGTGGACTGCTCAGGAGTTGAGACCAGCTTGAGGAACAGGAGATCAGATCTCTCACAATAGCCAAATGTTGTGGAGGGCTCCTATAGTCCTACTTGGGAGGCTGAGGCAAGAGGATCACTTGAGCCCAAGAGTTCGAGGTTGCTGTGAGCTCTAACGCCACGGCATTCTACCCAGGGCAACAAAGTGAGACTCTGGAAGAAAAGAGAGAGAGAGAGAAAGAGAAAAAAGAAAGAAAGAAAAGAAAACGAAAGAGAAACAAAAACAACCAAGTAAATAAACGAGAAGAAAATTTCAGCTGGCTCAAGTGCTGGGCACTTGATTGTTTATTGCAGCTCAATTTACAATCGCCAGGACATGGAAACAATCTAAATGCCCATCAACACAGGACTGGATTCCATGCACACCATGGAATACTATAAAGCCCTAAAAAGATGGAGACTTCACATCTTTTGTAATGTTCCAGATGGAGTTGAAACATATTCTTCTTAGTAAAGTGTCACAAGGATAGAAAAGCAAATATCCAATATGCTCAATATTAACCTGAAGCCAGTAGACGACCTGACCCAATGCACGCCCAACTAGGAGAAAAACTCATTTCAATTCAACTTGTGGGGTGGGGTAACGAGGGAGGGGAGAGGTGTTGGGGTGCTCTCACCAAATGGCACAGGGTTGAGGGGTTGGCACACCTTTTGTGTGTGGGACGTAACTATCAGACAAACTCTACCTAACAAAATCAAATATTTTGATCCGGTTGCTCGTACCCTCACATTAACCTGAAATAAATTTAAAAAAATAAAATGAAGGGCGGTGCCTGTGGCTCAAAGGAGTAGGGCGCCGGACCCATATGCCTGAGGTGGTGGGTTCAAACCCGGCCAGGCCAAAAACTGCAAAAAAATTAAAAAAAAATGAAATGAAAAAAACAAAACCCACAAGAAGACCAGAACTGTGTGTGAGGTGGTTCTTTGCCGTATCACCTAATGCACAACGATCTTGACTTTTTGAGAAGGTGACACATTCTATGGAATACAGTTCTTAAAAGATCAGGGACTCGATTCCATAAGGAAATAATCGTTGAGACACTCAGGAATGATGCTGATGTTGTTTCAAGCACAGACTGCTTTTTAAACTCTTCTCTCTTACCCTAACATCCTGCATGTGGCAGCCTCTCAGTCATTGCTTATGGTTATAAAATACAAAAGGAAGAAATTTTTTCTACCTGCAACTTTTTAAAAACAACATCTTAAACCCCTAGACTGGTTCTGTTTCCTACAGACTCTACCCATAGCCCACATAGTAGGTCTGCAGGGCACAGCACCAAGATCGCTGCTGCAAAGGACACACTACGAGGCCCTCCAGACATGGGGGCCCCCACCAATGGGCAGCTTCCATGTTATTTAACTGTAACAGGAACATCAAAGGTAAAATTTTTAAAGGATTGCAAATTTGAAAGGGATTGCAGTTTCTCTACACGTCATTCAATTCAGAAACTCAATTCTAATAATTATCCCAGAGTGTGGGGGAGAACAGAAGAACCATCGACACCTTCAGCATCAGGCTGGGAAGTTCAATTTACTCTCAGGAAAAATCTCTTTAGTCTTTGAACAAGAGATGACGTCATCATCTCATTAGCTTGGTTTGTACAGCTGCAATAGGCACCGTGCTCACAAAATTACCCACTTTGTGTCCTTTTCATTTGGCTCGAGTGTTTTTCTATGTGGTTTCCTTGCTCACTTTCTGGGTTTGACCAGGTTCTGGGGACAAAGGTCTACACACTTTGATTTAACCTAACATGGCATCTGCTTTTTGAACCTAAGCATGAGATCAATGTAACCTTGATCATAAACCTGTTACAGATGTCATTTTTCAAAGATTTTGTTTTGGAATTGCCTTGGTAAAACCAGGAAGATTAATAAACTCTCTGAGATCCAGAAAAATGTACTAAAATAGAGGAAAAAGGGAAACCTGAAACCAAGAAGAGTTTCATACGACTAAAGTAGTGTTGGAATGCAGACTGCCACCATTAATATCCACTGAATATGCGGGGGTATTATGCATTGTCCAGAAGGTGTGAAATGTAGGTCACACTGAAGCCACTTGCCTTGAGGATACCTAAGAAGAGACGATAGGAGCTTTAGAAGGTCTTTGTAGACTTGGAATCCCAAGAAGTTGGGCCTGACCCTGCAAACCAGGCACAGCAGTGCCTGGTTATCATTCTGATATTGCACCGTGGCAGGGAATGCTCACCTAACTTGTCCTCCTGTTCCCCTGGGCACAAGGCAAGGCTATGCTTCCCTCCCTCCTTTGCATTTTGCTGTAGCTATAAGGTTCTGGCCCATAGAGAACAAGCAGAAGTAATAGACACACCCAGGCCTGGCCCTAGAAACCCTCCCAGACGATTCTCCACTCTCCCCTCTGCATTAACTAGTGAGATGTTGACACCCAGGAAGTCTTGGCAATCGCGCATTGAGGACACAGTCTCTATTAGCTCTGGTCCCTCGATAACTGGCTGGAGCACAGTTGTCTCCCGCCCTTCCCTGCTCTTCTCAAAATTAGGCTACACAAGAGTGGAAATATGAGATCAGATAATTAAGTTCATGAGCTCATCCTAGAAAAAGTGCTACATACCTCATTGGTGAATATCATTACGGTCTCCTTCCGAGTGCTCCCCATAAGAAGCTGTGCACAAATGCCAGTGCCCAGTCAGCCTTGAAAGTGATTTTTCCAGTTTGCAAACTTAATTGTCAGACCTTGTCTGACAAGAGCTCTGATGGCCTTTCCAGAAAAAGAGTTCTAAAACTGCTTTGAAGCGTGGACTAGGTGCAGGCGTCAAGGCACAGCTTCTCCAGGGAGGACCTCAGAGGTGACCGTTGTGATATTCAGCAAGGAGGTATGTGGCACTTTTTCTAGGATGAGTTCATGAACTTAATTGTCCAACTTTGTACATTTCCATCATATTAAACCACTGAGATTTAGGGGTGTGTTAATTATAGCACCCAGATCTATTACAACTCTCCAACGGGGCTTTTTCTAGCAAAAAAAAAAAATCCTGTACCAAGACAATCCCATCCCCAAATGTAAAATTTAACACCTGGGCACACCCTTTCCCCTGGATCTTGCCAAAACAGCAGCAAAATGAAGAGCTAAAATTTGAGGCGGGAAATCTCTAAAATCTTCTAAAGGAAAAAACATCTCTTCTTGCACATCACATCCATTCTTAATAGTAATTTAAGAACTAACACTGGCTCGGCGCCTATAGCTCACCCGGCTAAGGCGCCAGCCACGTACACCTAAGGTGGCGGGTTCGAATTCCCAGCTGGACCCGCCAAAACAACAATGACGGCTGCAACCAAAAAATAGCCGGGCGTTGTGGTGGGCGCTTGTGGTCCCGGCTACTTGGGAGGCGGAGGCAGGAGACACGCTTGAGCCCAGGAGTTGGAGGTTGCTGTGAGCTGTAATGCCACAGCACTCTACCCAAGGGGACAGCTTGAGGCTCTGTCTCAAAAAAAAAAAAAAAAAAGAACTAACACTGATGAAATACTCTATAAGCGTGGAGGGAACACGGAACAATTGTCTAAATATCTTTGAGTCCTTTGATCCACTCTCAACTTCTCTCACAGTCCATCCTTTGTATAACCATTCCTGCTGTCTGGAAATTATGGAATTTGGAGACTAGAAGAGGACTAAAAATCACATAAAATAATCTAGACAAGGAAACTGTCAACCAGGGGACTTAAGGCGCGTGTCTGCAGTCAGAGCTCCCAAGTGGTAGGGTTGGGATTACAAACTTGGGTTTCTAAACTGGGCAGAGCACTTTCCAGTCTCACCTCGGATTTTCACCTGGGAAAATCCAGCTATGACATTTCACCTTTTGCGTCGCAGTCACTAAGCCCCAGCCAACAGCCAACCCTCTGCCATCTTCATCAACCCACCACTGCACCCAAACTCACCGCTCCCAACACCAGGCTCTGGCCAGGCTCTTTCCCTCTTCCAATGACTTCTAGGCTCCTGAGTGCCCAAACGATACCCTTCAAATGGCTTCAGCTGGTAATCAAGGTCCTTCACCCCCAAACTGCCTTTCCTAACATGCCTCCCACTCAAGGTGTTCCCTGCTTTTATAAGCTACAAGTTTAAGATGACACGTGGGATTAATGAACTGTGAACGCTGGCAATACACAACAGAATTTAGTATAACCAGACAAAACGGAGACTAAAGTTACTCTGACACAGGCAACGATATGTGTAATCATCATTGTTCTATGTAATAATTATGCATAAATGACTGCAATTAGCATTTCTTCTGCACGGTTAAAACTCTGTTATTGCTGGGTTTACTGTCAGGAGGGTGGAGAGGGAGCTTGAAAAGTGACACTGCTGTGATGCGGCTTTGCAGGCTTCTGTATCCAGCCTTGGGTGGGGTGAACAGCCAGCTCCTGGTCCCCAACACTTCTTTAGCAAGAAGTCCTCAGAAGCAAGAGTTCTTGAATTGGAACTCCAAGAGTAGTAGGAGCCTCCAGGGACAGAAAGACCTGGGTTCAAATCCCTGCTCCGTATCATTTAAGTATTCAACATGTATGCACCTCAGTTTCCTCCTCTGTGAAATGGGTACAAACATACCTACTAGTCGAAGCATGAGAGCACAAAGTAAGTAAAATAAGGTGTGTTATGCACCTTAAATGGCAGGCATAATTATCATTTCCACCAAGAGGGCTTCAAGCCAGCCCTCCCACAGTTCATGTCATGTCAACTATTGGTTCACTTCCCCTCTAGGCAAGCTCAGTTCAAAGAGGCGAAAGAGCAGAGGTGAGGGAATGAGACTTCAATCCTTTTGGAGGGCGGGCCTCTGTGGGCACAGCCTCTGCACAGGCGGGAGGCAACACAGGAGCTGGGATGGGGAGGATGGAAGGAAAGGAGGATGCTATGAAGGGAAAGAGGTGAGAAGCTCCAAGGACACTCGGCATCTGCAGCTGGCTGCTTAGCACTGAGTCCAGCTATCCTTTAACTCTTCCACGGCTCCAGCCTCCCCATCTCACTTGCCATCCTGAGGATAACAGGGACAAGCCAAGAGCTGTCCTTTGGTGTTCCAGAAAGGAGGGGCCTGCTCCTAGTCTGGCCAGTTAGAATTCCCAATCCACTTCCAATTCCACACATCGTTCTCAAGCATTGACCCTACAGCAGCTCACAGGCTGGTACCATCTCAGACATGGTCTGAGTCACATAAGACTTTGTGAACACTAGTTCTATGGGGAAATAAATTCTGAGGTCTAAACGAGTGACTTGGAATAGAACATTGGAAACGTGGGCTGTGCGGGGCAAGAATGTAAACTGAAGATGGACGTAGCAAGGTGGGCATAGTAGCGTTTCTGCTTCTCCTGGGGAGGAACAGCGTCTTATTCACATATTTGTGTTTGGAGCACTGCAGAAAGCCATCACAAGCTTCCACACTCACCAGAGGTAATTTCTCTAAAAAGCAAACCTGACCTATGGCTCTTCTGTATAGAGATCATGCTGGCCGCCTGTTGCTCACTGGAACACTTTAACTTAATATTCAAGGTCTTTTGCAAAGTGACCTAATATCTACCTCCCACCTCCAGTCTGTCCCACTTTGCATTTGTCCTCGGCTCTGACCCTGAGCAGGCAAGGCCCCTTCATACGTTGAGCACTTACATGGACTGGCTGCTTCCTCTATCTCAGCTGCCTTCTCCACAGGCCTTCTCTACCTTCTTTGTGGCCTATCAAACTCCTACTCATCCTTCAAAACCCAGTGTAAATGTTACCTCCTCACCAAATCACTTCTTAAGTAGAAACAGCATCTCCCATCTCTGGTTCCCAACAATCTTGGCTTCCCTGTTTATCACACATCACAGAAACTGTCCAACTTTCCTATGAGGCAAAGGGTTAATTGTCTCTGTGACCCTGGCTCTAATGTAAGAGCCAGGTCCTAGGTAGGGCCACAGTTTTTGTTTGGTAAGTAAGTGAAGTGATAATGAAATAAACAATAATTCCAAAGTACTGAGAAAGCCTGAAATATCAGTTTTGAAATTACAATGGACTTTAACAGTTAATAATTTTGCAATATTGTTGTTAATCATGTCTGAATTATTTTCTCAGGACCAAGACAACCCTGGGGGGCTGGGCAAGGTGGCTCGTGCCTGTAATCCCAGCACTCTGGGAGGCCGAGGAAGGTTCATTGTCTGAGCTCAGGAGTTCAAGACCAGCCTGAGCAAAAGGGAGACCCCCATCACTACTAAAAAATGAAAAGCCAGTTCAGTGTTGTGATGGGCATGTGTAGTCTCTGCTACTCTGGAGGGTGAGGCCAGAGGATCACTGAGCCCAAGAATTTGAGGTTGCTGTGAGTTATGATGTCATGGCACTCTACCTAGGCCAATGGAGTGAGACTGTCTCAAAAAAAAGGGAAGGGAAGGGAAGGGAAAAAGACCAAAGGCAGGTTCAAGCAACCACACCCTAGAAGGATCATCAGACAGGCTTCTAGTTCATTACCACCAGTTATTATTTTGTTAATTTGCTGTTGGTCTGTGGAAAAGGGGATGTGGATGGGCTGAGTCACTTTGTCCCTCTCTGAAGAAGAGTTGGGAATGGGTTGACACCAGAGGAGACAGTAAAGTGTCTGGATCCTTCTTTCTGAATGTACCACAGTTGTGGTCCCCAAACCCAGCTTCCAGTCTGTGGCCTATTAGGAACCAGACAGCTCAGCAAGAAGTGAGCAAAGCTTCATCTGTATTTACAGCCGCTCCCGCCACTCACTTCACCACCTGAGCTCCACCTTGGGTCAGATAAGCAGTGGCACTAAATTCTCACAGAAGCCAAAACCGACTGTCAACCGTCATGTGAGGGATCTAGACTGCACGCACCTTCCGAGAATCTCACGCCTAATGATCTGAGGTAACTGTAATGAGCGTGAATCACCCCAACCATCTTCCCTCCACCCCTGGTCCGTAGAAAAATCATCTTCCATGAAACTGATCCCTAGTGTCAAACACGTTTGAGCCCGTTGTTCTTACTACAGGATCACAAATGGGTGGGCCCGCCTCCCCGTGGACTGCCCACATCCTTCTACTTTACCGGGCATGCAGCAGAAGTATAGAATGCAGTTATATTCAGAGAAATGGAGACCATGTTCTTGAGGCCAGAGGCTGTGGCAGGGAGGGAATCAAACAACAAGCCAAGTCTTTTCATCCGTGGTAGAGAAGGAGCTTTGAAGAGAAGGGCGTGCAGTAATATCTCCTCCTTCTCCACCCAGGCCTGCCTTTGTCTGCTGTTATTAGTTCTGATTTTAATGAATGTGTTCCTTTTTTGAATTTTATTTTTGTGATTTTCTTTACATCTTTTTGGAAGTAGCCTGTAAATATAATCAATCTATAGAACATTCTCTTCAGTGAAGTCCAAAACTATGAGCAGCACATTAAAACACAACTCCAGTGTGTCTATCAACAAACTGAATGACATTTGGGATGAGACGTTGAGATGACATTTTACATATCTTGAAGCAAAAGTTTTAAATCCCATTGTGTGTGTGTGTGTGTGTATGTGTGTGTGTGTGTTAACAAAGCCGTATAGTTCATCCACAGAAAGTGCAGAGGCCCAGCACAGTGGCTCACCCCTACAACCCTAGCACTCTGGAAGACCGAGGTGGGAGGTTTACTTGAGCTCAAGAGTTTGAGACCAGCCTGAGCAAGAGCAAGACCCTGTCTCTACTAAGAAAAGAAAAATTAAAATTATAAAAAAAAAAAAAAAGGAAAAGAAAGAAAAACTAGCTGGACTTTGTGTTGTGGTGTGCACCTGTAGTCCCAACTACTTGGGAGGCTGAGGCAGGACTTGCTTGACCCCAAGAGTTTGAGGTTGCTGTCAGCTATGATGGCATGGCACTCTACCCAGGGAGACAGAGTGAGACTCCATCTCCAAAAGAAAAGTGTAGAATCTATTTTTTTTTTTTGGTATATTCAAAAAAGGATTATGCACTGATCACTAAAAACTAATTTTAGTTTTTTTTTTT